>NC_091617.1:153879956-154182596 GCF_027580195.1 Bos mutus | reverse complement strand
GTACCGAACCCGCGTACACCTTGGAAGGATCTGCACTCGCCAGTCCCAGGGCGGGAGAGCGCGTTGCTGCGGGCGACTGGAAGGCTCTCCAGGGTCCCTCCCTGGTGCATGAGACCGAGGGGCGTCCGCCGGGCTTGCAAGGGGGTTGGTCTCTAGCGAGAGATGAGGAAGCAGGCGCAGAAGTGGCGGGCTCCCCCGGGGGCTCTCTGTCCAGGCTTTCTCATACGAAGGTGTGCGCCACTGTCGCAGGTAGCAACTAACTCACTTGGACACCAGGATAATTTGGAAACCGCGCGTCTATGGACGAAGACATCCCCGGAAGGAGTCGGGAGAAGTCCTTGTCCCCGCGCGCAGCCCCTCCCCACGCGTGTCCTTGGATGAATAAGAATCCAGACCCCAGACTGACTCCCTTTTCCCGCAGTGTCGCGTCCAGCAACTGCGCTCTACGGGCAGCAGGTCGCCAAGGCGCAAACGCGGGACAGGTGCCCTGGGAACTCGGTGAGGTGTTGGCGATGGAGTGGGGCGGAGGGAAGCGCTGACAAGATCCCCCGGCCCTGCCCACCGACGCGCCCTGCAACCAGTAGTCCAGCCGCCTGGAGAGTCCAGATCGGACCAAGGAGGCAGACGCGCAGCTCCGGGAAGCGAAGGCCCGGTGGGTGCGTAAGTCTGTGCCCAGGAGCCTTTTTACTTAATTCTGCTGGATGCGTCTATGTGTGTGAGGCTCTTTGGGTGTTTTTCGGAGCGAAATATTGTATAAATACTGGAAATGCCTTGTGATCGTCCACACCCACCGGTGACGAGTGAGATACGATTACCCCAGCGTGTGGGGCGTGTGTGTGTGGGCGAGAGAAAGCACACATGTATGCCTGCTCTGGAACCAGGGGTAGACTGTAGTGAATATGTATCGTTTTCTGTTTACTCTGTAAACAGAAAAAAAAAAAAAAAGATAATTCCAGGTATCTGTATCTTGTTCTCAATCTCAAGGAGAAAGAATTTAAAAGATTTCACCAGCAGCTGTGATGGTTGGTGTAAGTGTGATGTAGATGCACTATCAGATTAAGCACATTTCCTTCTATTCATAGTTTCTCAAATTTTTTTATCATAAATACCTGTGTAGTTTTTACAGTGATATTTCTTTTTTTTTTTAAGTTTTTTTTTTTGATGTGGACCATTTTTAAAGTTTTTATTGAATTTGTTACTACACTGTTTCTATATTGTTTTGGTTTTTGGCCCGGATGCACGTGGGATCTTAGTTGCCATGACCAGGGATCGAACCCCCACTCTCTGCACTGCAAGGTGAAGTCTTAACCACTGGACCTCCAGGGAAGTCCCTACAGTGATATTTTTGCATTGAAATGCTATGACTTGTTTGTTTGTGCCATTGATACGGTTAATTGCTTAAGTTGATTTTTGAACATTGAATCAATTTGCTTTTTGGGAATAAATCCATTTAATTGCCACGTACTATCCGTTAAATTTAATTTTTTAATGTTTTGTTTACGAATTACAGTCTTGACCTTCAATATTTATTTCCCTTTCCATAAATGTCTTTGTAAATTTTTATATCAACGTTATGCCAGTCTTATGTTGAGTTGGGATTGTTCCCATTTTTCACTTTCTCTGGAAGAATTAACGTTTTTTATTTCTGCAATCCAGTCTGGATATCTTGGTGAGAAGCTGACCCAGATGGGAGGGAGGCAGAACCTACCTGTAACAGAACTGAAGAGTAGAGAGAGGATCATCTGAAGGAGACAAAGACAGAATGTGTAGGACTTTTACTACCTGGCTCCTTTCCATACAAAAAGGACACAGTGTCCAGTCTGGAGGCCTGGGGAAACTTCTTGACTCTGTGTCCATGCATGGCTGACTTCCCTCCTACACCAACCAGCACCAACCATCAGAACCATGTGAACTCCGTTATTTACCCATTCTGGCTTCTTTGTTGCAATTGTGGGACCCAAATAATCAAGGAATCCAAATCTCGATTCCTGCTTCCCCCTCAAAGTGCTCACTATTTCAGGGGCTGAAAGTTGCACTGGCATGGCTGATCATTTTTAGAAAATAAAGGAGGGAATGCTTCCCAAAGCATTTTGGGGCCCAGCACTACCCTGATACCCAACCAGACAAGGACACAGCAAGAAAAGAAAATTGCAGGCAGTATCTTTCATGAACATGGAACAAAAATCTCAACAAAATATTAGCAAACTCATACATGAAAAGAATGACATATAACCACTTTCTTGTTGTACAACCTTTGTAATTTACTTAACTGCTCTGAACGCTGTTAAATCACTCAGTTGTGGCCAACTCCTTGCAGCCCCATGGACTGTAGCCCTCCAGGCTTCTCTGTCCTTGGAATTTTCCAGGCAAGAATACTGGAATGGGTTGCCATTTCCTTCTCCAGGGGATCTTTCTGACCCAGGAGTCAAACCCACATCTCCTATGTCTCCTGCATTGGTAGGTGGATTCTTTACCACTGAGCAACCTGGGAAGCACATTTACAAAACAACAACAACAACAACAACAACAAACACAACCCTTCCTTTGGACAGTGCTTGGAGACCTGTTACAGTCTTTACTTTCCTCAGTAGTAGGTATAGGGTTTGGGCCTGTAGCAGAACTCCGCATCCGACTGGGAATGGCCAGTGGACTAAAGTAGGCATGTCACTGAAGGAGAGATAAGAGCGCCTTCTTAAGAGAAAAATGCAAAGAAATAGAGGAAAACAATAGTAGAATGGGAAAGACTAGAGATATCTTGAAGAGAATTAGAGATACTAAGGGAATATTTCATGCAAAGATGGTTACAATAAAGGACAGAAATTATATGGACTTTATAGAAATAGAAGCTAGTAAGAAGAGGTGGCAAGAATACACAGAAGGATCACACAAAAAAAGGTCTTAATGACCCACATACCATGATGGTGTGATCACTCACCTAGAGCCAGACATCCTGGAATGTGAAGTCAAGTGGGTCTTAGGAAGCATCACTACAAACAAAGCTAGTGGAGGTGATGGAATTCCAGTTGAGCTATTTCAAATCCTAAAAGAGGATGCTGTTAAAGTGCTGCACTCAATATGCCAGCAAATTTGGAAAACTCAGCAGTGGCCACAGGACTGGAAAAGGTCAGTTTTCATTCCAATCCCAAAGAAAGGGTTATCAGTTGATCTCTGGTTCGTCTGCCTTTTCTAAATCCAGCTTGAACATCTGCACAGTTGCACTCATTTCACATGCTAGCAAAGTAATGTCAAAAGCCTCCAAGTCCGGCTTCAACAGAACGTGAACTGAGAACTTCCAGATATACAAGCTGGATTTAGAAAAGGCAGAGGAACCAGAGATCAAATTGCCAACATCTGTTGGTTCATAGAAAAGCAAGACAGTTCCGGAAAAACATCTACTTCTACTTCATTAACTACCCCAAAGCCACTGACTATGTGGATCACAACAAACTGGAAAATTCTTAAAGAGATGGGAATGCCAGACCACGTTACCTGCCTCCTGAGAAACCTGTATGCAGGTCAAGATGCAACAGTTAGAACTGGGCATGGAACAACAGACTGCTTCCAAACTGGGAAAGGAGTACGTCAAGGCTGTGTATTGTCACCCTGCTTATGTAAATTATATAGAGTACGTCATGCTAAATGCCAGGTTTAATGAAGCACAAGCTGGAATCAAGATTGGAGGGAGAAATATCAATAACCTCAGTTATGCAGATGACATCGCCCTTATGACATAAAGTGAAGATGAACTAAAGAGCCTCTTGATGAAGGTGAAAGAGGAGAGCGAAAAAGCTGGCCTAAAACTCAACATTCAAAAAACTAAGATGATGGCATCCAATCCCATCACTTCATGGCAAATAATGAGGAAACAATGGAAACTGTGACACACTTTATTTTCTTGGGCTCCAAAATCACTGTGGTTGGTGACTGCAGTCATGAAATTCAAAGATGCTTGCTCCTTCGAAGAAAAGCTATGACAAACCTAGACAATGTATTAAAAAGAGGCATATAGTCTATATAGTCAAAGCTATGGTTTTTCCAGTAGTCATGGATGGATGTGAGAGTTTGACCATAAAGAAGGCTGAGCACCAAAGACCTGATGCTTTCAAACTGTGGTGTTGGAGAAGACTCTTAACAATCCCTTCAACAGAAAGATAAAACTGGTCAATCCTAAAGGAATCAACCCTGAATATTCTTTGAAAGGCCTGAAGCTGAAGCTGAAGCTCTAACACTTAGGCCACATGATGTGAAGTGCTGACTCACTGGAAAAGATCCTGATGCTGAGAAAGATGGAAGGCAGGAGGAGAAGGGGACAACAGAGGATGAGATGGTTGGATGGCATCAGCGACTCAATGGACATGAGTTTGAGCAAACTCGGGAGATGATGAAGGACAAGGAAGCCTGGCCTGCTGCAGTCTATGGGGTTGCAAAGAGTCGGACACAACTGAGTGACTAAACAACAGCATTGCCTGTAATGGGTATAGTTTTCTTCATAAGATAAAAAAGAGTTCCATCCATCAAGAGGTGGATGCTTGTGATAGTAGCATAGCATTATGAATATATTCAATACCACTGAACTGTACACTATAAAGTGAGCAAGGTGGGAAATTTTGTACAAGGTATGTTTTACCAAAAGGAAAAAAAAAAATACTTAAAGAAGAATGAAAAAGAGAACACCAAAACTTTGCAAAACAGCAAAGCAGTGCTCAGACATAAATTTATAAGGGTAAATGTGAGTATTTTTTTTTTAAGAACTCTCTCAATCCAATAAACAACTTTACTTCTTAAAGGTGTAGAAAAAGAAGAGCAAACTTCACCCTAGGAAGCAGAAGGATTGAGCTCTTGAGACATGCAACAGCTTGGATGGATCCAGAGAATAATGCTATGTGATAAAAGCAAATCCCCTAAGATCATATGTGGCAAAATTATATGATTACATTTAGATAATGTTCTTGAAAAAACTAAATTGTAGTGAATAAGAGGTAGCATGAAGGAAAACTTTGTATGGATGGAACAGTTTCGTATTTTCTTTTTTGGCTACACTGCGGCTTGTGGGATATTAGTTTCCTGAGCAGGTAGAGAATACAGGTCCATGGCGTTGAAAGCCCGTCTTCACCATCAGACCCCCAGCTTTGCATCTTGATAGAGATGATGGTTACACGAATCTACACAGGCGACAAAATGATATGACTATACATACACATCAATATAAAAATTTTATATTATATTATAATTATGAAAGATGCAACATTGGGAAGGGTTAATGGGACTTCTCTGGACTATTTCTACAACTTCCTGTGAATGCATTTATTTAAAAATAAAAGGTTTACATTTTAAAATGTAAATTTTTCATGTGTTTGAAACTGCATAAATTATATCACTGTTTTATACTGCAAATTCAAATAAAAATTAGTTTGGTCAATGAATCAGATAAAGCAGTACATTCACCTTATATGGAATTTTTAGAAACCTGAAATTCAGCTCTGAACAGTCACCACTCCAGCCTCAAGGATGACACATGTGACCAGTGTAACACTGAATATTGACATAATTTTTGTCAGCCTTAGAGAATTAAATTTATGATTATTTTCCTGGCATTGTTCTAGAACCCTGAGGGACAATTACCAACTCAGGAAGAATTTATTACCTCAGAAGGTAATTGTGCACTTGAAAATGATGAATCTAATAACTAACAGGAGACACATGGCATCAGAGAGGGCAATTTAGGCTCCCCTGGGCGTGCCAAACTGAGTCCCTGTACATGAGGCCATTTCCACTTTGGATAACAAATAGGTTAGTGCCCAGTGGGAGATGAAATCACACAGCCCCTTCCCCATAACTCTGGCTGCCTGTCATTGCTTTTCAGCGCAGAGCATGCGAGTTAAGCTGCCTGCACCGGGCCACTGAGATCGGCTTTGGTAAGGATGCTGGTGTGATTGGGGTCTCAGGGCTGCAAGGAGATACTCAGACTTCTCTAGAACCTCTCCTACTCATTCTATTCTCCTCTTTCCAAATCTAAACTCATGCTCCCATCTCTTACATCCCCCATTTCAGTTTCTTCTTTGTATTGGTTTTATAAAAAATTCTTATGATTACATTGTGGTTTTACTACATCAACTTTAAAAATTTCTTTTGTTTATCTTCGTTTTCTATTCTATTAGTAATTCCCCTTTTACTGAATTCTTCTTTTCTCTTAAAATTTCTTCCTGGGCTTCTTTGGTCATTTCCATTTCTCTTCTTTAATTTTTGTTCATCCCCCCCCCCAAAAAAAAACTCTTCTATATAATTAAGATAATCATGTATACTTGATTATAGATCAAAATATCATGTATTGATTGGGTAACCTTTTTGCCCTTTTTCTTTTGTTATTTTTTTCTTGTCCTTTACACTTTAAGAAAGTGTCTTAACCCCTATTCTATTTTTATTCCTTGTCTCTTTTCTTGGTGGCATTTTCTCTTCAACTTTCATGCATTCGTGTTTTAGAGTTTTTAAGCATATATCCAGTGATTTTTCCTACCAATGAATATTTCAAGTCATTTCCTTCATTCTTCCTTTTATCTACTTCTGCAATGTATATCACTCTTTTTTCTTTCTGCTACTAATTACAGTATTTCTGCTGTTTCCATGATCTTCTCCACCATCATCTATTTTCAGAAGAGTATTTGTTGTCCTTTTGTTTCTCTTTCCTTTGTCCTTTGGTTTATACTTAATTCTATTATCTTTATCCAATAAGTTTTGCTCATCCTAATACATCTGCATACCAGGATTTGCAGTTATGTTGTGGCAGATATCTTCCTCCTCCATAGCTGTTGTTGTTCAGTTGCTAAGTCATGCCTGACTCTTTGCAACCCCATGGACTGCTACACACCAGGCTTTCCTCCTCCATAGGACTGGTTATTACATTCACTTTATATTAATTGTAAATGGTCAAATTTTTAAAATATTTTTATTTGTATTTCTTTTTTAAACATTTGAGAAAAATGTATCTGGCCTAAACTCTTGAAGATATTCTCTATATTAATTCCAAAATATTTAATACTTTGTTTGTATAAAATAGATGTTCAGTGCATTTTCTGATAAAATAATGGCATTGTATCAGAAATATCTAAGATCATTTGTAGAAAAGAACATTGTTTTTGTGAAAGACTCTTTTTCCACTTTACTTCCTCCATCATATATCAGGATGAGGAGAATGTGTAGATTGATTTCCAGGAATTCTAATATGTTTCATAGGGACCTCCTGGATCACAATCATTTTATTTAATGATTTAGCTTTATAATGATTTATTTTTATATCTCCTGCTGTTGCTCCTGCTGCTAAGTCGCTTCAGTCGTGTCCGACTCTGTGTGACGCCATAGACGGCAGCCCATCAGGCTCCACCGTCCCTGGGATTTTCCAGGCAAGAACACTGGAGCAGGTTGCCATTTCCTTCTCCAATGCATGAAAGTGAAAAGTGAAAGTGAAGTCGCTCAGTCGTGTCCAGCTCTTCGCGACCCCATGGACTGCAGCCTACCAGGCTCCTCTGTCCATGGGATTTTCCAGGCAAGAGTACTGGAGTGGGGTGCCATTGCCTTCTCCTTGATATCTCCTAGAACAACTATTTAAACATTCTTCTTAAAAATTTCTTTGACTATTCTTGACATTGTGCATGTCATTCTATAGTTGGAATAATCATTTTTCAAAAATAGTTTGGATTCTGTAATATTCGTATATTATTTCTGAAAACTTGTCATCACTAACATATTATAGCTTTGAGTCTTTGAGTATAAGGGATCTTAACATTTATTTAGAGCTTTAATATTTCAAACAGAGTCATATACTTTTTCTCTTAGTGCTCTCACGTCTTTTGTCTTTGTATTTATAGTTGCTTGATATTTCTATGCTATTTAGAGTTCAGTTCAGTTCAGTCGCTTAGTTGTGTCCGACTCTTTGCGATCCCATGAATCGAAGCACACCAGGCCTCCCTGTCCATCACCAACTCCCGGAGTTCACTCAGACTCACGTCCATCGAGTCAGTGATGCCATCCAGCCATCTCATCCTCTGTCATCCCCTTCTCCTCCTGCCCCCAATCCCTCCCAGAATCAGAGTCTTTTCCAATGAGTCAACTCTTCGCATGAGGTGGCCAAAGTACTGGAGTTTCAGCTTTAGCATCATTCCTTCCAAGAAATCCCAGGGCTGATCTCCTTCAGAATGGACTGGTTGGATCTCCTTGCACTCCAAGGGACTCTCAAGAGTCTTCTCCAACACCACAGTTCAAAAGCATCAATTCTTTGGTGCTCAGCTTTCTTCACAGTCCAACTCTCACATCCATACATGACCACAGGAAAAACCATAGCCTTGACTAGACGAACCTTTGTTGGCAAAGTAATGTCTCTGCTTTTCAATATTCTATCTAGGTTGGTCATAACTTTCCTTCCAAGGAGTAAGCGTTTTTTAATTTCATGGCTGCAGTCACCATCTTCAGTGATTTTGGAGCCCCCCAAAATAAAGTCTGACACTGTTTCCACTGTTTCCCCATCTATTTCCCATGAAGTGATGGGACCAGATGCCATGATCTTAGTTTTCTGAATGTTGAGCTTTAAGCCAACTTTTTCACTCTCCTCTTTCACTTTCATCAAGAGGCTTTTGAGTTCCTCTTCACTTTCTGCCATAAGGGTGGTGTCATCTGCATATCTGAGGTTATTGATATTTCTCCCAGCAATCTTGATTCCAGCTTGTGCTTCTTCCAGCCCAGCGTTTCTCATGATGTACTCTGCAAAGAAGTTAAACAAGCAGGGTGACAATATACAGCCTTGAAGTACTCCTTTTCCTATTTGGAACCAGTCTGTTGTTCCATGTCCAGTTCTAACTGTTGCTTCCTGACCTGCACACAGGTTTCTCAAGAGGAAGGTCAGGTGGTCTGGTATTCCCATCTCTTTCAGAATTTTCCACAGTTTATTGTGATCCACACAGTCAAAGGCTTTGTCATAGTCAATAAAGCAGAAATAGATGTTTTTCTGGAACTTTCTTGCTCTTTCAATGATCCAGCGGATGTTGGCAATTTGATCTCTGGTTCCTCTGCCTTTTCTAAAACCAGCTTGAACATCAGGAAATTCACAGTTCATGTATTGCTGAAGCCTGGCTTGGAGAATTTTGAGCATTACCTTACTAGCGTGTGAGATGAGCACAATTGTGCGGTAGTTTGAGGATTCTTTGGCATTGCCTTTCTTTGGGATTGGAATGAAATCTGACCTTTTCCAATCCTGTGGTCACTGCTGAGTTTTCCAAATTTGTTGGCATATTGAGTGCAGCAGTTTCACAGCATCATCTTTCAGGATTTGAAATAGCTCAACTGGAATTCCATCACCTCCACTAGCTTTGTTCCTAGTGATGCTTTCTAAGGCCCACTTGACTTCACATTCCAGGATGTCTGGCTCTAGGTGAGTGATCACACCATCGTGATTATCTTGTGCCGGGAGCTAGCACGGGAGTCCCCACCCATAACAAGGTTATGTGGGAGAGTTCTGGTGGGCAAAGTGAGCCAGAACTCGAGGGGTGCCCGTCTGGGCATGCCTGAACATCTACCCCAAAACCAGAGTCTGTCTATTTTACTGCTTCATGACTTTCACCAACTCCTCTGACATTAATGGGGGGCTATCTCCGACCACCTTTTCTCTGAAGGAAATCAACTTAGAGCTCTGGCTAATTTGCCTCTTGGGCATAATACTGCTAGTACTACTGCTAAGTCACTTCAGTTGTGTCCGACTCTGTGTGACCCCATAGACGGCAGCCCACCAGGCTCCCCCGTCCCTGGCATTCTCCAGGCAAGAACACTGGAGTGGGTTTCCATTTCCTTCTCCAACGCATGAAAGTGAAAAGTGAAAGTGAAAGTGAAAGTGGGCATAATAGGAGTGTTTAAATCCAAACCCCTCAGATGGCTCTCTAACTTGCCTGACAGGTTTACCCGGACTCCTACAGCTATGCATACGATTGTTTACAGTCTCCCAACCGAGAGAGGCACCGGAAGCTTAAGATATTCAAATAGTATAGAGCCTCTCGAAGAGTTAGAAATCGTCAGAATAGAACTAGTAGAAGATTTCATTGTTGAGCCAGTGCTTGCTGCCAAGTTTCCACATCCCCTGTATTGTATCCTTGGAAGTGTATTAATTAATATAGTTGGTGTGTAGAAAGAATAAGTAGTGGCCTTGGTGTTAACAACTTAGACCCTTAAGGTAATAAATTCTTTCCTTTGTTGTAAACCCATTGCACCTTTGCCCTATAGGAATGCAACTTTATCTAACACCTTCGGAGGATGGCGCCAAACTTTAAAATAATTACTCTTAGAGAAAATAAGTCTTATGTTTGACAAACCTTTGTCAGAGTCATAAAATGTTAACATTCCTTCTGGCCAGAAGATGATGCAAATCACCTAAACCATTTGCATACAATAAGTTTGCAGAAAAGAAACCCTGGTTTTGATAAGGATCAAAGACTGCTGACTTTGCATGATTTCATACCCCCTATTAGCCTCTATGTGCAACTTAGGGTATAAAAGCCCCTGTTGAAACTAAAGCTACAGGCCTTGCTCACCGAAGCTTGGTCTCCCCATGTCGTTCTTTCTCTCACTTTCTGGTTGAATTCCCATCTGGAGCGTGGAGGCTCACCAAGCCTACTAATTTTGCCTGGGCTTCTAAGATCTGACCGGGGAGGCCTCAGTGTCTCCTCTCCTTCAGGAGAACGGAAGGATGCCTGCGGCCTATGTAGGTGGTGCGAATTCCTTGTCTTGGAATTTTATTGGTTTTCCACATAAACCAAGTTATTCAGCCTCTTTTCTCCACTGAATTTTCTCACTGAGCTATCCTATTTAACCACTCTTTATATCTCTAATTAATACTTAACTAAGCACTCATTTCACACGCTAGTAAAGTAATGCTCAAAATTCTCCAAGCCAGGCTTCAGCAATACGTGAACCAAAGCAGAGAATTGCCTCTTGAAAAGACGAGGAGTCCCAGAAAACTAAGATCATAGATCCGTCCCAATATTGAAAAGATGTTTGGACCAAAATCAAGATTGGAGCTATACCAAAACTCCAGATGTTCAAACTGGTTTTATAAAAGGCAGAGGAACCAGAGATCAAATTGCCAACATTTGCTGGATCATCGAAAAACAGGAGAGTTCCAGAAAAACATCTGTTTCTGCTTTATTGACTATGCCAAAGCCTTTGACTGTGTGGATCACAATAAACTGTGGAAAATTCTGAAAGAGATGGGGATGCCAGACCACCTGATGTGCCTCTTGAGAAACCTATATGCAGGTCAGGAAGCAACAGTTAGAACTAGACATGGAACAACAGACTGGTTCCAAATAGGAAAAGGAGTACATCAAGGCTGTATATTGTCACCCTGCTTATTTTACTTCTTTGAGGAGTACATCGTGAGAAATGCTGGGCTGGAAGAAGCACAAGCTGGAATCAAGATTGCCGGGAGAAATATCAATAACCTCAGATATGCAGATGACACCACCCTTATGGCAGAAAGTGAAGAGGAACTCAAAAGCCTCTTGATGAAAGTGAAAGAGGAGAGTGAAAAAGTTGGCTTAAAGCTCAACATTCAGAAAACTAAGATCATGGCATCTGGTCCCATCACTTTCATGTGAAATAGATGGGGAAACAGTGCAAACAGTGTCAGACTTTATTTTGGGGGCTTCCAAAATCACTGCAGATGGTGACTGGAGCCATGAAATTAAAAGACGCTTACTCCTTGGAAGGAAAGTTATGACCAACCTAGATAGCATATTGAAAAGCTGAGGCATTACTTTGCCAACAAAGTTCCGTCTATTCAAGGCTATGTTTTTTCCAGTGGTCACGTATGGATGTGAGAGTTGGACTGTGAAGAAAGCTGATCGCCAAAGAATTGATGCTTTTGAACTGTGGTGTTGGAGAAGACTCTTGAGAGTCCCTTGGAGTGCAAGGAGATCCAACCAGTCTATCCTAAAGGAGATCAGTGCTGGGTGTTCATTGGAAGGACTGATGTTGAAGCTGAAACTCCAATACTTTGGTCACCTCATGTGAAGAGTTGACTCACTGGAAAAGACCCTGATACTGGGAAGGATTGGGGGCAGGATGAGAAGGGGACGACAGAGGATGAGATGGCTGGATGGCATCACTGACTCGATGCACATGAGTTTGAGTAGACTCTGGGAGTTGGTGATGGACAGGGAGGCCTGGTTGCTGCGATGCATGGGGTTGCAAAGAGTCAGACACGACTTAGTGACTGAACTGAACTGAACTGAACTGTATGTTCATAGGGGATTCAGTTTAAGTCATACCTGGCTGGCCTCATGGTTTTCCCCACTTTCTTTAGTTTAAGCCTGAATTCTGCTATGAGATCCTGATGATTTGAGTCGCAGTCAGCTCCAGGTCTTGTTTTTCCTGACTGTGTATAACTTCTCCAGCTTTGCCTACAAAGAATGTAATCAATTTGATTTTAGTATTGGCCATTTGGTGATATTCCACGTGCCTGGTCATAGAAGTAAAGTACCAAACTGTAAAGAACAATATTGCGTAGGAACCTGGGATGTTAGGTCCATGAATCAAGGTAAACTGTCAACTACAAGTAGGCACTTCCCAAGAGCACTGCCAGTGAGTGAACAGCAAAGGCATTTGCCATCTGCCTCTATGGAGACTGAACCCTGTGCAGCTATAACTGTTGACCTGAACACCCCCTGAGGGAGTTTAGGGTGGAGTGAGGCACTCTGTGCTCCAGGGAATCTGGTGGGACAGTCTTTAGATAGTTGGATGTTTTTAGGAACAGATTTTATGATCTCCATCCTTGCATCTCCTCATAACTAGAGAAGCACTAAATCCCTTCATGGTGACATCAGATCCTCACGACTAACAAAAAACCTTTTGTAAAATGAATGCTTCATGGTATTGTACTCCCCCTTCACCAAAACATATATTGACCTTCCCCCACTGCTGCTTTGGAGCAGTTTCTCAGAGCTATAGGAGATGCTGCTTCCTGGGCTGCAGTCCTCATTTTGCCCCAAATAAAACTTAACTTGCAACTCTCAAGCTGTACATCTTTTTTAGTCGACAACTGGAAGTGGTCAAACAGAAGATGGCGAGAGTGAACATAGACATTTTAGGGATCAGTGAACTAAAATGGCCAGAATGGGTGAATTTAATTCAGAAGAAAATTATATCTACTACTTTGGGCAAGAATCCCTTAGAAGAACTGGAGTAGCCCTCATAATCAACAAGAGTCCAAAATGCCATACTACCTGCCTCCTGAGAAACCAGTATGCAGGTCAAGAAGCAACAGTTATAACTGGACATGAAAAAATGGACTGGTTCCAAACTGGGAAAGGAGTACGTCAAAGAGTACGTCAAAGTTGTATATTGTCACCCTGCTTATTTAACTTATATGCAGAGTACATCATGTGAAATGCAAGACTGGATGAAGCACAAAGTGGAATCAAGATTGTTGGGAGAAATATCTATAACCTCAGATATGCAGATGACACCACCCTTATGGCAGAAAGTGAAGAGGAACTAAAGAGCCTCTTGATGGAGGTGAAAGTTCAGTTCAGTTCAGTCACTCAGTGGTGTCCGACTCTTTACGATGCCAGGCCTTGCTGTCGATCACCAACTCCTGGAGTTTACTCAAACTCATGTCCATTGAGTCAGTGATGCCATCCAACCATCTCATCCTCTGTCATCCCCTTCTCCTCCTGCCCTCAATCTTTCCCAGCATCAAGATCTTTTCCAATGAGTCAGCTCTCGCATCAAGTGGCCAAAGTACTGGAGTTTCAGCTTCAACATCAGTCCTTCCAATGAACACCCAGGACTGATCTCCTTTAGGATGGACTGGTTGGATCTCCTTGCAGTCCAAGGGACTCTCAAGAGTCTTCTCCAACACCACAGTTCAAAAGCATCAATTCTTCTGCTCTAAGCTTTCTTTATGGTCCAACTCTCACATCCATACATGACCACT
Source organism: Bos mutus (assembly GCF_027580195.1). Lineage (NCBI taxonomy): Eukaryota > Metazoa > Chordata > Mammalia > Artiodactyla > Bovidae > Bos > Bos mutus. Next base: position 154,168,624 of record NC_091617.1, on the reverse strand, counting down.
GGAAAAACCATAGCCTTGACTAGACAGACCTTTGTTGGCAAAGTGATGTCTCTGCTTTTTAATATGCTGTCTAGGTTGGTCATAACTTTCTTTCCAAGGAGTAAGTGTCTTAATTGATGTTCAAGCTGGTTTCAGGCAGAGGAACCAGAGATCAAATTGTCAACATCTGCTGGATCATCGAAAAAGCAAGAGAGTTCCAGAAAAACATCTATTTATGCTTTATTGACTATGCCAAAGCCTTAGACTGTGTGGATCCCAATAAACTGTGGAAAATTCTGAAAGAGATGGGAATACAAAACTTAACTTACAAACCGAGTCTGAATCTGGAAGTTTGTCCATTCCTTGTCTCAACTGCCAAGCCCTGGGGGCAGCTGGCTCTGCTTCAGGGAATCTTGAAGGAAAGAATCTCAGGACAACAAATGGCCCCAGCAGCTTCTAGGGTCTTGTCCCTATATTCCCTGATTGGGGCCAGTGAGCCACGAGCAGCAAGGCTTTTGGCAGGCTAAGCCAAATTTTTACCGAGTCTAAGTTCGCTCTGATCACCGCACGGCAGGCCAATGGATTCCTTGAGAGATGAGGTGTTGAGCCACGGAAGAGACTTTAATTGGGCAGCCAGCTGACTGAGAAGTCAGGCTAGTGCCCTAAAATAACCATTTTGTCAGGGCCTCGTTGTCAGGTCCTTTATGGATCAGAGATGGTGGGGAGGGGGGTAATAAAGAAAAAAGACTATTCAATCCTTGAAAATGTCCCCTAGAATGGCAAGCCTCAGGAGGGGAATGTGTTAGTTTCACTTCCTACAGTCCTTCACAGGTAGGCGGCTCAGGTCGCAGGCCATTATGTATGCTTACTGTTACAAAAAGGGTTAAACTCACAGAAGCAGATCCAGTGTAAATTTAAAATTAACCCTTCCAGGTTATACTTCCAACAGCAAAGACACACAACCAGAAAAATCTCCAACGAGAGGTTAAAGCTGGAACAAGATGTGGTATATGTATACAGTAGGCTATTTCTTACTCATTAAAAACGGCTACTGAAATTAGGGAATTAAGACAGGAATTAGCTGCAGGGACAGACCTTGAAGGATCATAGGCAAAGGGAAGTCAGTCAGGCAGAGGAAGACTATGGTGTAGGATGTACCTTCCCAGCAGAATAAAATAGACATACAAGGCAAAAAATTTACAATCCAAAAAGAGACTCAGAGAATTCAAAGACAGACAAAGGGTTCCAGAAAAAAAAATATGTGAATGGCCTTGAATGAATTAGGAAGTCCTTACCCCCATGTGAATCTGTAATAGATAATCCACAAGGAATATTCTTTTCTCTCCTTCTATCCTTCCTTCCTTGCACAGATACACAGAAATCTGTAACTCTAAGAGATAATCCACAATAATTATCTCCTAAGTTTTTTCTATGTATACACAGAAAAGTATAACTGAGATAGATAATTCAGAAGGACCTGATGTTCAGCAATCTTCTTATCCTTCTATGGCAAAAAAAAAAAAAAAATAATAGAGATACCCCACCCCATAAATACTATGCCTGAATCAGGAGGCTGTAACTCTGACAACAACCTTGTGATTGCAAATTGAGTGTACTGCACTGCAGCATCAACAAGATGGTGATAAAAGGAGAGACGAGCAGTGTCTACTCTTTTATCTCTGACCTCCCTGACTTGGGATGCTATCATGTCCCTGGAGCCTGGACAGGCTTGGGTCTCACTGCTGCACTCGGGGTGGTTGACAGAGCCTGGCAGGGAGCCCTTGGTTGACCCTTTTAAAGGTCTCCTTTCTCCTATGTTCTGGCTGGGACCAGAGTCCCGCGTGGCATCAAGGCCTCGAGGGATTTGAGGCAAGGTTCAGCCAGCATCGACCTCTCCTGGGGCTGGGGGTCCCAGCTCAAGCCTCCTTCCTGAGGGTGCAGCCTCCACCTCTCCTGGGGCTGGGAGGTCCCAGCTCAAGCCTCGTTCCTGAGGGTGCAGCCTCCTGGCACTAACACCTAAGCCCCCTCGGCAGTGTCCTGTGGCCCTGGAAAGATTCTCCAGGGCTGGCCGTTTGTGTGAGCTTTAGGGGGAAAAATTACTGAGACTCAAGCCCTTTCGGGTTAGTTCAGGCACACTCCTCCCTATTCACTGCCCAAGAAGCAAACTTTCCCTAAGGTTATGGTTACCCCAGGAACCAAAGGTAGGCTGAATAATACTGCTGCCTTTTGGGCATTTTCTGTAACTACAACATTTTCTCTGCTGTTAACTGGCAACTCAGATCACTAGGGCTGGATTTCTGTTAATGACAGAAATTAACATTACCTGCCTCAGGAAATATCTTGGGGCGGGTAATGGAGAAATAAATTTCAAACAGTAACGCAGTTGTCAGAGGCAAATTCTCCTGACCACTTTTTAGGGAGAAAAAAAAAGTCAAAACAAAATCAAACCTCCACAACAGGACAAGATACTAAGGATCCCTAATTTCTGGAGGAGTGCCATTCAAAACTACAACGGCAAATCAAATGCCACCGGTCACAGTGGTCACCATCACCAATCTACAAACAATAAATGCAGGAGAGAGCCTGGAGGAAAAAGAATCCCCTTAAACCGTCTCTGGGAATATACATTGGCAACAGTCAGTATAATGGACAGTTTCTGAATGCCTCAAGAAAAAACTCTCAGAGAGATTAAAGCTGGGATCTGACATTCCCACACCTGAGCCTATATCATGAGGAAACCATTGTTCAAAAGGCATTGACACTCCAACAAAGCTTCAGCCCTGCTTCCAATAGCTGAGACACACTACCCCAAAATCTCCAATGAGGGGTTAAAGCTGAAATAAGGTGTGGTACATATACACAGTAGACCATTCATCACTCATAAAACACCATCCCTGAAGTTAGGTAATTATGACAGTAGTAGCCACAGGGATGGTCCTTGACGGATCATACACTAAAATAAGTCTGTCAGGGAAAGGAAGGCCATGGTATGTGAGGTACCTTCCAGGCAAAATAAAAGTAGACATACAAGGCAACAAGCTTACAACCCAAAGAGAGACTCTGAGAATCCAAAGTCAAATGAAGGGTTCCAGAGAAATGTAAGTGACGGCCCAGGTATGAATTAGGATGTCCCTGCCTACATACACAAGAAATCTGTAATGTAATAGATAATCTACAGTGATTATCCCCTTCCTTCCTTTCTACCTTCCGTATATAGACAGCAATCTGTATCTCTAAAGACAGAAATCTGTATCTCTAAGAGATAATCCATAAAAATTATCTCTTAACTTCCTTATTTATGTACACAGAAAAGTGTATCTGAGATCTATAATTCACAAAGACCTGATGCTTGGCACTCTTCTTGACCTTCTATGGTAAAAAAAATTCAAAAATGCAAAAGAGATACACCATGGATATGTTATACCTGAATCGGGCGGCTGTACGCTGAGGACAAGCACAATACTGCAAATCCACTCTTCTCCAACATAGCACGGTAATATGTCAAAGAAAAAGAAAAGCAATGCCTGCTTTATTCCCTCCGATCTCCCTGACTTGGGATGTGATCCATCCTGGAGTCTGTGCAGGCTTGGGTCTCAAGGCTAGACTGTTATGTTTCTGAGACAGCCTGGTAGGGTGTTCGTTGAGCCCTTTTTAAGCCTATACAGTCCGCTGTGCTCTGGTTGGGACCAGAGACTCGAGTGGGATCAAGTCCTCGAAGACTCTGGGGGCAATAGTCACCTAACCTCCACGTCTCCTGGTGCTGGAGTTCCCAACTCAAGCCTCCTTCCTGAGAGTGCAAACTCCTAGGCACTGAAGCACAGCCAGCAAGGTGCTGTGGCTCCTGTTGGGATTAGTCTGGAAGCCATTGTGTGTGTGTGTGATGCTTTAGGGGGAATAAGTAGACATAAGTCTTGAAATGTTCGCTCTGGTACATTCCACTCTGTTTCACAACCCAGGAAGCCAACTTTCCCTATGCTGTTTGCTCCAAGAACCAGAGCGGTCATCAAAGAGTGCTGCCACCTTGTGGACATTTCCTGTAACTACAACTTGACCAAAGGCCCCTCCCATTCACAAGGGGGCAGGTGTGCTGTCAATGTGCCTCAAGGAAGGTCCTGGAGTAAATACTAGAGAAATAAATTGCAAACACACCCAGCTTGCAAGATGCCAATTGAAACACAAAATTTCCACACATTTATGAAAGAAAAAATACTCTAACCAACGTAAGACAAGATGCTCAGCATTCATAATTGTTGCAGGAGGAATGCTAATCAAAACGACGACAAGAAATCAAATCCCACCAGTCAGAATGGCCATTCTTTTTTTTTCACTTTCCAAAAATATTTTATTGAAACTTAATTGATTTATAATCTATTAGTTTCAGGCATTGGAGAAGGCAATGGCACCCCACTCCAGTACTCTTGCCTGGAAAATCCCATGGACAGAGGAGCCTGGTGGGCTGCAGTCCATGGGGTCGCTAAAAGTCGGACACGACTGAGTGACTTCACTTTCACTTTTCACTTTCATGCATTGGAGAAGGAAATGGCAACCCAGTCCAGTTTCTTGCCTGGAGAATCCCAGGGATGGGGGATCCTGGTGGGCTGCCGTCTATGGGGTCGCACAGAGTCAGACATGACTGAAGCAGCAGCAGCAGTTTCAGGCATATAGGAAAGTGATTCAGTTATATATGTAACACAATAAAATAAATACAGAGAAGAAAGAACAAACTCACTTTGTTTATTCTAAATACTAAGTTTGGCAGTAAATCAGGAGAATATTTTACCAAGACCAAATTAATTTTACTTTGGGGATATATGGATGATTTGACTAGAAAATTAGTGATAAAGCATATTACATTGGTAAGTTAAAGAAAGAAAATGGAATATTTAAAATTTCTTTTTTTTTAATTTATTTTAATTGGAGGCTAATTACTTTACAATATTGTGGTGGTTTTTGCCATACATTCACATGAATCAGCCATGGGTGTACCTGTGTTCCCCATCCTGACCCCCCCTCTCTCCTCCCTCCCCATCCCATCCCTCTGGGTCATCCCAGTGCACCATCCCTGAGCACCCTGTCTCATGCATTGAACCTGGACTGGCGATCTGTTTCACATATGATAATATACATGTTTCAATGCTATTCTCAAATCACCCCACCCTCGGCTTCTCCCACAGAGTCCAAAAGTCTATTCTTTACATCTGTGTCTCTTTTGCTGTCATGCATATAGTGTCATCATTACCATCTTTCCATATTCCATATATCTGCGTTAATATACTGTATTGGTGTTTTTCTTTCTAACTTACTTTGCTCTGTATAATAGGCTCCAGTTTCATCCACCTCATTAGAACTGATTCAAATGCATTCTTTTTAATAGCTGAGTAATATTCCATTGTATATATGCACCACAGCTTTCTTATCCATTTGTCTGCTGATAGACATCTAGGTTGCTTCCATGTCCTGGCTATTGTAAACAGTGCTGTGATGAACATTGGGGTACACGTGTCTCTTTCAATTCTGGTTTCCTCAGTGTGATTGCCCAGCAGTGGGATTGCTGGGTCGTATGGCAGTTTTATTTCCAGTTTTTAAAGAAATCTCCACTCTGTTCTCCATAGTGGCTGTACTAGTTTGCATTCCCACCAACAGTGTAAGAGGGTTCCTTTTTCTCCACACCCTCTTCAGCATTTATTGTTTGTAGACTTTTTGATAGCAGCCACAGAATGGCCATTCTCACAAGTCAATATATGTTTGAGAACCCTCCCACATGGTCAGCGGAAGGAAAACTGGCAACAGCCACTAGAACTGACAGCCTCTGCACGGCAGGAAAAAAAATCAATAGAGCTAAACCTGGGATCTGACATTCCCACATCTCAGCCTATATCCTGAGAAACCCATTATTCAAAAAGTCACATGCACCCCAACATTCACTTCAACACTACTTCCAAAAGCCAAGACACAGACCATGTGAAACATCCACTGACAGATTAAAGCTTAAAAAAGACCTCATACTTATAGACCATGGACTATTATTCAGCAATGGAAAACTGGAACTGAAATTATGAAGTTATTCCACTTGTAGCCATAGAAATGAATGCTGGAGGATCACATACTAATGAAATCAGCCGGACAGAGGAAGACAAGAGCATTTGTTGTCTCTTCTAGACAAAATTTAAAAAGAGATACAAGGGGACTAAATTATAAGACAAAAAAACTGATTTTGAGAATTCAAACACAAGAATTTTAAAAAATAAATAAAAAAGGAAAGGCCAGGATTAATTAGGAGGTTGGGAATAACACATCCACAGAAATTTGTGTCTATACTAGATACTCCACAAGGACCTGATGATCAGCTCAGGGAACTATGTTGACCTTCTGCAAAAACCTCTATGGCAAAATAATACAAATAGAGCAGATATGCTGTATGTATATGTCATAAATGAATCAGGCAGCTGTACTGGGATGACAAACAGAAAACTGCAAAATTGATATACTCCAACATAGCACAGTAATCCAAGTCTATGCCCCAACCAGTAACACTGAAGAAGCTGAAGTTGAACGGTTCTATGAAGACCTACAAGACCTTTTAGAACTAACAACCAAAAAAGATGTCCTTTTCATTATAGGGGACTGGAATGCAAAAGTAGGAAGTCAAGAAACACCTGGAGTAACAGGCAAATTTGGCCTTGGAATACGGAATGAAGCAGGGCAAAGACTAATAGAGTTTTGCCAAGAAAATGCACTGGTCATAACAAACACCCTCTTCCAACAACATAAGAGAAGACTCTACACATGAACATCACCAGATGGTCAATACCAAAATCAGATTGATTATATTCTTTGCAGCCAAAGATGGAGAAGCTCTGTACAGTCAGCAAAAACAAGACCAGGAGCTGACTGTAGCTCAGATCTAGAACTCCTTATTGCCAAATTCAGACTTAAATTGAAGAAAGTAGGGAAAACCACTAGACCATTCAGGTATGACCTAAATCAAATCCCTTATGATTATACAGTGGAAGTGAGAAATAGATTTAAGGGCCTAGATCTGATAGATAGAGTGCCTGATGAACTATGGAATGAGGTTCGTGACATTGTACAGGAGACAGGGATCAAGATGATCCCCATGGAAAAGAAATGCAAAAAAGCAAAATGGCTGTCTGGGGAGGTCTTACAAATAGCTGTGAAAAGAAGAGAAGCAAAAAGCAAAGGAGAAAAGGAAAGATATAAGCATCTGAATGCAGAGTTCCAAAGAATAGCAAGAAGAGATAAGAAAGCCTTCCTCAGCAATCAGTGCAAAGAAATAGAGGAAAACAACAGACTGGGAAAGACTAGAGATCTCTTCAAGAAAATGAGAGATACCAAGGGAACATTTCATCCAAAGATGGGCTTGATAAAGGACAGAAATGGTATGGACCTAACAGAAGCAGAAGATATTAAGAAAAGATGGCAAGAATACACAGAAGAACTGTACAAAAAAGATCTTCACAACCCAGATAATCATGATGCTGTGATCACTCACCTAGAGCCAGACATCCTGGAATGTGAAGTCAAGTGGGCCTTAGAAAGCATCACTATGAACAAAGCTAGTGGAGGTGATGGAATTCCAGTTGAGCTATTCCAAATCCTGAAAGATGATGCTGTGAAAGTGCTGCACTCAATATGCCAGCAAATTTGGAAAACTCAGCAGTGGCCACAGGACTGGAAAAGGTGTTTTCATTCCAATCCCAAAGAAAGACAATGCCAAAGAATGCTCAAACTACCACACAATTGCACATATCTCACACGCTAGTAAAGTAATGCTCAAAATTCTCCAAGCCAGGCTTCAGCAATATGTGAACCGTGAATTTCCTGATGTTCAAGCTAGTTTTAGAAAAGGCAGAGGAACCAGAGATCAAATTGCCAGCATCTGCTGGATCATGGAAAAAGCAAGAGAGTTCCAGAAAAACATCTATTTCTGCTTTATTGACTATGCCAAAGCCTTTGACTGTGTGGATCACAATAAACTGATACACATGTATACCTGTGGTGGATTCATTTCGATATTTGGCAAAACCAATACAATAGTGTAAAGTTTAAAAATAAAATAAAATTAAAATTAAAAAAAAGAAAATTCTGAAAGAGACGGGAATACCTGACCACCTGACCTGCCTCTTGAGAAATTTGTATGCAGGTCAGGAAGCAACAGTAAGAACTGGACATGGAACAACAGACTGGTTCCAAATAGGAAAAGAAGTACGTCAAGGCTGTATATTGTCACCCTGCTTATTTAACTTATATGCAGAGTACATCATGAGAAACGCTGGACTGGAAGAAACGCAAACTGGAATCAAGATTGCCGGGAGAAATATCAATAACCTCAGATATGCAGATGACACCACCCTTATGGCAGAAAGTGAAGAGGAACTCAAAAACCTCTTGATGAAAGTGAAAGTGGAGAGTGAAAAAGTTGGCTTAAAGCTCAACATTCAGAAAACGAAGATCATGGCATCTGGTCCCATCCCTTCATGGGAAATAGATGGGGAAACAGTGGAAACAGTGTCAGCCTTTATTTGCTTGGGCTCCAAAATCACTGCAGATGGTGACTGCAGCCATGAAATTAAAAGACGCTTACTCCTTGGAAGGAAAGTTATGATCAACCTAGATAGCATATTCAAAAGCAGAGACATTACTTTGCCAACAAAGGTCCGTCTAGTCAAGGCTGTGGTTTTTCCTGTGGTCATGTATAGATGTGAGAGTTGGACTGTGAAGAAGGCTGAGCACCAAAGAATTGATGCTTTTGAACTGTGGTGTTGGAGAAGACTCTTGAGAGTCCCTTGGACTGCAAGGAGATCCAACCAGTCCATTCTGAAGGAGATCAGCCCTGGGATTTCTCTGGAGGGAATGATGCTAAAGCTGAAACTCCAGTACTTTGGCCACCTCATGCGAAGAGTTGACTCATTGGAAAAGACTCTGATGCCGGGAGGGATTGGGGGCAGGAGGAGAAGGGGACGACAGAGGATGAGATGGCTGGATGGCATCACTGACTCGATGGACATGAGTTTGAGTGAACTCCGGGAGTTGGTGATGGACAGGGAGGCCTGGTGTGCTGCGATTCATGGGGTCACAAAGAGTTGGACACGACTGAGCGACTGAACGGAACTGTACTGAACATAGCACAGGCATGAAATGAAAGAAAAGAAAAGCGTTGCCTTGTTTATTCCCTCCAACCTTCCTGACTTGCACTGAAATTCTGTCCCTGGAGCCTGAGCAGGCTTGGGTCCCACTGCTGGATTAGGGTGGAGTTGACGGCTGAGCAACGAGCCCTTAATTGAGACCCCCCTCTTAAACCTCTTCTTTCTGGTCTCCCTGACTGAGACCAGAGTCCCTAGAGCTCCCAAAGATGTGGACCCAACCCCTCTATCTTCCAGGACCTTGGAAATGTTACCGAGACCCCAGGACCTCTGGTGCTGGGGTGCCCAGCTCAAGCTTCCTTCTTGAGAGTACAGCCTCCTAGGCCCCTCAGCAGGGTGCTGTGGCCTGGGTTGGAATGAGTGTGGAGGGGAGGGGTGAAGATTTAGGGGTAAGAAGTGAGACCCAATCCCTTAAATTGTTGTTCAGGCACATTCCACTCCAATTCACAGCCCAGGAAGCCAAGTTGCCCTAAGGCTCTGGTTGTCCAAGGAGCCAGAGGTGGTCAGGGGAAAGTGCTGCCATCTTGTGGACACTTTCTGTAACTACAGTTTCACCTCTGGCGCTTTCTGGCACCTCTCTTTCTCAAGCGTTGCTGCTGCTGCTGAATCGCTTCAGTGTGTCCGACTCTGCGCGACTCTATAGATGGCAGCCTACCAGGCTCCCCCGTCCCTGGGATTCTCCAGGCAAGAACACTGGAGTGGGTTGCTATTTCCTTCTGCAATGCATGAAAATGAACAGTGAAAGTGAAGTTGCTCAGTCGTGTCCAACTCAGCGACCCCATGGACTGCAGCCCACCAGGCTCCTCCATCCATGGGATTTTCTAGGCAAGAGTACTGGAGTGGGTCGCCATTGTCTTCTCCAGTTCTCAAGCGTTGGGGGTCTGTTAATGACAGATGTTCTCAGGACATGTCCTGGGGCAGGAACGGCAGAAATAAATTCCAAACACAACCGGCTTTCTGGAAGTCAACCGCCACAGGTAAATTTTCCTCACAGCGTTCACGGAAAAAACAAAGACCCAAACCTCCACCACAGGACAAGATGCTCAGCATCCCTAATTACTGCAGGAATGCCCATCAAAATGAAAACAAGAAATTAAGTCCCATCAGTGCCATCAGAGCATCCTCAGGAGAGCCCGAGGAAAGGGAGCGCCCCCACCGTAGGTGGGACGGCGCAATGACCACACCCAGTGTAATCGACAGGCTCGGAATGCCTGGAAATACACTGCCAAGAGAGGCTGAGTCTAGGATCTGACACTCCCACATCCGGGCCTAGATCCCGAGAAATCATCGCTCAAAAAGGCACACGCGCCCCAACTAGCACTGCAACACTACTCACAACAGCCGGCACAGACAGACAGCAAAATCTTCACCGACAAGTTAAGCTTAAACAGAATGTGCTACATATATGTGATGGACTATTAGCCATAAAAACCAAAACTGAAGTAAGAAAATTATGCCACTGGTAGCCACAGGAAAGAAGGATCAGTCCCTAAAGGAACTCAGCCAGACAAAGGCAGGCAATAACAAAAGATGTCCCTTCTAGACAAAATTTTTAAAAAGTGAAATGAAAGAATTTACAACCTGAAGACAGACTCTGAGATTTAAAATTCAAGCCAAGAGTTCAAGAAAAAAGCGAAGGGCCTAGGTTGAATTAGGAGGTTGGGACTAATTTAGACACAGAAATCTGTATCTGTAATAATAATCCACAAGCATTATCAGCTTCCTTCCTTCCTCCCTTTCACATACACACAGAAATCTCTCTCACCTATACACAGAAACATGCATCTCTAAGAGATACTCCACATAGGCTATTTTCTTCCTTCCTTCCTCATATACACAGAACCCTGTATGTGAGGTAGATAACCCACAAGGACCAGATGCTCAGCACATTGCTCGGCCTTCTGCAATGAACTCTATGGCAAAAGAACCCCCCAAAGACTAGCTACACTCCATGGATACGTGATCCCTGAATCAGCCGATGGGCACAGGGTGGCAGATAGACTGTATTTTTACACAGCATTGGCATGAAGTCAAAGGAAAGGAGAGAAAATCATTGCCAACTTTATTCCTTCCAACCTTCCTCATTTGGGCTTCTGTGGCATCCCAGGAGCCTGAGTAGGCTCGAGTCCCAAGGCTGGACTGGAGTGGGATCCAGACAGCCTGGCAGGGTGCCCTTCATTGGGCCCCTTTTTAGTTGTTATTATTTCTGAGCCCATTTGAAAATCACCACTGTCTGCTTGTCTCGGCTGGGACCAGAGTCCCAAGTGCAATCAAAGCCTGGAGGCTCATGGAGGCAATAGTCACCTAGCCCGCGCATCTCCTGGTGCTGGGGTTCCCAGCTCAAGACTCCTTCCTGAGAGTGCAGCCTTCAGCACCTAAGTACCCTCAGCTGGATGCTGTGGCCCCGGCTGGGATCAGTCTGGGGGTCAGGTGTGTGAAACTTTAGGGGGAAGAAGCAGTGAGACACAAGGCTGCAGGTATTTTGCTCTGGCACATTCCACTCCAATTCACAGCCCAGGAACCCCACTTTCCCTAAGGCTCTGGTTGTCTGAGAAACCAGAGGCAGGCAGGGAAAAGTGCTGCCGCCACCTTGTGGAGACTTCCTGTAATGACAACCGCACCACCTGTGCTTACTGGCACTTCTACTTCGAATGTCCTTGTTCAGTTGCTCAGTCGTGTCCAACTCTTTGCGACCCCAAGAACTGCAGTATGCCAGGCTTCCCTGTCCTTCACCATCTCCCGGAGCTTGCTCAAACTCATGTCCATTGAGTCAGTGATGCCATCCAACCATCTCATCCTCTCTCGTCCTTCTCCTCCTGCCTTTAATCTTCTGCAGCATCAGGGACTTTTCCAATGAGTCAGTTCTTTGCACCAGGTGGCCAAAGTATTGGAGCTTCAGCTTCAGCATCAGTCCTTCCAATGAATATTCAGGACTGATTTCCTTTAGGATAGACTGGTTTGGTCTTGTAGTTCAAGGGACTCTCAAGAGTCTTTTCCAACACCACAGTACAAAAACATCAATTCTTCGGCGCTTAGCCTTTTTTATGGTCCAACTCTCACATCCATACATGACTACTGGAAAAACCATAGCTTTGACTGGATGGGCCTTTGTCAGTAAAGTAACATCTCTACTTTTTAATACGCTGTTTAGGTTTGTCACAGCTTTTCTTCCAAGGAGTAAGTGTCTTTTAATTTCATGGCTGCACTCACCATCTGCAGTGATTTTAGAGCCCAAGAAAATAAAATCTGTCACTGTTTCCATTATTTCCCCATCTATTTACCAGGAAGTGGTGGGACTGGGTGCCGTGATCTTCGTTTTTTTAATGTTGAGTTTTAAGCCAACATTAAAATATACTGAGGATTGTTAATGCCAGCTACTCTCAGGCCATTTACTGGGGTGGGCTTTGCAGAAAGAAATTCCAAACACAATGGACTTTCAGGAAGCCAATAGCAAAGGGAAATTTTCTGCACACCCTTTAAGGAATAAATAAAACAGTACAAAACCCAAATCTCCACCTAGGCCAAGATGCTCTGCATCCTTAATTACTGCAGGAATGCCAATCAAAAATGACAACCAGAAATCAAACCCCACCCTTCAAGTTGGGCATCCTCACGAATCTACAAACAATAAAAGCAGGAGAGAGCCTTGAGTTAAAAGAACCCCTTACACAGTCGGTGGGAAGGTAGATGGACAACATGAAGGATAATTGACTGTCTCCGAATGCCTGAAAATAAACTATCGAGAGAGGCTAAGCCTAGGTTCTAACATTCCCCCATCTGGTCCTAGATCCCGGGAAATTCATCATTCAAAAGACACATGCACCCCAACGGACACTGCGGCACCTACAAGGGGCAGCACTGATGAACCTATAGATTAAAGCTTCAACACGATGTGCTCTGTATGTATGATGGACTGTCACTCGGTCCTATCAAAACAACACTAAATGAGGAAATTTCCCCCGGGAGCTGATTAGGCCTACATGGGGGCTCATGGTAGAAATGGCTCATTATTTTGACCTTGCAAACAAAGAATAAAATCACAGTGACCTTTGAGACTGACCAAATTGCCCAAACAACATTCTATTTTCCCGCGGGTGCCTACCTTCTCAAGGCTATGAAACCACGGATATCCAGACCTCCAGCTACATGACCACAGGACTCAGCTACAGGCTAAAAATTAACCATCCCTTCAAAGAATTTTTTATTGGTGGCGTATAAGAAAGACTCCATCTGAAAGGGAGGACACTGGTTCTTCTTAAGGGCCAGTCACCCTCTCATTTCCCTCTGATAAATTTCCTTTTCTTCCTGACTGCCCGGCTCGCTCACTCTCTTTTCTCTGCACTCACCTTACATTCTGGTGCTGAAACTTGGGAGGGAAGATCCACCCCAACTGGGTTGGCCCTTCTCATGAGACCACCTCCTGTGGCCCCCTCCCTGGGACCCTGCCAAACTGAGATGAGCTCCGGACAGGACCCTCCACTTGCCTTGCTGGACTGACAGCCACACACCGGCCCACATTTCATTCACCGATTCCAAGAGTGAGTGAAATCCCACCCTCTCGGGTCCTCTCTCTTGCCTCCAAGTCCTAGCGCTAGGTGGGAGGATTCCCATGGCCCCCAGGCCCTCCTCAGCCTTGTGCCCCATCTGACTTTGAAATAGGGGACGTCCATTTCAAAGCAGACTATTATTACTATTATTGATATGATTATTACTATCATTGAAACCTTTTACCTCAGATAGGGACTTGAACCCACATGGCTGGGACTCGAACCCAGCCAAAACCCACAGCACCTGGTTTCGGGACCTAATGAAGCTCAGGTTCTTGATGACTCATCACAGAAAGAATTCAGTAAGAGACACAGTGATAGGTAAGAAGTGGATTTATTCAGATACAGAGAGAAGCACACTCCACAGACAGAGTGTGGGCCACCGCTGAGGGTGAATGCAGACGGCCATGAAATGTGGCATGGTTAGTTTTTATAGGCTGGGTAATTCCACATGCTAATGAGTGGGAGGACTATTCCAACTATTTTGGGGAAGGGGCGGAGATTTCGTGGATTGGGCCACCGCCCACTCCTCGGTCTTTTAGCAGTCCTTCCCAGGCCTTCGCGCTGGCTCTCCATCCTCCTTTGCTTCCGGAGGCGGCACCCAGAGCCGTTTTGACCAGGAGGAAACCAAGGCTGAGAGCTCGACCATCGTCCGGGGCCCACCGCACCCAGTGGGTATGTGGGTCCCGCTGCTCCCACTCCAATCGCGTTTCTCGACCTGGTTCTACTCACAGGACCCCATGGCGGCTGCGGTGCTAATGAACTGGGCTCAGGTGAGTGGAGGGTCCCTTAAGCCCTTGCTGACTCAGGTGTGGGGGATGTTGTGTTCTCAGGCTTTCCGAACTTGGCCTTCGTCTCTGCCTTCTCTTGAACTTCCCTGGTGGCTCAGATAGTAAAGCGTCTGCCTGCAATGCGGGAGACCCGGGTTTGATCCCTGGGTTGGGAAGATTTCCTGGAGAAGGAAATGGCAACCCACTCCAGTATTCTTACCTGGAGAATCCCAGGGACGGAGGAGCTTGGTAGGCTACAGTTCATGGGGCCGCAAAGAGTCGGACACGACTGAGCGACTTCACTTCACTTCACTTTGGAACTGTCATGGCACCTCTGGGTGTGTATTTTCACTTGCTGATCAGGATCAAGGTCTAGTCTTGTCTGCCTCTTGGTCCCATTTGATTCTAATTGGTTTATGTTGTGGCCTTGGGCTACGTCATTCTTTCAAAAGTTGTGCCCCTTTCCCTGCTGTTACAACTTCTGCCACTGCAACGGCAAGTGGTCAGAGATCCCTCCTGTGCAGGCTTTCTTCGCTCTTCACTCTTGACCCTCTCCTTGTGAATCCTGCTCTACTTCTCAGATACTCTTAGCCAACTCTGAGCAACATCCTCCTAATACGATGTCTCCCGATCCCTGTTCAGACATTTCTTCTTCTTCCTTAGACCCGTCCGACCACAGCCCACCCCCTGTCGCTCCCAACCCCCTCGCAGCTGCTCCAGACCCAGTTTAAAAACCTCCACATTATGCCCCTTCTTCCCTCCCTCCTCAACCACAGGCCACCGCCTCAGCGCCCAGCCCCCCTCCCCTGCCTGTTCCAGAGGCAAGCTCTGAGACCTCAGCCTTACCTTCTACCCTGAGGGTCCCAAGGTTTTACACAGACCTCCCTAGATCCCCTCCCCACATCCAATCCTGAACAACTTTAAAACAGGAAACTTGACAGCAGGAGCCCGCTCCTTTCCCTGCTCCACTCCTCCCTTTAGGGGAAGCAGCTGGAGCAGAAGGCAGTGTTCGGGTTCATGTCCCAGTATCCCTCACCGATTTATCTCACATTGAAAAGCAGCTTGACTCTTTCTCTTCAGATCCTGAAAATTATCTAAAAGAATTCAAGTATTGTACCCAGTCTTATGACTTAACCTGGCATGATATTCACATCACACTTTGCTCCACTCTTCTCCCAGAAGAGAAGGAACAAGTATGGCAAGCCTCTCAGGTGCATGCTGATGAGGTACACAGGACAGAGGGCACCAAGCCCGTAGGGGACATGGCCATCCCCCAAGATGATGCCAACTGGGATTATCAGGCAGGGAGACCTGGACGAACAGCCCATAATCACATGGTTGCTTGCCTCATCATGGGCCTTCAAAAGGCAGGACATAAAGCCAACAACTCTGATAAGCTTCGGCTAATAACTCAAGGACTAAATGAAAACCACACACAGTTTCTAGCCAGGTTAATGGAAGCCCTACGAAAATATACAAGATTAGACTCCACTTCAACAGAGGGCACCACTGTCCTTAACACACATTTTATCTTCCAATTGTCCCCAGATATCTGAAAGAAACTAAAGAAGGCGAAGAAGGCCCTCAAACCCCTCAATGAGACCTTCAGTGAGCCCTTTAAGGTTTTTAATAACTGGGAAGAGCAGGAAAATCTAGAGAAGGCCCAGGGAAATCAGGTTAAATACCACCTTTGAGCTACTGCCCTACATGGCTCCACATTTCCATCAACCAACAAAGAAGGAAGCCCCCTGGGCCCTGCTTCAAATGCAGCAAAGAAGGTCACTGGGCCCACTCATGCCTGAAGCCAAGGCCCCCGCCAGGTCCGTGTCCCAGCTGTGGCATAGTGGGACACTGGAAGGTCCACTGCTCAAATCCTCCTCCAGGGATCTGGACAGCCCCTCCTGGTCCCGAGCAGGAGTCCTCTGACTCAGCTCTGCCCAGCCTCCTCACCGCTGAGGACTGAAGGTGCCCAGGGCCCCACACCCTGACTCTCATCACCTCTATGGAGCCCAGAGTAACTCTTACAGTGGCAGGTAAGCCGATCTCCTTTCTCATTGACACAGAGGTCACTTACTGTGCTATGCCTGTCTACTCTGGAAAAACCAAGGTCTCTCAGGTCTCTGTTATGGGGGTTCACGGTTTATCTACACTGTGAATAACCAAGCCTCTACCTTGCACACTTCAAGATACCCCATTTTCCATTCTTTTCTCATACTCCCCAAATGCCCCACTCCTATTCTTGGGAGAGACCCTCTCTCAAAATTCAAAACCTCTATTACTATCCCAAGTCCACTCTCTGATCTAGCCTGGCTACTGTTCCTCAACCCCACCTTCTCTTCCTCTGGTCCATTGCCCACCTCATCCATAAACCCCATAGTTTGGGATACAAATAACCCATCTGTTGCCTCTCACCATGCTCCAATTCGTATCTGTCTCAAAGACCCCTCTAAATTTCCCAGTCAACCACAATACCCCATCTCCCAAAAACATCAACAAGGGTTAAAGCCTATCATCACTAAATTCCTACGTCAGGGCCTCTTGTGCCCAACTTACTCTCTCTGTAACACCCCATCCTACCTGTCAAAAAGCCAAATGGCTCCTATCGCCTGGTCCAGGACCTGAGACTTATCAATGCAGCTGTTGCCCCATACACCAAATAGTGCCAAATCCCTATTCTCTTCTCTCTCTCATCCCCTCTTCCACTACCTACTTCGCTGTTCTGGATGTCAAAGATGCCTTCTTTACTATCCCTTTATACCCAGACTCTCAAGACCTCTTTACCTTTACCTGGACTGATCCAGACAATCATTGTTCCCAACAGCTGACATGAACAGTCCTCCAACAAGGCTTTCGTGATAGCCCTCATTTCTTTGGCCAGGCTCTAGCATCAGACCTAACTTCTCTTGATCTTATTCCAAGTACTGTCCTCCAATATGTGGATGATCTCCTCCTTGGTAATCCTTCACATACATGCTCGCAACAACATACTATACAACTCCTCAATTTTCTAGCCAATCGAAGCTATCAAGTATCTCCCACCAAGGTTCAGCTCTCTCTTCCTAGAGTCACCTATCTTGGAGTCCTTTTAACACCAACAAAACAATATCTTACTACTGATAGAAAGTCCCTTATATCTACCCTACCACTCCCTACATCAAAAGCAGAGATGCTGTCCTTCTTGGGGTTAGCTGGATATCTATGCCTCTGGCTTCCTAATTTCACCCTCTTGGCACAACTGCTATATCAAGCCACCCGAGGAGATCTTTCAGAACCCCTAGAGCTAAAATCAAATATCCATTCAGCCTTTAAGACCCTTAAGCAAGCCATTCACTCAGCCCCAGCTCTTGCACTTTCTGACCTTTCTTGCCCCTTATACTCTACTGAGAGACACAAGATTGCCCGAGGAGTTTTGGCCCCTGCTTCACCCCTGTCATTTATCTATCAAAGCCGTGAGATCCCACAGTTCAAGGACGGATGGCCTGCCTGCATGCTTTGGCAGCAGCTGCGCTTCTCACTCAGGAAAGTGAAAAACTGATTTTTGGAGCACCCACTGTCATTCGTTCACCACATGGCTCTAAGGACTTACTTTCTCACAAATCCAGGACCCTTCTGTCTCCTTAATGCATCCAACTAATTCATGTCACCCTTCTCGAAGCTCTCGAGTTCTCCTTTGAATGCTGTCCTATTCTCAACCCCGCCACCGTTATCCCTAGTTCTTCTGAGCTCCCCATCCATACTTGCAAAGAGGCATTAGAAGACCTGATGCTCCATTTCTCCCACATTTCCTCAACCCCTTTAAATAACCCTGACTTTCCTTGGTATATTGATGGCAGCTCTCTACAGCACACGTGTAAACACACGTTTATTACAACAGGGAGCTCAACCACAAGGAGACTGTTTACAAAAACAGGGCTGCCATGTCCTTCCCCAAACTCAGGCCACACAGATTCTTACGGACATTCATCAGGCCCTACATGTAGGCACTAAACCTCTTT
Organism: Bos mutus; assembly: GCF_027580195.1. Lineage (NCBI taxonomy): Eukaryota > Metazoa > Chordata > Mammalia > Artiodactyla > Bovidae > Bos > Bos mutus. The sequence goes on along the minus strand of NC_091617.1, from coordinate 154,150,169 downwards.
ATCATCTCTGAAGACCTCTTATCTTAAGCCTTCTTTTGGCACCACTGACTTGATGGACATGAATTTGAGCAAGCTCCGGGAGTTGGTGATGGATAGAGAAGCCTGGCGTGCTGCAGTCCATGGGGTCACAAAGAGTTGGACATGACTGAGCGACTGAACTGAAGACCTCTTATCACCTATCTTAACCTTCTTTCATCCTACAACAAATCATGCATTCTTGTATTATCTGCTCCTCAGTCTCACTGCAGGGAGCCCTAAAGCCTATTCCCTCATTCCCAACACATCAAGCTCAAGGACATATCCCAGGAGAGGACCAGCCAATTGACTTCACTCACATGCCTCCAACACTGCTGCGTCAAGCACAGTGGGTGATAAAGACCTGAAAAGGAGGCGAGTGTGTAGTGAAAAGACAGACACATATAATTTGGCAAGGGGGAGTCAGGGGGCCCTCCTGCTCTCCATGGCAGGAAGACAAAATGGCTCCTTTCAGCCTGAACTTTTATTGGCAGAAGTCACATGAGATCATTAGGGAATAGAGATACTGGGGAGTTTGATTAGTGCAGGCTCTACTGTTGATTAGGAATGTCTTACTTTGTTTCCATGGAGACAGACACAGGGGTAGACAGTGAAGCAGAGCAAAGAGCACGTCCCTCCCCAAGAATGTCCGTTTGGCATGCTTCCTAGGACAATCACAAGGGCACAATTTGCTGCACCCTCAAATCATGGGGGCAGATCCTGGTCTCTACCCTGCCAGGTTGCAACACAACACGAAAATTAAAACTCACGCTCACTTTCAGAGACACCTTTTCAGGGTGGATTGAAGCTTTTCCTATGAGATCAGAAACTGCCTCAGAGGTAATACAGTTTCTCATATGATAAATCATCCCTTACTTTAGCCTCCCACTTTCTCTCCAATCTGATAATGGGCCAGGTTTTATCTCTCAAGTCACTCAACAAGTAGCCCAATCCCTTGGTGTAACCTGGAAACTACATATTCTTTACAGACCCTCTGCTGGAGTCCAGCTCCAGCAGCCAGGGAATCAGCCTGAAGGGATGAGCTGTGTCGGCGGAGAATGATGCAGCCTCTGACTCAAGGTGTGGGACTGCATGTTTATTTCAAGCTTCAGGTTTTCTTTTATACTTTGACAAAAGCATTAGGTCAGAGGTTTGACATTTTCAGTCCCCGCCCCCACCCAGATTTATTGTCTCCAGAAATCACTGTTACCCTTCAAACACAGTTCCTGCTTCAGTGATTCTTTCAGAATTGGCTTTACTATCTATTATCTAACTTCCTCTTATGTGTCCTATACTTAACTTGTGATTACATTGTAATCACACATTCCTGTTTATTTCTTATCTTTCTAAATCCTGTTTGCTCCTAGTATCTTAAGATCACCATCTCCTAAAAAGGCTTCTAGTTATTAATATCTCTAAAATTCCTAATCTCTATAAGCTGTAGTAAAAAATGCTAATTGGAGAAGGAAATGGCAACCCACTCCAGTGTTCTTGCCTGGAGAATCCCAGGGACGGGGGAGCCTTGTGGGCTGTAGTCTCTGGGGTCGCACAGAGTTGGACACGATTGAAGTGACTTAGCAGCGGCAGCAGGAAAAAATGCTAACTCTACAACATTCCTTAAATTTTTAGCTTCTAACTATTCTTAATTATTCCTAAACCCTAGATTCAGCAAACTTCTTTTGCCATAAATATTTCCCTCACAAACAGGTCTCAGATAACAATCATTCCCATGGCCTCAAGCTGCGGCCTACGTGCTCATCCTGGAACGTTCTTTGTAAAAATCCTTGAACAAATGTCAATGGTTAACTTTATGGATTATTCTCTGGGCACAACTGCAGAAGGCTTTGTGCCTTCTCATGATCCTCTCAAGAACAATAAGCTCCTTAACATTCTTTCCAGCCAACTCAACCGAAGAAAGGAAAAAACAAGTCAGAGTCACAAGACCTAACTCCTTCATCCCAGAACCGTGCCTGCAGGACGAGGAGAGGGGGTTGGGGCCTTGCCTCCATTTTGTCAGTAATGCCTAATGTGGCTCCCGACAACCCTCCCTATCCCACTAATTCATAACTGACCCAAATGAGCAATTCAGTTCACTCCTCTATTAATAAGTATAGGAATAACATCTGGGGTTGGAAGAGGGATAGCAGGACTCACAACCTCTTTAAATTACTGCCAAAGCCTTTCTGAAGACCTCACTGAGAGCCTAGAAGAAATACCTACTTGTCTTATCACTACCCAAAACCAGCTAGACCCTGGCAGTCATGGTCCTCCAAAAACAGAAGAGGATTAGAACTTCTCACAGCAGAAAAAGGGGGCCTATGTCTATTTTTGGAGGAAGCTTGCTGCTTCTACACCAACAAATTAGGCATTGTAAAAGAAGAAAGTGAAAGTCGCTCAGTCACACCCGACTTTTTGTGACCCCATAGACTATATGGTCCTTGGAATTCTCTAGGCCAGAATATTGGAGTGGGTAACCTTTCCCTTCTCCAGGGGATCCTTCCAACCAAGGGATTGAACACAGTTCCTCCACACCGCTGGTGGATTCTTTACCAGCTGAGCCAGCAGGTTGTAAAGGAAGCAGCAAGAAATCTGACAAATAGGGCCTCGAGAATACGTCAACACCTCAGTAATTCATGGGAGAACTGGTTAAGCAACTGGAATTGGATGCCCTGGGTCCTACCTTTTCTAGGCCCTCTTCTTCTACTTATCTTTATTCTAACTTTTGGCCCATGTTTAATTAGTTTTTTTCAAAATTTCTTCAGGACCGCTTATGAGCCTTTACCAACCGAACTATCCACGAGCTACTTCTAATTCACTCAAATTGTCAAAAACTTTGACCCTACACAAATCCCCTTGACCCACATTCCAGGCTTTTCTCATCTCACCCCCGTGATGCCCCTGTCCCACAGGAAGCAGTTACAGAAGATTGACCTTTGGCCCTTATCCCAAATCAAAAAGGCTGAATAACAGAGTCTACATGGGGGCTCATTGTAGAAATGGCTCATTATGTTGACCTCACAAAGAATAAAAATCACAGTGACCCTTGAGACTGACCAAATTGCCCAAATGACATTCTGTTTTCCTGCTGATGCCTACCTTCTCAAGGCTACAAGACCACCAGATTCCAGACCTCCAGCTACGTGAGCACAGGACTCAACTACAGGGTAAAAATTAATCATCCCTTCAGAGAATTTTTCATTGGTGGGGTACACAAAAGACCCCGTCAGAAAGGGAGGACACTGGTCCTCCTTAAGGGCCAGTCACCCTCTTGTTTCCCTCTAATAAATTCCCCTTTTCTTTTCCTGACTGCCCGGCTCACACTCTTCTCTGCACTCACCTTACAGTAGCCACAGGGATAGAGCTAGAATACTCATACACTAAGGAAACTCAGCCAGACAGAGCAAGGCAATAACTCAAGATGTGCCTTCTAGGCAAAATGAAAAGAAAGTGAAAAAAAGAACTAATTTACAACCCAAAGAGATTTTACTGAGTCCCAGCTCACTCCAGTCACCACAAAGTTATGTCTCTGCTTTTTAATTATGCTGTCTAGGTTTGTCAGAGCTTTTCTTGCAAGGAGCAAGCATATTTTAATTTCATGGTTGTAGTCACCATCTGCAGTGATTTGGGAGCCCAAGAAAATAAAATCTGTCACTGCTTCCACTTTTCCCCCTTCTTTTCGCCATGCCATGATCTTGGTTTTTTTGAATGTTGAGTTTTAAGCCAGCTTTTTCACTCTCTTTAACCTTCATCAACAGGCTCTTTAGTTCTTCTTCAGTTTCTGCAAGTATGAATGGCTTATCTGTAGGAATGCAACCAGTGCAATTTATCACATGACAGATCAGAGGAGGAAACAACTGCAATTTCTATTAAGAATTACACTTGAACCAGTGTAATTGGGTGACAAAGAAGAGATGAAAGTCATAGGAAGTGGAAAGTAAGAAATACAAAACCATCATGTATTGTATACAATACGATTGTGCCAAAAATCCAAACAATTTTTTAAATAAATTTGAATTTAAGATGATCACTGGACATAGGTCAGTGATCCATTGTATTTCTTTATAAAAATAAAAAGAAATTGAAAACCAAAGAATTTTAAATATGATTTACCAAAAATGCACAAAAGACCAAATAACTAGGAATAAATCTAGTACAAGTTAGACTGCAAAATACAAGATATTATTGAAAAAATTAAAGGGGAAACATTTAAAGACTGAAATAGAGGATATATCAGATTTGTGGATGAAAAATTTCAATATTGTAAAGCTATCAGTTCTCCCAGATTGATCCGTAGATTTAATCTTAATTAAAATCCCAGTAGAATACTCCAATAATTTTTTTTTTAATCCCTGTAGAAGTTGTTGTGGAAATTATCAAGATGGCTGTAAAATCATATGACACGTTAAAGGGTTTAGCATGTCCAAGCAAGAAGAACAAACCTGGAGAATTTACATCATCATCTATGGAGAATTTTTATTATAAAGCAATTAACACAGTAGGAAATTGATCCATGGAGAGAAAACCCAACTAAGGGAACAGAATTGAAAATCTAGAAGGAAACACACACACAGAGAGAGTTACCTGATTTATAATAATAGGGACAGTGTAAAGGAAAGAATGACTTTTTAATGATGGTTCTGGGTTGATTGGCTCACTAATGGGGAACAAAATGCCTTGAAACCCAGTGTAAAAAAAAAAATCAATGTCCAATGTATTGCAGGTGTAAAAGCGAAACATGGAATCATGTGACTAACTGCCTGGGAACATTAAATATGCCATAAACATTGTTGTATTACATTGCTTCTCTGTTTCTGTTTATGATGTGTGCATGGGTGCACAGTCCTGTCTGACTCTTTGAGGTACTTACTAACTACTTGTCAACTTAATGAAACAGTGGTTTAACTCAAAATATGAATTGGAGTATCACATTCTTTCTTTGTAGAAAATATCTATAACTCCAACTATAACATTATTAGTCTTTTTGCTATAGACATCTTTCAGTTCAGTTCATTTCAGTCACTCAGTTGTGTCCAACTCTTTGTGACCCCATGGACTGCAGCACGCCAGGCCTCCCTGTCCATCACCAACTCCCAGAGTTTACTCAAACTCATGTCCATTGGATTGGTGATGCCATCCAACCATCTCATCCTCTGTTGTCCCCTTCTCCTCCTGCCTTCAACCTTTCCCAACACCAGGGTCTTTTCCAATGAGTCAGTTCTTCACATCAGGTGGCCAAAGTATTGGAATTTCAGCTTCAACATTAGTCCTTCCAATGAACACCAAGGACTGATGGTGACTGCAGCCAGGGAATTAAAAGACGCTTGCTCATTGGAAGAAGAGCTATGACCAACCTAGACAGCATATTTAAAAGCAGAGACATTACTTTGCCAACAAAGATCTATCTAGTCAAAGCTATAGTTTTTCCAGTATTCATGTATGGATGTGAGAGTTGGACCATAAAGAAGGCTGAGCACAAAAGAATTGATGCTTTTGAACTGTGGTGTTGGAGAAGACTCTTGAGAGTCCCTTGGACTACAAGGAGATCAAACCAGTCAATCTTAAAGGAAATCAGTCTAGAATATTCATTGGAAGGACTGATGCTGAAGCTGAAGCTCCAATACTTTGGCCACCTGATGTGAAGAACTGACTCATTGGAGAAGCCCCTGATGCTGGGAAAGATTGAGGGCAGGAGAAGGAGATGACAGAGGATGAGATGGTTGGATGGCATCACTGACTCAATGGACATAAGCTTCAGCAATCTCCTCTAGATGATGAAGGACAGGGAAGCGTGCTGCGCTGCAGTCCATGGGGTCACAAAGGGTCAGACACAACCAAATGACTGAACAACAACAACCCTATGGAAAACTGTAGAAGTCCATATTCATTGTGAGCTGCTCTTATGTCTAAATTAAAATGTTCCTACTGGGATGCATTTTCACTTGTTATTTTTTGGATGAAGAATAATGCCTGTCCACCACCTCCCAAAGATTGAGCCAAAGATGGAGAAACTCTATACAGTCAGCAAAAACAAGACCGGGAGGTGACTGTGGCTCACGTCATGAAATCCCTATCACAAAATTCAGACTTAAATTGAAGAAAGTAGGGAAACCCACAGGATCATTCAGGTATGACATAAATCAAATCTCTTATGGTTATACAGTGGAATTGACAAATAGATTCCAGGGATTATATCTGTGAGACAGGGCACCCGAAGAACTATGGACAGAGGTTTGTGACATAGTACAGGATGCAGTGATCAAGACTATCCCCAAGGAAAAGAAATGTAAAAAGGCAAAATGATTGTCTGAGGAGGCCTTACAAATAGCTGAGCAAAGAAGAGAGGCAAAAGGCAAAGGAAAAAAGGAAAGATCTACCTATCTGAATGCAGAGTCCAGAGAATAGTAAGGAGAGATAAGAAAGCCTTCCTTAGTGATCAATGCAAAGAAGTAGAGGAAAACAATAGAATGCAAAACTCTAGAGATTTCTTCAAGAAAGTTAGAGACACCAAGGGAACATTTCAGGCAAAGATGAGCACAATAAAAGACAAAAATGGTATGGACCTAACAGAAGCAGAAGATATTAAGAAGAGGTGGCAAGAATACACAGAAGAACTGTACAAAAAAGATCTTCATGACCCAGTTATCCACGGTGGTGTGATCACTCATCTAGAGCCAGACATCCTGGAATGTGAAGTCAAATGGGCCTTTGGAAGCATCACTACCAACAAAACTAGTGGAGGTGATGGAATTTCAGTTGAGTTGATTCAAATCCTCAAAGATGATGCTGTGAAAGTGCTGCACTCAATATGCCAGCAAATTTGGAAAAATCAGCAGTGGCCACAGGACAGGAAAAGGTCAGTTTTCATTCCAATCCCAAAGAAAGGCAATGTCAAAGAATATTCAAACTACTGCACAATTGCACTCATCTCACATGCTAGCAAAATAATGCTTCAAATTCTCCAAGCCAGGCTTCAACAGTACATAAACCGTGAACTTCCAGATGTTTAAGCTGGATTTAGAAAAGGCAGAGAAACCAGAGATCAAATTGCCAACATCCATTGGATCATAGAAAAAGCAAGAGAGTTCCAGAAAAAGATCTACTTCTGCTTTATTGACTATGCCAAAACCTTGACTGTGTGGATCACAACAAACTGTGGAAAATTCTTAAAGAGATGGAAATACCAGACCACCTTACCTGTCTCCCGAGAAATCTGTATGCAGGTCAAGAAGCGATAGTTAGAACCAGACATGGAACAATAGACTGGCCTCAGATTGGGAAAGGAGTTCTGTCAAGGCTGTATATTGTCACCATGCTTATTTAAATTATATGCAGAGTACATCATGCAAAATACTGGGCCAGATGAAGCACAAGCTGGTTTCAAGATTGCAGGGAGGAATATCAATAATCTCAGATATGCAGATGACACCAATCTTATGGCAGAAAGTAAAGAGGAACTAACGAGCCTCTTAATGAAAGTGAAAGAGGAGAGTGAAAATGTTGGCTTAAAACTTAACATTCAAAAAACGAAGATCATGGCATCCAATCCCATCACTTCATGGCAAATAGATGGGGAAACAGTGGAAACAGTGACAAACTATTTTCTTGGGCTCCAAAGTCACTGCAGATGGTGACTGCAGCCATGAAATTAAAAGACACTTACTCCTTGGAAGAAAAGTTATGACTAAACTAAACAGCATATTAAAAAGCAGAGACATTACTTTGCTGACAAAGGTCCATGCAGTCAAAGCTATGGCTTTTCCAGTAGTCATGTTTGGATGTGACAGTTGGACTATAAAGAAAGCTGAGTGCCAAGGAATTGATGCTTTTGAACTGTGGTGTTGGAGAAGACTCTTGAGAGTCCCTTGGACTGCAAGGAGATCCAACCAGTCAATCCTGAAGGAAATGAGTCCTGAATATTCATTGGAAGGACTGATGTTGAAGCTGAAGCTCCAATACTTTGGCCACCTGATGTGAAGAGCTGACTCATTGGAAAAGACCCAGATGCTGGGAAAAACAAAGACAGGAGGAGAAGGGGAGGACAGAGGATGAGATGGTTGGATGGCATCACTGACTCGATGGACATGAGTTTGAACAAGCTCTGGGAGATGGTGAAGGACAGGGAGACCTGGCGTGCTGCAGTCCCTGGGGTACAAAGAGTTGGATACGACTGAGCGGCCATGGCCTGCAGAAGGACTGGGCTTTATGTGACATGGTCTGGAAACTGGACAATTGGGGTCTCGTGGCCTCTCTGTCCTTCCTCAGCTTTGCTCCTTGGTATTTTTACTAGTGAGCACTTTCCCCACCCTTTCACCTTCTGTTCTAGCTGAGATGAATTTTGCAGACCCTGGGAAGGTGCCTGCCACAACCTCCACCACTCTACCACCTCAATTTTTTCCTTACTCTGTGTTGGCCCCTGACTCTGTGAAAACAGAGGGCATATGAGTCACTGGCCCCCTCCAAGGGCACAGAGACCCTCTAGGACATCTTGGTCCATATGTGTGGGACATTTTCTCCATGAGGCCAACCAGCCAGAGCTGAGAGTGAACAAGAGGAATCTGTCTTCAGAGGGTACCTGTCTGCTTTGTTGCTTCTCTGAAAACTCCTCTAAGTCAGTCAGTGAGTGATTTTCTCCATACCTAGTGGGTCAGTTTTGTCTAAAATTTCATTTATAAAATAATCACTGACTCATTAAACATCAGGAGAGTGTTTTAAAAGACAGACTCCTCTGAAAACATGGGTAGGTGCAGTGAAACACTCCACAGGGTTGCAGGTTCTGGAAGTCTAGGAAAGTCCCCAGACATGGTGTGGGGTGAGGTAGGGGGTCTGCCTGCCCAGCAGCTTCTTCCCCTCACTGCGTCACTGATGGCTCCCAACTGAAGTCTGCCGAATAGTTAATAAGTGGGTGTTTGTGGGATGAGATATAGCTCTGGATCTTGCTTCCTCGTAGATTATTTGGGTCCTCAAAGATGATAGAGATCAAGGGAAGCCTCATGGTTATTACTGCAGAAATAATCAACATTTTACATTTGGGTAGCACTTTCTTCAACAAAATGTCTTGACACCTATTACTTAATTTAAACACCTTCCTCGGCCTTCAAGGACCTCTCAGAGATCTGTCACCAGCTGCCCTGCCCTCCCATCTGTTGCGTTTTACAAAGAGCCTCTGGGAACGGAAAGCTCTGGGTGCAGCCCTTGTATGATGCAGTCAAGCAGCCCTGTGTCTCGGACCTGCTACCCCTCACCACCCATGGCACCTACACTTCCACCCAGCCTCCTCCCTAGGTATCTGAAAAGATGGTCCTGATGCACCGTGGGGATGTGGACCACCAAAGTCGCCTTCCCAAGGGAGGAGATGGCCTTTCCTGATCCAGAGTGTGCTCCTGAGGCCTCCCCTGCCCCCCACAACACCCCACTGACTGTTGAGAAATGGTTTCCTGCTGTATCAGTAAATGAGGACGTCACAGCCACTGGCGGTTCCAGCCCTCCAATGTGAGCACCTGAACCCTAAGGGCACCCAGGAAGGAGAATAATACCTGCCCAATCTGATAGCCATCAGACTGCAGCCAACCCCCACGGTGAGCCCTGAGGAGCTCAGGCCGTGAAAATGAAGAGGAAAAGTTAAAATTTTACATAACCTCCTGCTCCTTCTGCCTCTGTTACTCAGCTTGCTCCTTGCAAAGTGTGGATCATGTAGGTCACGTAATCTCAGAAAGTAAGGGACTTAATACTAGAAACTGGAGCTTATCTCACTCGCCCTTGTCCTGCTCTTTGCAATTGCCCGGCCCCTGCAAACCTGCTTAATCATGCCTGTTTGTGTAAAAGTCAGGCATCCCCCTCCCCATCTTGACTGCTGTTCCCGTGTACATGCGCACGCACAAACAAAACCCCTTAGTTTAAACCAGCCTATTGAAAGCTAGTGTTGCCAACTATAGTCTGTCTATAAAAACTCTGTAATCCCTTTGTTCGAGGCTCAGAGCTTGGAGTGTTAACTCCTCTGGGCCCGACGGCATAATGAACCTGAGTTCTCCAACTCTCCGATTATGGTGGTGGTTTTCTCAATTACTGGTTTCTGCAACAAAAACACACCAGGTACTGGCCCAGATAACTGAGATGCACAGGAAAGAAATGTCAGTCAGCCCAGAGTCTTGCATCTTCCAATATATAGAAAAGCACTAAATTTCTTAACATGGTATATCTGGTTTTCTTTAAAGTATTCACAAAAATACTTTTGATGTTCAAACTACCTGCCCTTAGTTGCAAATTGTATATAACCTGGCTCCTCTCCTCACTTCCTCGGAGCAGTTCTCTCAGGGCAGCTTGAGATGCTGTCTCCCTGTCTTGAAGTCCTAAAAATTCCCACTGAATATAACATAACTCTCAACTTTAAGGTTATGGCAATTGTGAAGTTGACACCATCCAGGCAGGTCTCTTGAACAGGTTCAATCACTCACAATCAGCTACATCAATGACACCCCAGGACATTAACACTGCCTTGCAGAGAATCAGCCTGGTGGGATTTTCAAAACCTTGCAGCTGCTTACAAGCTCCTTAGCCAACCATGTGTCTCCTCAGCTCCCTGTAAGGAGAAAAGGAGGATGTTGTATTCAGAAGTGTCATATGGGGCAGGGGCACCTCCGTCGAGGCCTACAGTTTGCTGCTGGGGCGCTAAGGCCCAGGAAGCACAGCCCCAACTCCATCCACCCCCACATGCTGTGCAACAGAAGAACATAGCCCAGCTCTAGGGCTTCAGACCCCTACAGCCCCGCAGGTGGGGATTCACATTGCAGAGGCTGAGTCAGGCGGCTGCAAAGTCCGGAAGCAGAGAAGGACTCTGACTCTCCTCTCTGCCTTCAGAACACACTAGATGTGTGCTTATTTCACTGAAATTCTGAACTCTGTAGGCCACATTCCAGGAACTCATGAATGGCTGCAATTGTGAACTGTCAACCGCAACCAAAAGACTGTTGAAAACCTGATTGTAAGATCCTCTAGTGGCAGATATCTTTATATCTTGTTAATAGTTTTATTTGTGTAGTTTGCTAATGACTGCTGATAAAAGAGTATAAATTGTGAGTGTTAAGTGGTGTGTCCTGGTATGTGCTATAAACACAGATTTTGTTTGTATAGTTGTATATATAGATATGTGTATGAGATACACATATACTTTTTTTAATGAAGTGTTTTTGTTTTTTTTTTTAACTTGAGATTTAGGAGAATTATGTAAATGTGTATCGGGAGGCAAAACTGTCACTCTTATCTGTGTTTTAAAAACCTGTAAGTAACTTCCCAGAGCTCTGAAAAAACTTAACTGCATTTAGTCTTTAAAAGTGAAAGCTCCTTCCTTGAATCTGTATTTCTTTGGGAGCTTATGGTTCCTTATCGATATTGAGTTTTGTCTTGTGGCTTTATAGTTAATGTTTAAATCACATACTAGATATCATCTTATGCCTAAGTACTCTTACTAAGGATTTTGTAATCAAAGTTTGATTGACATCATATGAGTGACATTGTTATTTAGTATAAAAACTGATATTGATGCATCAGAGTGCCTCACTGGTATGCTTTAGTCATAAAACCTGGCTCTAAGTCAAGGAAATTATCATAGAGTTCCAGAAAGCCCAATGATCAAAAAGTGCCTGAAATTCTTAAAACCAGGAATTGTATCAGCAGGCATATGGCCTTTTTTATTCACGGTGACACAGTTGTTTAAAATTTTCTGTGAACTAAATTGTATGGACTGAACATTGGTTAACTTTTCTAGAAAATATAAGGGCTCTTATGTGTGTGGATAAGATACATTGCCAAGTAACTAATTTATTAACAGTCTTTTTCTTGGAAGGGATGGAGGGTATTTTGAATTATAGTGAGAAGTTTTTCTTTTGTTTTTTAGTACTGGTAGTGGGGTATATGTTTTCTCCTTTATGAGAATAAATGTAAGACCAGTCTGTTCTTTGGGAATTTTGATAGCACTAATTTGGAAATAATAAAACATGATACTAGATATATGACCTGGTACTTGGTAATTCAGTCGGTAAAGGATCTGCCTGCAGTGCAGGAGACCCGGGTTTGATCCCTGGGTTGGGAAGATCCCCTGGAGAAGGAAATGGCAACCCACTCCAGTATCCTTGCCTGGAAAATCTCATAGACAGAGGAGCCTGGTGGGCTGCAGTCCATGAGGTCGCAAAGAGTCGGGCACGACTGAGCGACTAACACGCTAACACACAATGAAATGGACTGGTGTCATTTCTGGAGGGCTCTGAAGAGCTCTGGTACACAGTCCTTTATGTCTCAGAGCAGAGAAGAATTCAGCTAGAGCAATGTGGTAGTTAAGAGGTGATTCATTAGAATAGAACGTGCTCTGAGAATTTACTGGCTACAGTTTCACAATCAGAGGAAAAGTGGGGAGATGGAGGAGACCTTCTTTGTCTTTCTTGAGTAGACATCATGCTCCCATCATCAGCTCTTCCTCCAAGTTGAGCAGGGGAGTTTTCTTGTCCCTACATGGTCAAGCAAGGTCCACAAATTATTGTTTTTCATGTGTGCAGAGAGCATGTCCTAGGGATCGCTAACTTATTGAGCTCACCAGGCAGGATGTTGGTCTCACGTCACCACTGTTTTATTGTTTGGGGCGCGTCTCATGCTTCTGTCACATGGTCTTGTTGTTCAGCAAGACTGCTTGGCTTTGTGGTTAAGCAATGCTGCTTTCTCCAGTGATCATTAACTTACAGGGGTCTCCCACATTTTTCTACTTACGATCCCTTAGTGGGGTGAAATATTGCTTCTTTTTTAATTCTAAGAATTTTATTATAGAAACAAAACAAGGAGTATAGTTAAGTATGAAACAACTAATTTCATTCTATTTTTTGGTTTGCTTTTCTTTCTTAAGAAAATTTATTTATTTTAATTGGAGGCTAATTACAATATTGTAGTGGTTTTTGCCATACATGCACATGAATCAGCCATGGATTCTTGATGAAAGTACTGTTAGGTAGGCAGAATAGGGAAAAGGAGTCCAAAAGGGTGGTGGCTAAAAGACAAGGAAGGGAAAAGCCCGTGAAAATAGAACAAAGAAGATCCGAGGAGCGGAGTGAGGACCTCAGGAAAAGCAAACAACACTCCTGGCTGGCCCAATTTACATAGGACAGGCCTGGGTTGGGGGGGGGGGGGCGAGTTACATATAAAAAGAGGAACCAAAGGGCTCTCTCTCTCTTGCCTGCGTGCTAGGGTGCTCTTCTCTTCCCGTCTTTGGATCGACGTGCCCTCACGCCTCAGAGATGGATTTTCCTGCTATCTTCTAAATAAAATAGAGCTGTAACACTGAGCTGTAACACTGACTTGTCTAAGAGCTATAACATGGTCCTTTTGAGACCTGAGAGCTATAACACGGTCTATCAAAGACCTGAGAGCTGTGACACGCTGAGGGGGCTTTAATGTCCATCATTCCAAATCTTTGTTGTGACGAGACAAAGAGATGAGGAACATACACTCGCGTGACAGTATGTTTAATGTTAAAGTTTAATGTTAAAGTAAACTAGTTTATAACCCAACTTTTTAAAAGGATTTACTTTTCCTGAAATTAACATTTATTCTTCTGTGAAGATGTATCCTTAGTTACATGAAGAACACAATCTAAATATACATTGTTGTAGATACCATTCAAAAGTCAACATACATACAATCATCTAATCAGTTGTATTACATGGTTAATAAACACACACATAAAAAAATGCTAAACACTGCTAAATTATTAGAGAAATGCAAATCAAAACTACAATGAGGTATCACCTCACACTGGTCAGAATGGCCATCATCAAAAAAATCTACAAACAATAAATGCTGGAGAGGATGTGGAGAAAAGGGAACTCTCTTGCACTGCTGGCAGGAATGTAAATTGATACAACCACTATGGAGAATAGTATGGAGATTTCTTTAAAAACTAGGGGTAAAACTACCATACGACCCAGAAATCCCACTACTAAGCATGTACCCTGAGAAAACCACATTTCTAAAAGACAGGTACCCCCAGTGTTCAATGTAGCACTATTTACATTAGCCAGGACATGGAAGCAACCTAGATGTCATCAACAGACAAATGGATAAAGAAGTTGTGATACAGATATACAATGAACTCATTGTATATATACTCATTGTGTATATACTCAGCCACAAAAGGAACAAACTTGAGTTAGTTCTAGTGAGATCGATGAACCTAGAGCCTGTTATACTGAGTGAAGTAAGCCGGAAAGAGAAAAACAAATATAGTATATTAGTGTATATATAGGGGTCTAGAAAGATGGTACTGATGAACTGATGTAGTGTGGCAGTTGAGGTGCAGACATAGAGAACAGATCTGTGCACACAGCGTGGGAAGGAGAGGGTGGGACAGACTGAGAGTAGCATTCAAACATATACATTACCACACGTTAAATAGATAGCCAGTACGAATGTGCTGTGTATGATGTGAAGAGCTCAACTCAATGTTCTGTGACAACCTAGAGGGGTGGTATGGGATGGGAGGCGGGAGGGCGGTTTAAGAAGGAGGTGGTGGTTTAGTCGCTCAGTCATGTCCGACTCTTTGCCACCCCGTGGACTGTAGTCGCCCAGGCTCCTCTGTCCATAGGGCTTTCCAGGCATACTGGAGTGGGATGCCATTTTCTCCTCCAGGGATGAACTATTTAATTACCTATCTTGTCCCTGTATTCTATCTCTATCACTAATGAGCCATCAGTGGAGACTATGGAAACATCCTGTTTTCCAACCACTTCCTCTCCAGGTTGAACATCTACTGGGGCTTCTTGGAAAACTCAGCAGTGGCCACAGGACTGGAAAAGGTCAGTTTTCATTCCAATCCCAAAGAAAGGCAATGCCGAAGAATGCTCAAACTACTGCACAATTGCACTCATCTCACATGCTAGTAAAGTAATGCTCAAAATTCTCCAAGCCAGGCTTCAGCAATATGTGAACCGTGAACTTCCTGATGTTCAAGCTGGTTTTAGAAAAGGCAGAGGAACCAGAGATCAAATTGCCAACATCTGCTGGATCATCGAAAAAGCAAGAGAGTTCCAGAAAAACATCTATTTCTGCTTTATTGACTATGCCAAAGCCTTTGACTGTGTGGATCACAATAAACTGTGGAAAATTCTGAAAAAGATGGGAATACCAGACCACCTGATCTGCCTCTTGAGAAATCTGTACGCAGGTCAGGAAGCAACAGTTAGAACTGCACATGGAACAACAGACTGGTTCCAAATAGGAAAAGGAGTGTGTCAAGGCTATATATTGTCATCCTGCTTGTTTAACTTATATGCAGAGTACATCATGAGAAATGCTGGGCTGGAAGAAGCATAAGCTGGAATCAAGATTGCCGGGAGAAATATCAATAACCTCAGATATGCAGATGATACCACCCTTATGGCAGAAAGTGAAGAGGAACTAAAAAGCCTCTTGATGAAAGTGAAAGTGGAGAGTGAAAAAGGTGGCTTAAAGCTCAACATTCAGAAAACGAAGATCATGGCATCTGGTCCCATCGCTTCATGGGAAATAGACGGGGAAACAGTGGAAACAGTGTCAGATTTTATTTTTGGGGGCTCCAAAATCACTGCAGATGGTGACTGCAGCCATGAAATTAAAAGACCTTTACTCCTTGGAAGGAAAATTATGACCAACCTAGATAGCATATTGAAAAGCAGAGACATTACTTTGCCAACAAAGGTCTGTCTAGTCAAGGCTATGGTTTTTCCAGTGGTCATGTATGGATGTGAGAGTTGGACTGTGAAGAAGGCTGAGGGCCGAAGAATTGATGTTTTTGAACTGTGTTGTTGGAGAAGACTCTTGAGAGTCCCTTGGACTGCAAGGAGATCCAACTGAGAGGGTAACAGGCAGGAAGGCCAGGGGTCTCCAAATAGAGGAAATAGCCTGCAAGTGTCAGACATTTTTATCTCTCTTAAGCGGCAGGAGGAAACAAACTAGCAATATTTTTTCCTTCTCTATACAAATTTAAAGGGAGGTTTCTCTTAAAATATTGTGTTGCCATAATGACACCCGGCTTCGCCTGAAGTTAGCTATTCTCGAGTCTAGAGATAACCAATGCCTTTTTCTTATGGAAATGTTTGTCTTAAGCTATGCTAATGTACTATGCCTTTACCCCAAACTCTGTCTCCAAGTCGGTTCTGCCTCTTGGCCCAGAACCTACTTGACAAACCAGTATGGATATTGTTCCCCTAATCTATGTAAATGAAACTATTTGTATGGTGGTCTGCCCTTCTTCAAGATTCAAGTTAATCATTTTATGGCCCAGGATAAACCATTTATCCCAAAATGCATCTTATGGGTGAGGGGCCTGGTGCCATTCTGAATTTTAAGATATTCCTTTCTTTCATTAACAGACTGCTAGTGACTATATAACATCCAGCTAAAGACTAGCAGGGGGGTACTCTTTCTGCCCCCTTCTGATGCCTATGTCAGAAGCTTTCTCTATCTCCTTTATACTTCAATAAAACTTTATTACACAAAAGCTCTGAGCGATCAAGCCTCGTCTCTGGCCCCGGATTGAATTCTTCTCCTCCGGGGGCCAAGAATCCTGGTGTATTCGCGTGACTCAACAACAACCTTTCACAACCAGTCCATTCTAAAGGAGATCAGTCCTGGGTGTTCTTTGGAAGGAATGATGCTAAAGCTGAAACTCCAGTACTTTGGCTACCCCATGCGAAGAGTTGACTCATTGGAAAAGACTCTGATGCAGGGAGGGATTGGGGGCAGGAGGAGAAGGGGACGACAGAGGATGAGATGGCTGGATGGCATCACTGACCCGATGGACGTGAGTCTGAGTGAACTCCGGGAGTTGGTGATGGACAAGGAGGCCTGGCGTGTTGCGATTCATGGGGTCGCAAAGAGTCAGACAGGACTGAGCGACTGAAATGAACTGAACTGAACTGGGCTTCTTGCTCAACCCAGTCCACACCATGATGGCTACAAACTTTCAACTCCTCCACTCCTTTCAGAGTGTTACTTCTTATATCTTCATGGCATTGGGGGGTTGGGGGGTGGGGGGATGAGGAAAACGACTCATTGTAACAAAACAATGTGGTTAACTGCCAGTGAAACACCGGACAAGTAGGAAAATATTTGGTCAATACTTCAAAGATACAGGCATACCCATTTAGGAAGCAAACAAATTTAAAAGGCAAACTCAGGGAATACCCGGCAGTCCAGTGGTTAGGATTACATGTTTTCATTGCTGAGGGCGTGGGTTTGATACCTGGCAGGGCAACTAAGATCCCACAAGCCATGCAGTGCAACAAAAAAATAAATTATATAAATTAACTAAATTAAATAAGGCAAATAGTCAGGATGTTCTTCCTTGTGATGAGAGCTTTTAAGATGTACTCTCTCACCATCTTTCAAGTATATAACATAGTATTAATTATAGTCACTTTGCTGTACATTTCAGTATTTTATAGCTGCAAGTTTCTACTTCTAACCCTCTTCACCCACTTTGTTCCCCCCTCCAACCACCACCTGTGTCCATTTTGTTTCTTAGATTCCACAAATAAGTAAGATCCTTTTTAACTGGGTTGAGCTTCTAAAATTTTAATGAAGTCCAATTTATCAATTTTTTTCTGACATGCATCTTGCCTTTGGCACTTAATCTAAAATGTCACCTCCAAACCCAGTCATGCAGATTTCCTCTTATTTTCTAGGAGTTCTACAGTTTTATATTTTACATTTAACTCTACAATGCACTTTCAATTTTTGTGAAGGGTGTACGATCTGCATCTAGATTCATTATTTTGCTTATGGCTAAATATCCAGTTGTTCCAACACCATTTGTTCAAAAGACTACTGTTTCCTCATTGAATTCCCTGTGTGCTTTTGCCAGGGAACTGTTGGGTATATTCGCATGACTCTCTCTGTGCTCTCTGCTCTGTTCCACTGAATACCTGTCTAGTCTTTCCTTAATACCACAGTGTTTTGATCACTGTAGCTTTACGATGAGTTGAAGTATTAAAGTTAGGGGAAATGGCAACCTACTCCAGCGTTCTTGCCTGGAGAATCCCAGGGATGGGGGAGCCTGGTGGGCTGCCGTCTATGGGGTCGCACAGAGTCGGACATGACTGAAGTAACTTAGCAGCAGCAGCAGCAATATAAATAATTTGTTTCAAAGTCCAGTTTTTCCTTGCTAACAAATGAGAAAGTGGATAGCGGAGAAACCTATATTCTGCTAGGAGCTGCCTGCACTGCCCACAAAGTGATGTGGTGTCATCTGAAAGAAGACTCTGGTTAGTTGTAAGTGTATACTGCAAACTCAAGGACGGTGATTAAAACATCTTTTAAGAGTATCATTGCTCCAAATTCATCACACCCACCCACCCTTGCCCCCCGTATATGTGTTTTTAAGTGACCTTACTTGGGGTGGGGATCAAAGTTGCCAGATTGAATGGATCTCTCCTTCCCCAGCCCCCTTTTTATTTGAAAGCTTGTTGCAGGGAAAGGACAGACTCTGGAGCCCTCCTTCCACAAGCTGTACTTAGACACTTAAGCCACGGGCTGAAAGTCAGGTACAAATATAGTATCTGTGCTGTATTCAGAAGCACCTCTGCCTTTTATAACTAAAGCTGTTTGCTTGCTGTTGTTTTGTTTTTTTACTACACCCAAAGTAAACCAGCTCTGCCCAGGAAGTGTCCTTAGTTTTTCATGCAAATGGACTTCTAGCAAAACCAGAAGCCTTCTGTTGACCACTCATGTTTGAATCTCAGAAGATTCAACTGAGGTCAGAGAGGAAGTGGTCATCCATTCCCCCTCCCCCTCCCCAATGAATCTATACCCGCAGACTCCTGGACTCAAGGGACAAATGGATCACCCACAACACATAAACTTCCCAGACAGACTGCCAGTCTTCCCAGACAGACTACAAGTCTCACTGGAGGGCCTTCAGAGGAATATCAGGTCTCTACTCAGAACTCTCTTCCTCCATTCTCTTGCCGGGCATTTGGTTTGCATGAAAACCAAAGAAAAGTCTACAAAGCTTGAGGCTGAGTAAGCCAGTAAAGTTACCCACATGGTTTAAAAAAAAAAAAAAAGTACTGTTGATTAAATTGATACAATGAGAACAAAACAAGGCCTTATATACATTACATTCAGGTCAGTTCAGTTCAGTCGCTCAGTTGTGTTCGACTCTTTGCGGCCCCATGAACTGCAGCATGCCAGGCCTCCCTGTCCATCACCAATTCCCGGAGTCCACCCAAACCCATGTCCATTGTGTTGGTGATGTCATCCAACCATCTTTTCCTCTGTGGTCCCCTTCTCCTCCTGCCTTCAATCTTTCCCAGCATCAGGGTCTTTTCAAATGAGTCAGCTTTCCGCATCAGGTGGCCAAAGTATTGGAGTTTCAGCTTCAACATCAGTCCCTCCTATGAACACCCAGGACTGATCTCCTTTAAATGCTCAATTAAAACCAGGCAGTGGCACCCCACTCCAGTACTCTTGCCTGGAGAGTCCCATGGACAGAGGAGCCTGGTGAGCTGCAGTCCATGAGGTCGCTAGGAGTCGGACACGACTGAGCGACTTCACTATGACTTTCCACTTTCATGCATTGGAGAAGGAAATGGCAACTCACTCCGGTATTCTTGCCTGGAGAATCCCAGGGACCGGGCAGCTTGGTGGGCTGCCGTCTATGGGGTTGCACAGAGTCGGACACGACTGAAGTGACTTAGCAGCAAAACCAGGTAAGGGAGAAACAATCCACTAGATGGCGGTAGCTCCCCTCTCTCCCAGTTGCCAAGGCCCCACTGGCTTGAAGGAGCCTCATCTGCCCACGTGCGGTGAGCTTGCTGCCGGTCCTTCCTGGTCCGAAGGGGTGGACAATTCAGGCTCCCAGGACAGACTGGCCTGTGTGTCTTGTTTGGGGGGCCACGCCGTGTGGGCGGAGCCCCGTGTAGTGAGGGCCACAGGTCCCCCTGCAGCCGGGAGTGTGTGAGGCAGGAGGCACCGGGGTGGTAGGTAGGGTCCCAGCACCCCACCACTCCCAGGAGTTCAGTGCCTGAAGCCCATCCAGGGGGCGGCGGAGTTTCCTCCCCAGCAGAGGGCAGGATGTGGTGCACGAATAAGGCAGAGTGTAGCAGGGCCCTCTGTGACCAGCGCCTGCCCAGCAGACTGGGTACACTCTCAGCTCCCTCCCACGTCTCTGTGCGGGAACTGAGTGTGTAGTGTGGAAGGCCCGAGTGACAGGCAGGATCACTCCCGAAACCCAGGCTTTCTTCATGCAAGTCCGTGTTCCTTCCACAACCCTGAAACCCTGCTCTTCTGCCCCACGGAGCCCGGAGACTGGATCCCAAAGATGGGGTGGGGGTTCCTCCATCTGACGTGTCCCCTCAGGCCATGGACTTCCCCAGAGCATGTGTCCGGAGGAGGGGTGGCCTTGCACTTCATCCTGCAGGCTGGGCCTGGGACCACAGGGCTGAGGGCAGGGCCTGCTGGGCAGAGAGGAGGAGGCACGAGTGGCTGTGGGAGCGTCCGGGTAGGTGTCCGACCCTGATGCCCGCCCTCCAATGGTGTGATCCAAACAGGGGAGACAGGTTCTCAGAAAGAACTAAAGGGTTCGGATTAACTCAGTTGCTGGAGAATGTGGGCATCTGTGTTTCCTTTGTTTGTAGAGCCTGGTGCCCACCTCTGTGAGCCACAGCTCCAGTGGCAAGCTCCCCTGGTTACTAGGGACTGAATGAATTCACTTTTCATGTCATTCACGGCCTGCATGACGGGGCCAGAGGATGGCTCTGAAAAGACCCTGTCGGCTGAGATAGGGACGTTGGACCAGTGGGGGCGGTCAGTCTACTCCTGGTTCACACCGTGGATTACATTCTCAAATAACGTATCATAACAGATCAAGCTGGAAAAGACATTCTTTCCAGGCCACTGAGCGCTTTATAGGATTATTCAGTCCAGAGGGGCTCTTGTCTGTCCAGCTCTTCAGGGCAGGAGACAGCATTCCTGCAACGGCCTGGGTCCGGGTCAGAGCTGAGATGCAGCTGGAGCCTGGCCCTGAGTGGCCTGTGGTCATACCAGGAGCTGGCCCATGGCTGCCTCTTCCCAGCAAGACTGCTAGGTCTCGGAATAGCAGGCACTGAGCCAGTGAGTACTTGTCTTCTTTGTACTTAAACTAGAGGGGCAGCTGGAGGGCCTACCGGAGGTTGGCTTTTCTATAGGAGGAGAGCTTGACTCCTGGGAACCCAGACAGTTCAGTTCAGTTCAGTCGCTCAGTCCTGTCCGACTCTGCGACCCCATGAATTGTAGCATGCCAGGCCTCCCTGTCCATCACCAACTCCCGGATTTCACACAAACTCATGTCCATCGAGTTGGTGATGCCATCCAGCCATCTCATCCTCTGTCGTCCCCTTCTCCTCCTGCCCTCAATCCCTCCCAGAATCAGAGTCTTTTCCAATGAGTCAACTCTTCGCATGAGGTGGCCAAAGTATTGGAGTTTCAGCTTCAGCATCATTCCTTCCAAAGAAATCCCAGGGCTGATCTCCTTCAGAATGGACTGGTTGGATCTTGCAGTCCAAGGGACTCCCAAGAGTCTTCTCCAACACCACAGTTCAAAAACATCAATTCTTTGGCGTTCAGCTTTCTTCACAGTCCAACTCTCACATCCATACATGACCACTGGAAAAACCATAGCCTTGACTAGATGAACCTTTGTTGGCAAAGTAATGTCTCTGCTTTTCAATATGCTATCTAGGTTGGTCATAACTTTTCTTCCAAGGAGTAAGCGTCTTTTAATTTTATGGCTGCAGTCACATCTGCAGTGATTTTGGAGCCCAAGAAAATAAAAGTCTGACACTGTTTCCACTGTTTCCCCATTTATTTCCCATGAAGTGATGGGACCAGATGCCATGATCTTCGTTTTCTGAATGTTGAGCTTTAAGCCAACTTTTTCACTCTCCACTTTCACTTTCATCAAGAGGCTTTTTAGTTCCTCTTCACTTTCCACCATAAGGGTGGTGTCATCTGCATACCTGAGGTTATTAATATTTCTCCTGGCAATCTTGATTTCAGCTTGTGCTTCTTCCAGCCCAGCGTTTCTCATGATGTACTCTGCATATAAGTTAAATAAGCAGAGTGACAATATACAGCCTTGACGTACTCCTTTTCTTATTTGGAACCAGTGTGTTGCTACATGTCCAGTTCTAACTGTTGCTTCCTGACCTGCATACAGATTTCTCAAGAGGCAGGTCAGGTGCTCTGGTATTCCCATCTCTTTCAGAATTTGAACCCAGACAAACCCTTCCCAAATGAGGCTTCTTCTGGGTCCAACCTGCCCAGGACATAGTGATGCCTGGGGGTGGCAGTGCCTAGGACTGAAATGACCCCCAGGAATCTGGGCATCTGCTCCTCGGAGCCATGGGTTCCTGTCTCTGCTCCCCCTCCCCACCCTGCTGCCCCATCCAGGAACATGGCCCAGAGCTCAGGGACGGCTGTCTGGCCCCAGGTGCACTGCTGTGGCCACACCTGCAAGGAGTCCTGGCAAGGGAACCAACCGGCCTCCCCTCAGGGAGGATCAGAACCCATTTTTCCTCCCTTCCGATAAATGGAACAACGTGTTAGGAGGGGGATTAACACAACTTGCTCTGGGGGGGATGGAGATCAGAATTGAGGCCAAGGGGCAGAAATGCCTTCACTGAGTGAGCCCTTACTCTAGGCCTAGCACTGGCTCAGAGGTGGGGGGCGGGAATGTACGCCCCCGTCGGGGCCTCGCTGAAGCACAGGTAAGAAAGCATGGAGTGCTAGTCTGTGATCACGTCGGGGAATGAAGACGTGTCAGTGTACAGATCCGAATCACGGCCACATAGGGACATGACCATGGGCGGGAGGGATGGTGCAGGCAGAGGGCACGGCAAAGGTGAGGGTCTCTAGCGGGAGGGAATGGACCCTGCCCCCTGCAGCTCAGACAGAAGCCCCCGGGCTAGAGCCACGTGATCATGATGGAGGGGCCCAAGTTTGGAGAGAAAAGGCTGGGCTGGACTTGCCTTGGCTCTGCAATTCTGGAGTCTTCTGAGCATGGATGTGACCACCTGATTCCCCAGACGACCATCTGTCTTCACAGGGATTTAAACATTCAATGTGTTTTTAAAAACTTTTGTTTAGTTATTCTCGGTTGTGCTGGGTCATTGTTGCTGCATGAGCTTTTCTCTAGTTGCAGTGAGCAGGGTCTGCTCTGCATTGTGGTGCACCAGCTTCTTATTGCGGTGGCTTCTCTTGTTGCGGAGCACAGGCTCTAGGCAGACAGGCTTTAGAAGTTGCAGCTCCCAGAATCTGGACCACGGGCTCAGGAGTTGTGGCACACAGGCTTAGCTGCTGGACCAGGGATCAAACCCATGTCTTCTGCATTGGCAGGCAGATTCTTTATCACTGAGCCGCAGGGAAGCTCAGTGTTTCAATGTGATAATTCTCACGTCTTTAGTCAGGGGGGGCCTCTTCAGCGAACGTTTTTGACATGGACCTGGTGACCCATGGTGGCTTTCTTGCCTCCTGGTGGACACAATGTTTTAGATTGTTCATTTCCTGACTCAGACATGAAATCTTCCATTTCTTCCAAAAGCCACAGATGGTTTTAATGAGAAATCTGCTCACTTGGGGGTGACTACTGATCGGGTTTGGGCACTGTTTTCAGTCCTTTTGTGTACAAAGCTCGTCATTTTGTATTTATACCATTTGAATTTAGGAATACAGTGTTTTTACTTAACCTCACCCACCGTATAAACATGTCCTTTCACTCAGACAATTGATTCTCAATGATATCAGAGTATTGACTCACTCAATCTGACCACAACGTAAAAACATTAGTCTCAGAACGGTGCCGGTGCCCATACTCCTGGGACTGGTGGTTTCCTCCTGTTAGTGTTGTGATAGTCGTGCCATTATGGGAATGTTTCAATATGCAGGAAGCCCTGCATTTTCCTGGCACACAGATATTGTAGGCAGGGATTTGATAATGCTTGTGTAGATTTCCCTTGTGATTGTCCACTGCTGCTTATTGTAAAAAGCAAGACAAATGAAAGCTTCTCCTGAATCTGGGAAGCAGCAGTGGGCGGGCATAGCGCTTTAACTTCATAGCCCTAGTGCCTCCTCTTCTGCTGTTTTCACAAAGCGATGAACAGTCTGGCCTGGGACGTTAAGAATCAAGCCCCTCTGCTCTTCTCCTCGTGCCCCTACTGTGCGATCTGCTCGATTTGGTTGGACTCAGGCATTTCTTCTGAGAGGAGGAATCTGGGTGCTGGGGGAACTCTGTTAGTTTTGAGTTTATAGGGTTCAGATTGTTCCAGAACTGTGCAATTGTTGGGTATTGGGTGGATATTAAGATGGGCACAATAGAGGACAGAAACGGTATGGACCTAACAGAAACAGAAGGTATTAAGAAGAGGTGGCAAGAATACACAGAACTATACAGAAAACATCTTAATGACCCAGATAACCATGATGGTGTGATCACTCACCTAGAGCCAGACATCCTGGAATGTGAAGTCAAATGGGCCTTTGGAAGCATCACTACCAACAAAGCTAGTGGAGGTGACGGAATTCCAGCTGAGCTATTTCAAATCCTCAAAGATGATGCTGTTAAAGTGCTGAACTCAATAAGTCAGCAAATTTGGAAAACTCAGCAGTGGCCACAGGACTAGAAAAGTTGTTTTCATTCCAACTCCAAAGAAAGGCAATGCCAAAGAATGCTCAAATTCTACCTCACAATTGCACTTATCTCACACTCTAATAAAGTAATGCTCAAAATTCTCCAAGACAGGCTTCAACAGTCTGCCAGGGTCCAGCCCTGGCTGATCCAGGGAGTTCAAAGCGGGGACGGCGTCGGCGAAGATCAGGATACAATAGCTTCAATTAGATATTAATTAGAGATATAAAGAGTAATAGAATGAGGATGGCTCAGTAGGAAAATTCAGTGGAGAAAAGAGGCTGAGTAGCTTGGTTTACAGGGGAGACCAATAAAACTTCAATACAAGAAGTTTGCACCACTTACGTAGGCCGCAGGCATCCTTCCGTTCTCCCGAAGGAGAGGAGACACTGAGGCCTCCCCGGTTGGATCTTAGAAGCCCAGGCATAATTGGTAAGCATGGCGGGTTCCACGCTCCAGATGGAGACTCAACCAGAGTGAGAGAGAGAGCGACATGGGGAGACCAGTCTTTCGAGGAACTGATCCCAATTCTTTATTTTCCATGGTCTACTTTTATACACTGAGATGTTATGCAAAAGTCACGTGGGGTCAGCAGTCCTGACTTTTATCAAAGTCAGGTGCTTCATACAAATGTATACAGAGGTCTTAAGGGTGTTACATCATCTTCTGGCCAGGGGGCCTGCTGACAATTTATGACCCTCTCCTTGTGACAGTGGTCAGTCAACCAGGACACTTCTTTCTCCAGGGGTGATTATTCTTAAAACAGACGCCACCCAAATAAAGTTACATTCCTATAGGGTGAGGGTGTAGTGGGTTTTAGTTAAGGAAAGAATTTACTTAGCCTAAGGTCTAATGTGATTTATATCAAAGGTTAATACTTATTTCTTCTATATATTCATTAATGTGTGTAAGGGCAGGGGATGTGGAGACTTAGCAGTAAACATTGGCTCAACAAATGAAAAACCCTTCACCAATACAATCTCTAATCAGCCCATTATACTTACACTAATAGTTTTCTAACTTTTCTAAAGAACCTGTTTTTAGAAGGTTTAAAGCATCTCGTGCCTCTCATGGTTGGGAGGCTGTGAGCAATCACATGTGGCCGGACAAGCCTGTCAGGCAGGCTAGAGAACCTTCAGAGGAGTTTGTAGGTTAAAACACTCTTGTCACGCCCACGAGTTTTTATTAACTGGAGCTCTAAGTTAACTCCTTCTCCGAAAGAGGTGGTGGGGGACAGCCCCCCGTAAAGTCAGAGGTGTAGGTGAGAGCACAAAGTAGTAAAGTAGGCAGGCTCTGGTTATGGGGGTAGATGCTCGAGGATTTCCAGGGGGACTCCTGAGGCTCAATCCTGCCTTTGCGTATGTCGAGCCTCCTTCCTCATAACCTTTGCCACGGGCGGAGTGCCTCATGCTGGCCCCCAACAACAGTCCATGAACTGAGAACTTCCAGATGTTCAAGCTGGATTTAGAAAAGCAGAGAAACCAGAGATCAAATTGACAACACCCACTGAATCATAGAAAAAGCAAGAGAATTCCAGAAAAACATCTACTTCTGCTTCATTGACTACGCCAAAGCCTTTGACTGTGTGGATCACCACAAACTGTGGAAAATAATTAAAGAGATGGAAATGAATACCAGACCACCTGACCTACCTCCTGAGAAATCTGTATGCAGGTCAAGAAGCAACAGTTAGAACCAGACATGGAACATCAGACTGGTTCCAAATGGGAAAGTAGTATGTCAAAGCTGTATATTGTTACCTTGCTTATTTAACTTATATACAGAGTACATCATGTGAAATGCCAGACTGGATGAAGCACAAGCTGGAATCAAGATTGCCCAGAGAAATATCAATAACCTCAAATATGCAGATGACACCACCTTATGGTAGAAAGCAAAGAGGAACTAAAGAGCCTCTTGATGAAAGTGAAAGAGGAGAGTGAAAACCTGGCTTAAAACTCAGCATGCAAAAAACGAAGATCATGGCATCCAGTCCCACCACTTCACGGCAAATAAATGGGGAAACAATGAAAACAGTGATAAACTTTATTTTCTTGGGCTCCAAAATCACTGCAGATGGTGACTGTAGACATGAAATTAAAAAGAACTAGCTCCTTAGAAAAGCTATGACCAACCTAGACAGCATATTAAAAAGCAGAGACATACTTTACTGACAAAGGTTCATATAGTCAAAGCGAAATTAAAAGATGCTTACTCCTTGGAAGGACAGTTATGACCAACCTAGATAGTATATTGAAAAGCAGAGATATTACTTTGCCAACAAAGGTCCGTCTAGTCAAGGCTATGGTTTTTCCAGTGGTCATGTATGGATGCGAGAGTTGGACTGTAAAGAAAGCTGAGTGCCGAAGAATTGATGCTTTTGAACTGTGGAGTTGGAGAAGACTCTTGAGAGTCCCTTGGACTGCAAGGAGATCCAGCAGTCCATTCTAAAGGAGATCAGTCCTGGGTGTTCATTGGAAGGACTGATACTGAAGCTGAAACTCCAGTACTTTGGCTACCTCATGCGAAAAGTTGACTCATTGGAAAAGACCCTGATAGTGGGAGGGATTGGGAGCAGGAGGAGAAGGGGATGACAGAGGATGAGATGGCTGGATGGCATCACCGACTTGATGGACATGAGTTTGAATGAACTCCGGGAGTTGGTGATGGACCGGGAGGCCTGGCGTGCTGTGATTCATGGGGTCACAGAGTCGGACATGACTGAGCGACTAAACTGAGCTGAACTGAACTGAACTGATGGTTTTTCTAGTAGTCATGTTTGGATGTGAGAGTTGGACTATAAAGAAAGCTGAGCACCGAAGAATTGATCCTTTTGAACTGTGGTGTTGGAAAAGACTCTTTGAGAGTCCCCTGGACTGCAAGGAGATCCAGCCAGTCCATCCTAAAGGAAATCAGTACTGAATATTCATTGGAAGGACTGATGCTGAAAATCCAATACTTTGGCCACCTGATGAGAAGAACTGATCTATTGGAAAACACTCTGATGCTGGGAAAGATTGAAGGCGGGAAGAGAAGGGGACAACAGAGGATGAGATGGTTGGACAGCATCACCAACTCTATGGACATGAGTTTTAGCAAGTTCTGGGAGTTGGTGAAGGACAGGGAAGCCTGTTGTGCTGTGGTCTATGGGGTCACAAAGAGTCAGATACGACCGAGGGACTGAACTGAACGACTAGGTTGCTAGTTTTGCTTTTCAAATCTAGTGTATGTCTATCTGGGAGCATTTGGAGAAAATACAAAATCAGTAAATTGGCACCATCTTCCCAGACTCCTTAAATGGGCTTTCGACTCACCAGTGGAACTCAGAACAGGGTTGATAGAAAAGAATACATCATTATTCTTGTGGACAGTATAATCATTCACTGAAATTCAAATTTGGTGTGCTTCCTCTGGAAGGTTGTCTCCAAAGGTTCTGGTCTGTACGCTTCTCTTGAGGTTATGAAATAATTTTCTCGGCCACTAAGAAAACGTGGTCGATATTCCTCTACCTTCTCATGGGTGAAGCTCCTTCTCTCCCCCTGCCTTCGAGGCTCTGCCCCTCCTCTGCCCTCCAGGACTAAGAACAGCTTCTTTTCTGGACTCTGCTTCCACTCTCACGTCCTCTTCCTCTGGTTCTGGCCTTCCTGCCTCCTCAGCCACCATCAGATTGCAGGTGAAATTCAGACCCAAGAAAGGGCCTGGGCAGAGGAGCAAGGTGTGGGACTCCTGGCCACAGCAGAGACTCAGTGCCAGATGAGGGTGGCAAAAGGAGCACTTGCCAGATGCCCCCAGCCTACATTTTCTTTCTGGAAGTTTGTGGTTTTAGGTCTTACGTTCAAGTCCTCAACCCATTTTGAGTTAATTTTCATGCTCTGGGCAGCATTTTTAAATATCCACAAGATGAGGAGCAGGAGGATAAAATTATTGCTGTCCTCCTTCTGATTTTCCAAGCAGCGTGCAGGAGCTTTTCTGAAGCCCCGCAGGCTCTGAGATGCAGTCCACCCAACAGCAGCGTCCATTGATGAGTGTGGATGTGGGTGAGGCTCAGGCTGGCAGTCGGGGAGCTGGGGTGTGGGTCCCTGATAGAGGATGTGGGGGTAGCAGGCCACATATAGTAGCCATGCTTTAGTGGGAATGGATCATAGAGAAAACAAAGGAATGCCAGAAAAGCATCTACCTGTGTTTCATCAGCTACACTAAAGCCTTTGACTGTGTGCATCATAATAAATTGTGGAAAGCTCTTAAAGAGATGAGAATACCAAACCATCTTACCTGTCTCCTGAGAAACATGTATGTAGGTCAAGAAGCAACAGTTGAAACCCTGTATGGAACAACTGATTGGCTCAGGATTGAAAGAGTACCACAGGGCTGTCTGCTGTCACCCTGTTTATTTAATCTATACGCTGAGCACATCATGAGAAATGCTGGGCTGGATGAGTTACAAGCTGGAATCAAGATAGGTGGGAGAAACATCAACAACTCTAATCGCAGAAAGCGAAGAGGAACTTAACTTCTTGATGAGGATGAAGGAGGAGAGTAAAAAGCCAGCTTAAAACTAAATATTAAAAAAAGACTAAGATCGTGACATCTTTCCCCTTTATTTCATGGAAAATAGAAGGGGAAAAGGTGGAAGAAGTGACAGATTTCCTCTTCTTGGGCTCTAAAATCACTGTGGATGGTGACTGCAGTCATGCAATCAGAAGACAATTGTTTCCTGGCAAGAAAGTTATGACAAACCTAGACAGTGTGTTGAAAATCAGAGGCATCACTGTGCCAACACAAGTCCCTATAGTCAAGGCTATGGTCTTCCCAGTGGTCACGTATGGTTGTGAGAACTGGACCGTAAAGAAGGCAGAACACCAAAGAATTGATGTCTTCAAACTATGGTGCTGGAGAGGACTCCTAGAGTCTCTTGGACAGTGAGAAGATCAAACCAGTGAATCTTAAGGGAAATCAACCCTGAATGCTCACTGAAAGGACTGATGCTGAAGCTCCAATACTTTGGCCACATGATGTGAACAGCTAACTCATTTAAAAAGTCCCTGATGCTGGGAAAAATTGAGAGCAAGAGGAAAAGGGGGCAACAGAGGATGAGATGGTTGGATGGCATCACCGATGCAATGGACATGAACTTGGGCAAACTCCCAGAGATGGTGAGGGACAGGGAGGCCTGGTATTCTGCAGTCTATGGAGTCACAAAGAGTCAGACATGACTGGGTGACTTAACACCAAAAAAAAAAAAAAAAAAAAAAGGTAACAATGCAGTGGAATGGTCAGAAGACAAAGCTTAGAAGTGTACAGCAGGGAGACAAAGAGATGGTTAACAGCAGAGAGAGGACAATGGAAAGACTGTGTAAGGGGATGTTATCAAAACAAAAGCAAGAAACTTCCCAGCCCTCAAGGACACCCACTGCGGGGTGGTAATGGGACTCAGACCAGCACAGCAGCCACGACCCAGTCTGAAAGTGTGGACTGTGCAGATTGGCACCATGAGGTGAGAACCTAGGGTTTAGGGTCTGCCGGGGTGGGCGGAGCTGGGGAGAAATGGCTGGGACATTATGGGAGGGTGACAAGGGGCTGGGGCTGCTGCTTGAGGAGCGGGGTATGGAGCAGGGGCGCCCTCCCACAGCAGCCTTCCTTAAAGACCGGATGGTGTTTCCCGTTCCTCTCCTCTCATCAGCCACCTGGGGACTCTTCTTATCAGTCAGCTCACAGATCTTTGCAAAGCAAATCCTCCTCCTTCAGTGTGCCAGGTCCAAAGTAGTTGTGGCAGGTAGATTTATCTTTATTTCCCCAGCAAGACTGTGTTAGCCATGAGCACTCTCCTCTGAAGGGATTACCTGTTTCACAGGCTCCTGTTCCTGCCTGTGTCAGGGTGATGCCTTTCAACTGAGGTTGAAATTAAGTGAAATCAAAGTGAAGACGTGGTTCATGTTGCTCTGGGTCTGGGGACTCTATCTGGTGTCTGGAGAGAGGACAGGGCGGGGGTGCAGGTGAAGGGGCAGAGTGGGCATGGAAGCGAGCGAAGGTGGCACCCTGCTCTTTCTGGGAAGACAGGGGGCTGTCTGCAGGACTCAGAGGTGGGAGGCGTCTGCAGTGGGCGGTGCAG
This sequence comes from Bos mutus, assembly GCF_027580195.1. Taxonomy (NCBI): domain Eukaryota; kingdom Metazoa; phylum Chordata; class Mammalia; order Artiodactyla; family Bovidae; genus Bos; species Bos mutus. Next base: position 154,119,369 of record NC_091617.1, on the reverse strand, counting down.
GGAGAGCAGTATTAGGACGGGCTCTGGGGACTTCGGTTCCTGAGGACAGTCTATGGTGGGGACGGGGTGGGCTCAGGCTCTGTAGTGTCTGAACTTAGGCAGGTCAGAGAGCCTCTTCACGAAGAATTCAAATTGATGGAGAAGGTGTGGGCACCTCGGAAATCAGTTCTGTGGGACAACATTCCTGCAGAAGCCTGACAAGGGGAAGCTGGCACTGCTGTGACTGAATGACCGTTGGATCTGGAGTGTTTATTGGGTTTGTTTCAATATAAAACTTCCTTCCTCCACAATGTGGTCAGCGTGCTTATAAACCAAGCAGAGGAGCACTGGTAACCATTTACTGGGAGAAGCTCAGCCAAGGGAAGAGTGATGCCCTGAAGCCACTCTGGCCTCCCCCTGGGGATGTGGACACCCAGGGACAGGAGGATTAAAGAGGATGGACACCAAGGTCTGGATGGTTCAAGCACCAGCAGGGGAAGGGGGCCTCAGCACCACAGTGCCCCCCCATCCCAGACCGTTGCCTGATGCTGGGGGCCAGTGGTAGGCGGACTCTCCTCTGGGCTCGCCCACTGTTTCCTGGCCTCTTTGCTTTCCTGAGACAAGTGCAGGTAGGTTCTCATCTGAAGGGTTCTGACCCCTCCTGGTCATGGGTCTTCCAGGTCCAGGGGAGCTGATGCCCTCGAAAGGGAGTGGCCGACCCTAGGTCTTGGCAGTGCAGGACCAGGGTTCCAATTTCTTCTGGAAATGATGCCAACCCTCAGCTCTTCAGAGATCCTGGGGCTCTGCCATCACTGCCTGGAACATCATTGCCAAGACCACGCTGCCCTTACCTCACTGCCTAGGCGGTGCAAAGGCCCAGCCCTCAAAACATACCTGACTGCAGGCGATCAGCCAAGGCCTTGGCACAGAGGCTGGGGAGCAGCTGGCTGGGGTATGAGTGACCAGAGCCTGAGATGATCACTGGTTCTCACATGCTACTGAAATGCACACGGCGGTCAGACAGGCAACGTCACAAGAAATTGGTCTTACTTCTTGGAACGAGAGATGGAGGCATGAATCAAGACCAGCTAGACTGAGCCATGGTGACAAACCAGGGGGAAGTCACAATGACGGGCAAGAGGAATGACTTTCCTTGCCTCCCCATTGGCTCGTCTTGTTTGGGCTGCAGGGCTCCAGATCCTGGGGGTCTCATGGTCTGCAGAGCTGGACACACCCAGGCAGGAGTTCGGATCCACCAGCTGCCCATGGAACAGCGGAGTTTCGGGTCTCCAAGGGAGCCTGTCCCAGAGGACAAGGTACATTTTGGTTTTTGAAGAGCCACCCGAGTGTGAGAGTCTCTGTCATTTTATTTGCCAATTTGCTGAGCTTTCAAGATGACATGTTCCCCATCGACTTTTCACATCTTCTAATGAATTCAGTAAAGCACTTATTGGTGACTTTGTCTGGCCTAATGGTGGTAATAACTTTACATGATTAAACTTAATCAAATGCCGTGTCATTAATGAAGCCATGTGTTTTCTGCTGACAAAATTCATAAATGAGATGTCACAGCCCATATGTTCACTTCAAGTGACTCTGCAGGGCCTTCTGCATGTCCACAAAGTTACAGAGTCAGGAAAATTCCTTGCTCAGCAGCTTCCAGTCAGTTACCACACTGGAGTCTGGAAGGCTGAGGTGCCGTGAAACTATCAGCCCTGGAGCTCTGCTGCTGAAGGTGAGAAGGGCAGACAGCTGACTCTCCCCACACCATGCCCTCTGGATCCTGCAGCTCTTTCTGAGTCCCCCGCCCAATGCTCATGGTCATGCTCTAGAGCACCATTTAAGGTAGTGGAGTCAAAGACACATGTTTGATCAATACAACCAAGCAAGAAGCTACACTGGTGATAAGTGGGGAGCGAGGAGGTTTCGTCACATGCCGAGGCTGCTGGAAAAGAAGGGAATTCCCAGTGTGCAACAGAATGGTGAGTCTGGAGGATGCACACTCAGGGACACAAGCGGTCCCAGGACAGACACAAGATGGCACTCACACGTTCCAAGGACCAGGGCCTGGCATTTGTTTTTCAGGGGCATGGGAGACCAGGGGAGGCAGGGGAGCGCCACATATAGAGCATATGACATACGTTGTGTGGGAGCCGCCGCAGGCTGGGAAACAGCCCTCCAACTGCCTGGTGATCCGGCCCCTCCTCTGGTCCTGGTGTCTGAGCCTCTTCCTGCCTTTGATACTTTTCCTTTTAGACCCCAGGGGGCTTTCTCTATCCTTGAAGTTTGAGTTACTTAATCAAGGTGTTTTATATCCATCCTTTTGTATCATCTTATTCCCAGAACACACGACCAACAGATAAAAAGTTTTCATTTTTTAAGAGATATGTTTATGCACTCACATCTTGAATTCCCCCCTTTATTTCTTCTGTTTTTATCTTTAAGAGCACCAATTATACACAGGTCATTTCCCATGGCTTCCACCTTGGCCTCCGAGTCTCTAGACGGCTTTGCAGATGCACACGTGGCATCCTGAGTGACCCCAGGTTTACTCCCTGTGCCCAGGACAGAGCTCTCCTTGAGGTCTTATACCTCTTCCTTCTTCTCTTTTCCTCAGAGAGCTTGTCTGGGCTCTCATTTTGTTCACTGATATTGTTATTTCTTTTTTTTTTATTTTATTTTAAATTTTTAAAAGAAAATCCATCCTGAACAATTGTTATTTCTTATTTCTTTGCTTTTTTGCAATTTTGAAAAAATTTAAAGATATAGGAAAAGTACAGAGAAATTTTTCAAAACATATTGTGTTCCCATAACCCAAATTTAGCAATACATTTTGTCATATTTGTTTCTAATCTCTTAAAAAAAGACATAATAGATACAGCTTAGGAATCCTTTACAAACAACACACAGGCCTGTTCTCAGTGATCCACTGGTAAACAGTTTGGTGGTTTGTATTATTATATTACTTTAAAAATATTTACATATGTACATAGTCATAATAGTACACAGCTATCATAGTCAACAGAAGAGTCTGAAATGCAGTACTTGGATGCAATCTCAAAAATGACAGAATGATCTCTTTTCGTTTCCAAGGCAAACCATTCAATATCATGGTAAACCAAGTCTATGCCCCAACCAGTAACACTGAAGAAGCTGAAGTTGAACAGTTCTATGAAGACCTAAAAGACCTTTTAGAACTAATACCCAAAAAAGATGTCCTTTTCATTATAGGGGACTGGAATGCAAAAGTAGGAAGTCAAGAAACACCTGGAGTAACAGGCAAATTTGGCCTTGGAATACGGAATGAAGCAGGGCAAAGGCTAATAGAGTTTTGCCAAGAGAACGCACTGGTCATAGCAAAACCCCTCTTCCAAGAACACAAGAGAAGACTCTACACATGGACATCACCAGATAGCCAACACTGAAATCAGATTGATTATATTCTTTGCAGCCAAAGATGGAGAAGCTCTATACAGTCAGCAAAAGCAACACCAGGAGCTGACTGTGGCTCAGATCATGACCTCCTTATTGCCAAATTCAGACTTAAATTGAAGAAAGTGGAGAAAACCACTAGGCCACTCAGGTATGACCTAAATCAAATCCCTTGTGATTATACAGTGGAAGTGAGAAATAGATTTAAGGGACTAGATCTGATAGAGTGCCTGATGAACTATAGACAGAGGTTTGTGACATTGTATAGGAGACAGAGATCAAGACCATCCTCAAGAAAAAGAAATGCAAAAAAGCAAAATGGCTATCTGAGGAGGCCTTAAAAATAGCTGTGAAAAGAAGACAAGTAAAAAGAAAAGGAGAAAAGGAAAGATATACCTGTTTGAATGCAGAGTTCCAAAGAATAGCAAGGAGAGATAAGAAAGCCTTCCTCAGCAATCAATGAAAGGAAATAGAGGAAAATGACAGAATGGGAAAGACTAGAGATCTCTTTAAGAAAATTAGAGACCAAGGGAACATTTCGTGCAAAGATGGGCTCAATAAAGGACAGCAATGGCATGGACCTAACAGAAGCAGAAGCTATCAAGAAGAGGTGGCAAGAATACACAGAAGAACTGTACAAAAAAGATCTTCACGACCCAGATAATCATGATGCTGTGATCACTCACCTAGAGCCAGACAGCCTGGAATGCGAAGTCAAGTGGGCCTTAGAAAGCATCACTACGAACAAAGCTAGTGGAGGTGATGGAATTCCAGTTAAGCTATTTCAAATTCTGAAAGATGATGCTGTGAAAGTGCTGCACTCAATATGCCAGCAAATTTGGAAACTCAATAGTGGCCACAGGACTGGAAAAGGTCAGTTTTCATTCTGATCCCAAAGAAAGGCAATGCCAAAGAATGCTCCAACTACCACACAACTGCACTCATCTCACATGCTAGTAAAGTGATGCTCAAAATTCTCCAAGCCAGGCTTCAACAATACATAAATTGTGAACTTCCAGATGTTCAAGCTGGTTTTAGAAAAGGCAGAGGGACCAGAGATCAAAGTGCCAACATTCGCTGGATCATTGAAAAAGCAAGAGAGTTCCAGAAAAACATTTAGTTCTGCTTTATTGACTATGCCAAAGCCTTTGACTGTGTGGATCACAATAAACCGTGGAAAATTCTGAAAGGGATGGAGATACCAGGCCACTTGACCTGCCTCTTGAGAAACCTATATGCAGGTCAGGAAGCAACAGTTAGAACTGCACATGGAACAACAGACTGGTTCCAAATTGGGAAAGGAATATGTCAAGGCTGTATATTGTCATCCTGCTTATATAACTTCTATGCAGAGTACATCATGAGAAATGCTGGGCCGGAAGAGGTACAAACTGGAATCAAGATTGCTGGGAGAAATATCAATAACCTCAGATATGCAAATGACACCACACTTATGGCAGAAAGTGAAGAGGAACTAAAGAGCCTCTTGATGAAAGTGAAAGAGGAGAGTGAAAAAGTTGGCTTAAAACTCAGCATTCATAAAACTAAGATCATGGCATCTGGTCCCATCACTTTATGGCAAATAGATGGGGAAACAGTGGAAATAGTGTCAGACTTTATTTTTTTGGGCTCCAAAATCACTGCAAATGGTGATTGCAGCCATGAAATTAAAGGACACTTACTCCTTGGAAGAAAAGTTATGACCAACCTAGATAGCATATTAAAAAGCAGAGACATTACTTTGTCAACAAAGGCCCATCTAGTCAAGGCTGTGGTTTTTCTAGTAGTTGTGTATGGATGTGAGAGTTGGACTATAAAGAAAGCTGAGTGTCGAAGAATTGATGGTTTTGAACTGTGGTGTTGGAGAAGACTCTTGAGAGTCCCTTGGACTGCAAGGAGATCCAACCAGTCCATCCTAAAGGAGATTAGTCCTGAGTGTTCATTGAAAGGACTGATGTTGAAGCTGAAACTCAATACTTTGGCCACCTGATGCGAAGAGCTAACTCATTTGAAACGACCCTGATGCTGAGAAAGATTGAGGGCAGGAGGAGAAGGCACGATACAGGCTGAGATGGTTGGATGGCGTCACCGACTGAATGAACATGAACTTGGGTAAACTCCAGGAGTTGGTGATGGACAGGGACACCTGGCATTCTGCAGTCCATGGGGTTGCAAAGAGTCGGACACGACTGAGTGACTGCGCTGAACTGAATGTACATGTATATGTTACACAAACTTGTTTTTGAAAGTGTTACTTTACACAAATGGCACCATGCTGCAGTAATTATTCTGTCCTTTCCTCTTCTCACACCATGTCCTGATCACAAAATCCTTATTATCCATATTTCATCCTACTTGTGTTTGGGTTGTCACATTTAGGCTTTAATTCATCTTATTCTTAAAGCAGGAGTCTCCCTGAATGATTTTCCTGACCGAGAAATCTAGTCTCCCCATATTCCATACTGAACGTCTGGGGATGCTGACATTGTCAGATCCCTAAATCCTCAAATACGTACAGGACTGTCTGAGCGTTTCTCTGTTGGCCTGCTTTTCTACTGCTGTGTTGTTGTCACACTCTTTATTATTGTACCTTTGATATATTCACTTTCTTAAAAGTAATCCCAACTTGGCTTTTTCTAAAAAAAAAAAAAGTTTCAGGTAGTTTTTCTTCTCAAACTTTTTAAACCTTATATTATAAATTTATAATATAAATTATAAAATTATAAATTTTAAACATGCAAAAGTAGTTGTTGTTGTTCAGAGGCTAAGTCTTATCCAGCTCTTTGCAACCCCATGGATTGCAGCACACCAGTCTTTCCTGTCCTTCACTATTTCCTGGAGTTTGCTCAAACTCATGTCCACTGCGTCAGTGATGCCATCCACCCATCTTATCCTTTGTTGCCCTTTTTCTCCTCCTGCCTTCAATCTTTCTTAGCATCAGGGTCTTTTCCAATGAGTTGTCTCTTCACATCTTGTGGCCAAAGTATTTGGAGCTTCAGCTTCAGCATCAGTCCTTCCAATGAATATTCAGAGTTGATTTCTTTTAGGATTGACTGGTTTGATCTCCTCGCTATCCAAGAGACTCTCAAGAGTCGGGCCCAGTAGTGTAACCCATTCCCAGCTTCAGTGATAATCAACTCCTGCCCAGTATGTTTCATCTATGCCTACCCCCTGATCCCCCAACCAGGTACTGTATCATTCCAAGCATTTCTTAAGCTATTTCTTTACACATATTCTTTAAAATCAGCTTGTTAAGTTCTCCACAATTTTGATGGAGCTTTGATTGAATTATCATTGAATTTAAAGATTTTGGAGAGCTCGCTTGCACAATTGAATATTTCTATCTATGAAATTGGCCCTTCTCCCCATATATTGAATGCTTTCTTTATATCTTTCAATAACCCATTTGTTGTTTTCTCTGTCAAGAGCTTGCATACTTGTTAGCTTTTGCCACAACTATGAATGTCATTGATTTTACTGTGGCTATAAATATTTTATAATTCTCACTTGTTATTGCTATTGTAAAGAAATACTATGAACTTCGTGCATTGCTCTTATTCTCTGCAAATCTTACTGAAATTTTATTAATCAGGGTATTTTATTAGATTTTATATACAGTCATATCATCTGCAAGGAAATGATCATTTTGCTCTTAACTATTCCTGAACACTCATTGTTTCTATTTTTCGTTTTGCTGCAAAGGCTTGTTGCTCCAGCACATGGTTGAGAAGGGAGTGCTAACTCGCCTTCGAGTTTGTCCCTCACATCCGTGGGTCACGAAGTTTCCCCAAACAGCTTCCTGCCCAGCTGTTTGACTTGTTTCCAGGTCTCAACCCAGCCCCAGGGTGACTCTGACCGGTTATCATTCATCTTTGGGGCAGTGGATGGGCTGAGCCAGCCTAGTCCTGAAGGCCCATGGAGGGAGGGATGGGCTGAGCTGCAGAGAGACTGTGACTGCCACCTGGGCTTGCTGTCATCCCTCCAGGTGCCCCTGAATCACACTGGGCGACGGCTGCCCCCCCACACCCCACTCCACCCCCCACCCCCACCCCGCCACCTCCCCTTGGCCAACTTCTTCAGCTAAAAGGCTGACTTGTGGGCAGTAGAGTTCCGGTGCAGGCTGGCCTTCAGTTTTTGTTTTCATGTAATTTTATTTATTTAATTTTGGCTGTACTGGGTCTTTGTTGCTGTGCGGGCTTTTCTCTAGCTGTGCAAGCAGGGGCTGCTCTCTGGCTGCGGTGCTCAGGCTTCTCGCTGTGGTGGCTTCTCTCGTGGTGTGCAGGCTCTAGAGCACGCCAGCTTCAGTAGTTGCAGCCTGAGGGCTCTGGGGCATGGCTCAGTAGTTGTGGTGCCCAGGCTCAGTTGCTCCACAGCTGGCGGGATCTTCCCAGACCAGGGACCGAACCTGTGTCTCCTACATCAGTAGGCAGATTCTTTACCACTGAGCTGCCAGGGAAGGCCCTGGCCTTCAGTTTTACCGCCTGCCTTGGAGATGGATCTCAGTTCCCTCTTCTCAGGCCCATAAATCTGGAAATTCTCCTGCACCCCCACCTCTGGGGTATAGCTAAGCTCCAGAAGCAGGTCGAATGGGGCAAGAACCCCCAGTGGCCGAGCACCTCCACCCTAATGTGTCCTTGAGACCCACTGCTTTCTCTCCCTGGCTCTGTTCTTTGCCTTGGGTGTGAGTCAGGGACAGGACGTGAGGATGGGTGGGGGGACAGGCAACCCTGCAGTGCAGGAGGCCCTGGGCACTCAGGCTTTCTTTGCTCCCTCCCCTCCTGCACCTGATTCCCAAGACTGCAAAACGAGGCTCTACTTCCAGCCTCCTGTATGGTCATGTCAAGGAAGACCCAAGAGCCTGTTTTTCCATATTTCACCTCAGGACATTTGGACATCGAGTAGTTTAGCAACAGGAAATAAGCCACCGTATAAGCAGAATGTTTCTCAATCAAAAAACAAGCAATCAGAGAAAACGTATTTTAAAAAAAGAAGATTTAGTGGGTGGGCCAAGTTTTCTATCTTTCACCTGGTGGATTAACAATTATATGGCTACACGGCAGCATCTAACATTTTCAAACAGGAAGACATATGATTAAATCTCTTTTGATGTTATCTGCAAATAGTTTCTCTGAGCTCTGCTTCCAAAGGGTCATTCTCCAATTAGAGTCAGAGATGATTATTGTGGCAGCAGCCCTGCCTGCTTTGATGGTGAATTCTTCAAAGCATAATTAACCTACATGCAGTATCTTGTAGCATGTTGGACCCTCAACATTTTGTTCTTTTCTATTAGTAACTAGAACCATTTCATCTCATATGTGAGTGCGTGCATGTTCAGTCGTGTCTAACTCTGTGCGAACCCATGCACTTCAGCCCGCCCAACTTTTTTGTCCATGGAATTCTCCAGGCAAGAATACTGGAGTGGGTTGCCATGCCCTTCTCCAGGGGATCTTCCCAACATAGGGATTGAACCTGTGTCTTTTGTGTCTCCTGCATTGCAGGTGGAATTTTTACCACTGTATCTCCTGGGAAGCCCATTTCATCTGATGCTTTTCCAGTAGAATGGAGTTCTTTGCTACTCCTGCCCAAGGTCCCTGTGACCTGCCACAGGGAGTGGACAGCCCTGTGGCTCCTGCTCCCCTGGCCCTGGGCAGACCATTACGCCCTCAGGACTGATGATTTAATAAGTTCATTTCCACTCAGGACATTTGCTAAGGCCTCTCTTGAAATAACAGATTGTTGCTCTTGACAACTTATTACTACTATTGAAGTGGACCTTGCGTCAGGGTGAATGGTTCCTAAACCTCTAATGGTCACTGGTGAGCAAAGTGAGGTGGAGGAGCAAAGACTAATCAGGTACCAGGTCCTCTAGTTTCCTTTTGCTCAATAGTGACCACTAGAGGTCAATTTAGATTCCTGGCATTAGGTCATTTTTTTGAAGAGTTAATTGATGTTATGGGCTTCCCTGGTGTCTCAGACGGTAAAGCGTCTGCCTGCAATGCGGGAGACCTGGGTTCATTCCCTGGGTTGGGAAGATTCCCTGGAGAAGGAAATGGCAACCCACTCCAGTATTCTTGCCTGGAGAATCCCATGGATGGAGGAGCCTGGTAAGCTACAGTCCATGGGGTTGCAAAGTAACATTATATAAATGACATTGACTTGCTTTAAAAGAAGGCTGAGCACCGAAGAATTGATGCTTTCAAGTTGTAGTGCTGGAGAAGACTCTTGAGAGTCCCTTGGACAACAAGATGAAACCAGTCGATCCTAAAGGAAATCAACCCTGAATTGGAAGGACTCATGCTGAAGCTCCAATACTCTGGCCACCTGATGGAAAGAGCCGACTCATTGGAAAAGACCCTATTGCTCAGAAAGATTGAGGGCAGGAGGAGAAGGGGGCAACAGAGGATGAGATGGTTGGATGGCATCACAGACTCAATGGACATGAGTTTGAACAAACTCCGGGAGACAGTGGAGGACAGGGAAACTTGGCATGCTGCAGTCCATGGCGTCACAAAATCGGACACAACTTAGCGACTGAACAACAACAGCAACCCCCTCTTTTCTGAGTGAGCTCCAGGCTCTCGTGGGTGAGATGTCTGCCAAGTGAGCAGACTTAACCAGCCTCGCCTGAAGGCGCTGGAGGAGGTGCCTCCCAGGAGTTCCTCCTGGGCCCTCGGCCTTCCCACTCGGCTGGGGCTCCTCCTGGAAGCAGTGGCCACACCAGACTGGCTGGCTGTCCAGTCTGCCAGCTGCCTCCCTCAAGGTTCCCAAATGAAGGTACGAAAACCCAACTTTACCTCCATGCACACATACTTGGTATTATTGTACTCAGAATTTTTGTTTTTTGGGAAAGGGTATAATGCCAAACGGGTACTATTTGTTCAGTAACATTTAACAAATGTGTTATTAATCACAAACACATCTAAGTACATACGTAGACAAGGAGCCACGGTGAAAGATGTGTGCTTTTTGGACCACGCTGAGTAGAGGGTCCCTGTGACACACACTGCCAAGGATCCCAAGACCCCCAGCCAAGCCTGCAGCATCCAAAATGCATTTTACTGCTGAGCCTCGTATACAAGCCCTCAGCGTCGAGCGTCGTCTGGAATGAGAGCTTTATTACTTATTTGGCTGTGCTGGGTCTTAGTTGTGGCATGTGGGGTCTTCAATCTTCACTGCAGCATGCAAACTCTTAGTTATGATGTGTGGGATCTAGTTCCCTGACCAGGGGATCGAACCCAGGCCCCTTGGGTTGGACGTGTGGAATCTTAGCCACTGGACCACCAGAGAAGTCCCTATTAGTTTATTTTTTATTGAAGTAAGTATAGTTGGTTTACAATGTCATGTTAGTTTCAGTTGTACAGCACAGTGATTCAGTTATAAGCATATAACTGAATATATATTGCTTTTCAAATTCTGTTCCCATATAGGTTATCACAGAATATTGAGTATAGTTCCTGTGCTGTCCAGAAGGTTCCCGGGGCAAGAGCTGAGAGCCCTGAGCTCACAACGTGGCCTTCCAGCCTCTAGGCTCCCAGTTGGCACTCAAAGAGCCTGGATGTCACCACGCCTGTGGTTTTACAAGTTTAAGAAGCCAACAAGTTGAAAACCAACAGTGCTTCTTAGATCTGCAAGAGAACTGCGATCACAGGGCAAACCGAAGGTCTCACCTGCAGTGGGGAGGGGGCTCTTGTGAAGGTCATACCCCAGGCACAGGCGCCTTCAAGCCTGAGATGCAGGCACAACCCCAACCCCCAAGCCCAGCCTCCACTCCTGACACCCACGTCGCCGTGGCCTCAGTGGGCCTCGGCCTGCTGCAGGATTCAGCTCCCAGCCAGAGACTGAGGTCGGGCCATAGTGGTGAGAGTGCTGAATCCTGGCCACTAGACCACCGGGGACAGTGACAAGGCCCTGGCCTGTCGGCTTTGTGAAAGTGAATTTCCACAAAGAGACAGAAGTAGTGAAAGGAGTAAAGTATACTAGGAGGAAAAAGAATATATGCAGATAGACCCCCGTGGAGAAGGCAATGGCACCCCACTCCAGTACTCTTGCCTGGAAAGTCCCATGGATGGAGGAGCCTGGTAGGCTGCAGTCCATGGGGTCGCAAAGAGTCGGACACGACTAAGTGACTTCACTTTCACTTTTCGCTTTCACGCATTGGAGAAGGAAATGGCAACCCACTCCAGTGTTCTTGCTTGGAGAATCCCAGGGACGGCGGAGCCTGGTGGGCTGCCATCTATGGGGTCACACAGAGTCGGACACGACTGAAGCGACTTAGCAGCAGCAGCAGCAGCAGATAGACCCCCAGTGGTCTCAGAGAGGGAGTCATGCCCTCGGGGTGGTCTGAATCGCTTACCCAGGCATTTCTTCCAGTTTTCTCTGGCCAATCACCTGGCTCTGTCTGACTCTGAGTTCTTGTCTGGAGTATCTTGGGGTCCTTCCTTGTGTACATGCATGTCTCTAAGCTGAGACAGATTCCTGCACAGAGGCCCGTGGGTAGGTTGATATCACCTGCTGTGGGGTGGGGCCACCTCTCTTTGACCTTCAAGGAGTCTTTCTGCACCTGTGTAGTTAGGAAGGTCTCCTTGACCTTGAGAAGGAGGAACATGTGATCTCCTTGGCTCTTATCTGGGCAGGACTCAGCTCCTCCTCCCTTCTGCCATCACCTTCATCTGCGAGTCTCTGTCCACAGGGGACAAACTCCAGCTGCTCAGCTGGGACCCTGTCCACCTCCCGCCCCACCCACGCCCACACCCCCATTCCCCACATCCACATTCCCTGCCACACCACCCCCCCACAGCCCATCAGCAGGGTTCCAAACAACAGGGAATTCCCATGGAAAACACTGCACGTCTCAGCCCTTGTTGACGGGGACCTGCCTCTCCTAAGTTTCACTTCTAAACACTAAATTGTTCAGTTACACATGTAACAAACCACCTCGCGAGAGCCATAAAAGAACCAAAGTTCACGTGCAGATCCACTGGAACAGCATCATGGTATCTACTTATCAGCAATAAGGAAAAGTTGCTCTGTTTCCATAACCATAAATCTCTTGTCCTGGGTTATCAGGAGGTCTTCCCCCAGATGGCCCGATCTCTGCAGCTTTTGTCCTGGGCATTGACTCTGCTCACCCAAGGACAACAGGGGACAACACGTTCCCAAGCCCCAGGCACTGCACTATTCTCCTGGGTGTCCAAAACCCTGCCCACACATGTGTACATAGTCCCTGTGTTAAACCCGCCTTAAGCTACCCCTGTATGAAGGTTCCATCGTCCCCCACAGGGCTCCTGCTACTCCTGAGGATGGAACCAGGGACCTACTAGGTAACACAGACCTCTTTCCACTTGCTTTGGCAAAATAAATGCCTGTAGTTTTGAGAAAAAGCATATTGTGTTCTGTAACTCAACCCAGATGGTGTAAACGTGTGACATTTCATCGAGTCATCCCTCTTCCTCTGGGGAGGCTGCAGGTAGACGGGAGGCTGCAGGTAGACAGGACATCAGAGGACAGCTCAAAATAAACCCTCAGAAGCTGGAAGAGCCCCAGAGTTCTATTTGCTGCACTCTAGGCTGCTGCTGCTAAGTCGCTTCAGTCGTGTCCGACTCTGTGCGACCCCATAGACAGCAGGCCACCAGGCTCCCCCACCCCTGGGATTCTCCAGGCAAAAACACTGGAGTGGGTTGCCATTTCCTTCTCCAATGCATGAAAGTGAAAAGTCAAAGTGAAGTGTCCGACTCTTAGCGACCCCACGGACTGCAGCCTACCAGGCTCCTCCGTCCATGGGATTCTCCAGGCAAGAATACTGGAGTGGGGTGCCATTACCTAGGCAGATATCTGCAATAGAACCCTATTTTCTTTTTACTTTTGCACTTTTCTTAACCGGAGGGCTATCTGAAATACTGTTACCATTTTCCTGTTGCCACTGTGAAAAGTCCTGTTGGGGAACCGACACTGAGTTAAGCGGGCAGAGGTAATTTAGCATTTGGTTTTGTTTCAGAAATTGCGGTTCTCTGCTCTTGACACCACTCACTGGAAAAGTCCTCACTTGCTGCAACTCAGAGACCAGCGTCGCATAGGACGTTGAGCAAATGTTTTCCACACACACAGTATTCACAGAGCAGGACCAATCACGTTTTAATTCGGGCCATAGTGACATCAAACTTCATCAAGTAAATAAGCAACATAATCTGGAAATATCTCAATTTACCAATCCTCCTGGTATAGTTTTTCAATTGGGTTCAATAGAATCTTCAAGTCTAGAACAAGAACATGTATATTGAACATTTTTCATATGAAGGATGTGTATCATTCATTTGCTCATTTACTTATTCAGCAAGTATCTGTTTCGTGTCTAGTACAGATAAGGTATTGTCTTGGAAGCTGAGGTACATTGGTGGATAAGAGGAAAAAAATCTTTTTTGTTTTGGTGAAGCTTACATCCTGCGGGTCCTAGCTCAGTCGCTTCAATCAAGTTCGACTCTTTGTGACCCCATGGGCTATAGCCTGTCAGGTTCCTCTGTCCATGGGATTCTCCAGCAAGAATACTGGAGTGGGTTTCCATGCCCTCCTCTGGGGGATCTTCCCAACCCAGGGATCAAACCAGTGTTTCCTATGTCTACTGCACTGGCAGGCGGGTTTGTTACCACTAGTGCCATCTGGGAAGCCCTATCCTTGTAATTAATAAATTAATTAACAAATTAATAAAGATGAAAAATAGACCAGTGTGAAGGGGTCTCTGAGTGCCTGAAGGAGGTTACAATTTTAACTGACATGCTGCAGGTAGGTCTAGTGAGAAGGTGACATAGGAACCAAGCCTTGCTAAGGCAGGAAGTCATCGTTTGCAAACCTATGATGTGCAGGCCACCTGAAGGCCCAGTGTCCACAAGACCCTGTGCGGACACTATCTACCAGACAATTTCCCTTCCATCAGTTCAGTTCAGTTCAGTTCAGTCACTCAGTCGTGTCCGACTCTTTGCAACCCCATGGACCACAGCATGCCAGGCATCCCTGTCCATCACCAACTCCCGGAGTCCACCCAAACCCATGTCCACTGAGTCAGTGATGCCATCCAACCATCTCATCCTCTGTCCTCCCCTTCTCCTCCTGCCCTCAATCTTTCCCAGCATCAGGGTCTTTTCCAATGAGTCAGCTCTTCGCATCAGGTGGCCAAAGTATTGGAGTTTCAGCTTCAACATCAGTCCTTCCAATGAACACCCAGGACTGATCTCCTTTAAGATGGACTGGTTGGATCTCCTTGAAGTCCAAGGGACTCTCAAGAGTCTTCTCCAACACGACAGTTCAAAAGCATCAATTCTTCAGCGCTCAGCTTTTTTTATAGTCCAACTCTCACATCCATACATGACTAAAACCATAGCTTTGACTAGAAAGACCTTTGTTGGTAAACCAATGTCTCTGATTTTTAATATGCTGTCTAGGTTGGTCATAACTTTTCTTCCAATGAGTAAGCGTCTTTTAATTTCATGGCTGCAATCACCATCTGCAGTGATTTTGGAGCCCCCCAAAATAAAGTCTGTCACTGTTTCCACTGTTTCCCCATCTGTTTGCCATGAAGTGATGGGACCGGATGCCATAATCTTAGTTTTCTGAATGTTGAGCTTTAAGCCAACTTTTTCACTCTCCTCTTTCACTTTCATCAAGAGGCTCTTTAGTTCCTCTTCACTTACTGCCATAGGATGGTGTCATCTGCATATCTGATGTTATTGATATTTCTCCCGGCAATCTTGATTCCAGGTTGTGCTTCATCCATCCCATTGTTTCTCATGATGTACTCTGTAAATAAGGTAAATAAGCAGGGTGACAATATACAGCCTTGACGTACTCCTTTTCCTATTTGGAATCAGTCTGTTGTTCCATGTCCAGTTCTAACTGTTGCTTCCTGATCTGCATACAGATTTCTCAAGAGGCAGGTCAGGTGGTCTGGTATTCCCACCTCTTTCAGAATTTTTCACAGTTTATTGTGATCCACACAGTCAAAGGCTTAGCCCCTTCCATACTTGAATAATAAAATGCAGAGCATGAGGCCCTTCACTTCTGACAGCAGGGATCATGGCAAAGCTGTGCTTCCTTCTTATAAATGCCCTAAGGTCTCATCAAAGTTCTAGACCTTTTAGAACTAACAACCAAAAAAGATGTCCTTTTCATTATAGGGGACTGGAATGCAAAAGTAGGAAGTCAAGAAACACCTGGAGTAACAGGCAAATTTGGCCTTGGAATACGGAATGAAGCAGGGCAAAGACTAATAGAGTTTGGCCAAGAAAATGCACTGGTCATAGCAAACCCCCTCTTCCAAGAACACAAGAGAAGACTCTACACATGGACATCACCAGATCGTCAACACCAAAATCAGATTGATTATATTCTTTGCAGCCAAAGATGGAGAAGTTCTATACAGTCAGCAAAAACAAGACGGGGAGCTGACTGTGGCTCAGATCATGAACTCCTTATTGCCAAATTCAGACTGAAATTGAAGAAAGTAGGGAAAACCACTAGACCATTCAAGTATGGCCTAAATCAAATCCCTTATGATTATACAGTGGAAGTGAGAAATAGATTTAAGGGACTAGATCTGATAGATTGGAGAAGGCAATGGCACCGCACTCCAGTACTCTTGCCTGGAAAATCCCATGGACAGAGGAGCCTGGTAGGCTGCAGTCCATGAGGTTGCTAAGAGTCGGACACAACTGAACGACTTCACTTTCACTTTTCACTTTCATTCATTGGAGAAGGAAATGGCAACCCACTCCAGTGTTCTTGCCTGGAGAATCCTAGGGACAGAGGAGCCTGGTAGGAGGCCGTCTATGGGGTCCCACAGAGTCGGACACGACTGAAGTGACTTAGCAGCAGCAGCAGCAGCAGATCTGATAGATAGAGTGCCTGATAAACTATGGACGGAGGTTCGTGACATTGTACAGGAGACAGGGATCAAGACCATCTCCATGGAAAAGAAATGCAAAAAAGCAAAATGACTGTCTGAGGATGCCTTACAAATAGCTGTGAAAAGAAGAGAAGTGAAAAGCAAAGGAGAAAAGGAAAGATATAAGCATCTGAGTGCAGAGTTCCAAAGAACAGCAAGAAGAGATAAGAAAGCCTTCCTCAGCAATCAGTGCAAAGAAATAGAGGAAAACAACAGACTGGGAAAGACTAGCGATCTCTTCAAGAAAATGAGAGATACCAAGGGAACATTTCATGCAAAGATGGGTTTGATAAAAGACAGAAATGATATGGACCTAACAGAAGCAGAAGATATTAAGAAGAGGTGGCAAGAATACACAGAAGAACTGTACAAAAAAGATCTTCATGACCAAGATATCACGATGGTGTGATCACTCACCTAGAGCCAGACAGCCTGGAATGTGAAGTCAAGTGGGCCTTAGAAAGCATCACTACGAACAAAGCTAGTGGAGGTGATGGAATTCCAGTTGAGCTATTTCAAATCCTGAAAGATGATGCTGTGAAATTGCTGCACTCTCCCAGCAATCTTGGAAAACTTCCAAATTTGCCAGGAAATTTGGAAAACTCAATAGTGGCCACAGGACTGGAAAAGGTCAGTTTTCATTCCAATCCCAAAGAAAGGCAATGCCAAAGAATGCTCAAACTACCGCACCATTGCACTCATCTCACAAGCTAGTTAAGTAATGCTCAAAATTCTCCAAGCCAGGCTTCAGCAATACGTGAACCGTGAACTTCCTGATGTTCAAGCTGGTTTTAGAGAAGGTAGGGGAACCAGAGATCAAACTGCCAACATCCGCTGGATCATGGAAAAAGCAAGAGAGTTCCAGAAAAACATCTATTTCTGCTTTATTGACTATGCCAAAGCCTTTGACTGTGTGGATCACAAGAAACTGTGGAAAATTCTGAAAGAGATGGGAATACCAGACCACCTGACCTGCCTCTTAAGAAATTTGTATGCAGGTCAGGAAGCAGCAGTTAGAACTGGACATGGAACAACAGACTGGTTCCAAATAGGAAAAGGAGTGTGTCAAGGCTATATATTGTCACCCTGCTTGTTTAACTTCTATGCAGAGTACATCATGAGAAACGCTGGGCTGGAAGAAGCACAAGCTGGAATCAAGATTGCCGGGAGAAATATCAGTAAACTCAGATATGCAGATGACACCACCGTTATGGCAGAAAGTGAAGAGGAACTAAAAAGCCTCTTGATGAAAATGAAAGTGGAGAGTGAAAAAGTTGGCTTAAAGCTCAACATTCAGAAAACAAAGATCATGGCATCTGGTCCCATCACTTCATGGGAAATAGATGGGGAAACAGTGGAAACCGTGTCAGACTTTATTTTTGGGGGCTCCAAAATCACTGTAGATGGTGACCGCAGCCATGAAATTAAAAGACGCTTACTCCTTGGAAGAAAAGTTATGACCAACTTAGATAGCATATTCAAAAGCAGAGACATTACTTTGCCAACAAAGGTCTGTCTAGTCAAGGCTATGGTTTTTCCAGTGGTCATGTATGGATGTGAGAGTTGGACTGTGAAGAAAGCTGAGAGCCGAAAAATTGATGCTTTTAATCTGTGGTGTTGGAGAAGACTCTTGAGAGTCCCTTGGACTGCAAGGAGATCCAACCAGTCCATTCAGGGCGGCCCTGGGATTTCTTTGGAAGGAATGATGCTAAAGCTGAAACTCCAGTACTTTGGCCACCTCATGTGAAGAGTTGACTCATTGGAAAAGACTCTGATGCTGGGAGGGATTGGGGGCAGGAGGAGAAGGGGACGACAGAGGGTGAGAGGCTGGATGGCATCACTGACTCGATGGACGTGAGTCTGAGTGAACTCCGGGAGTTGGTGATGGACAGAGAGGCCTGGCGTGCTGCGATTCATGGGGTCGAAAAGAGTCGGATATGACTGAGTGACTGAATTGAACTGAACTGAAGGTCTCATCGCTCTAAGAGCTACTGTGGACAGCTCAATTGTCCTTGTTCAAAGGAGACATGTCTGTATAAATTGCGTATTTATTTTCCTCTCAACATCTTTCTTTAAAATACATACTATTTCCATGGGACTCTGAGGCTCTCTGGCAAACAGAATGCTGGGCAAATATTTCCTACCACTGCACGTATTCTCCTGGCTGGTAAGGACAGTATCTTGAAATATTTATCTCCGTGACTTTCTTTTATCGACTTCCTTTTACATGACTTTGCATGGGTTAGAACATCTACGTTGCCTTGAAAAGAAGTAGGAGTTCTGGAGCTGGAATGAGAAGCAGAAGGAAGGGAAGATGTTTGATTTATTTTACTGTAACTCGCCAACCTGAGTCAGTAGGGCCAACAAACAGGAGCTAGGCTACTGTCTCCAGGTTTTGCTATACCATTGGGGCAACTTGATTGAGTCACTTAAGCAGAGCAGCCAACTAATCCCTGAAATTTCCATCAACAGCTGCCTACGTGTCAGACTCATGGATCATGATGATGAGACACTGACTGTGCACAAAACCTCCCTGAGTCCCAACTGAGAGGCTACACTGGGGACCCACTCTTACTGAGACCCAGGACATAGGACAAGTGGAAGTTCCGTCCCAGTTTGGCTGTGTCTCAAGGTTTCGGCAGGATATCTATAAACCAGGCATCTGGAGTCAGGCTCCCTGCCTAAGCATGTTTCTAGCATCGGCATTTGCTTCTCCTTGCTTCTTTCCACTCAGACAGGTCAGAGAAGTTCTCCAGGAAGAATGACTTGAGCAAAGACGCTGTAGGCAGTACGCGCTCTACTCTACATAGTCCTTTCAGTGACACTATACCTGCCAGAGGCTCAGGTCACTTACATTGCCCCAGGTTTCAGGCTGGAGTAAAAGAAAAAAGTGTTTGTTGAAAGACTGTGCAAAGTTTTTGTATTTTTGCCGTCCTTCACTTCCCCTGACCTTGGGTTGGGTGAAGACACCTGGAATGATGCTCTGTGGGTCAGCACGTGGAGGAAAGGTGAGCCGTCACAGGGCCAGGAAGTACTTCCCCTGCTTACATGTCCCTGTGAGCGTGAGTTCTGGTGTGCACAGAAACAAACTTTGCCCTTGCACACATCCCCTCCGCTGGCTGCGGTCGCCTTCATCCAGCCGATCCAGACTCCTTGATGACACAAATTCACCCTTTTCTCATCCTGCCATTCCCAGCACTTCCGAGGACGATGAGATTTCCATGTGAACAGAGAAGCTAAATTTCTGTGTTCTGGTTGTATATTTCCATGTGTGCATTAGATACTTGTCTCCAAAAGATGAGGCTCCTTTCTGTCGACATTTTCACCCATTCATTTCCCCTTGCTTTTCTAAATTATTTGGATTTGCTTTAACTTCATTTTTCCCCAGATATTGGAAGAATGATTAATGCAGCTCATTAACCATTTTATTGCTCATACTTAAACTAGAATTAATTTTCCAAAATTATGTGGCACATTACTATAAAGATTTACTAAAACCCAGATGCATGTAAAATACTGCCTTTCTATTGTGTCTGTTTATTTTCAATGCTATCAAAAAGCAGTAAACTTCTGCTGGCAAAATTGCTTGGAAAAACCCACTGTTTAGCAGGCAATGTTGCTGTTTTCATCTACAGGTTTTTACCGTAGCCCGGGTGACAGGGCATCTGTACAGTTGCCTTCATTTGTACAATTAGTGACTTGATCAGAAACTCAGAAAATTCTCACGACTGGACAGGAGAGGCTCTGTTCATGCATTTCTTCACAAAGAAGGATCCCCTTAGTAGACTTTGCTCATTTCCCGGAGGCTGTGCCTCTGTGCTCCTCCCAGGAGGATATGGTCAGTTGTCCCCCTACTCAGCAGAGGACAGGAGACCAGGGTGACCATTGGTGAAGTCTGGGGCAGTCAGAGGGCCGCTTAGCAATGCTAAGGCTGCTAACACCTTACCAACCGCTACCAACCTTTACTAACCATTGGGTGAGCCCGTCACGGGGCCAGGAAGTACTTCCCCTGCTTACTCGTCCCTGTGAGCGTGAGTTCTGGTGTGCACAGAAACAAACTTTGCCCTTGCACACATCCCTGTTGGTTGGTTGATAAAAGGCTGCAGACACCTTACCAACTGCACCCAACCCATGGTGGTCTCCCATTTGATGGATGTAGGGAGAAGAATCAAGAATTCCAGGCTCAGAGGACAGCAGACACAGAAACCCATCTGCCATGTTTGCAGTGGGAGGTTGGGCCCAGCTCTGCTGCTCCGGTGGACCAGCTGAGTCATGAAAGTGTGGCCTTAACTACAAGATTAGGCTCCATGCACAGTTCTCTCTTGGTTCTAACAATCTATGGAAGTTTAATCTATGGCTTGGATCTCAAATAAAGCAGCATAGAAATCAAAGAAGTACCTGCTAGCATGGAACTAACCATGCAGAAAGTGAAAGTGTTAATCACTCAGTCGTGTCTGACTCTTTGCAACCCTACAGACTGTAGCCTGCCAGGCTCCTCTGTCCATGGAACTCTCCAGGCACAAATACCAGAATGGATCGCCATTCCCTTCTCCAGAGGATCTTCCTGACCCAGCGATCAAACCGGGTCTCTTGCATTGGCAGGCAGAGTCTTTACCATCTGAGCCACCAGAGAAGCCCCAACCATGCAGATGCCAAGCCAGCTCTCAGTACCATATATGAGGTGACTCTGAAGGCAGACTTGTTCCTGGTCCTCGTGTTGTGAGATCCAGTGGTGTCTGCTGGATGGGTAGCTAGCCTCTCTCTGCCTTCTCTACAGAGAACTCGGCTTTCAGGGCTCTGTAAAGTATCAGGCCCTAGTCCCTGCCTTCAGAGAGCTTACAGTCTTCATGCAAAGCTCGAGGCAGGGCAGGGCTGGGATTTAGGAGACTGAAAGAATTTACAAGAAACTTGGGTTGTCTTTTGTTGGGTAGCTGCTAAACTTGTTCAATTCTTTGTGACCCCATGGACTGTAGCCCGCCAGGCTCCTCTGCCCATAGGATTCTCCAGGCAAGAATACTGGAGTAGGTTGCCATTTCCTACTCCTGGGGATCTTCTCGACCTAGGGATCAAACCCCAGTCCCCTGCATTGGCCAGGAGGATTCTTCACCACTGAGCTATCTGGGAAGCCTCTGTGATTTTCTAGGGACTGGTAAAGACTATAAGCACTGGAGGGCTAGGGGAAGGAGCCCCTGCCCAGTGGGGTGCCTCCCGGGGAGGATGGACACACAATGACGGCGTCAGCCTAACCAAGCCATACCCTGGAATCAGCCTACTTGTGGGGTTCCAACAAGGTCGCTGAGCTTTCTGGAAGCCTCGGGGCTTCATCTTCAAGACACATAGGACTGACCTTCTAGGGTAATCTTGGACATAAGGCAAGCAGAGCATCTGGCACAAAGCCTGCTGTGCAGTGAGCAGTAGGTAAAGGTCAGCCACTCACGTCACCATTGTCATGATCAGAACTGTCCTTGTCATCACCATATAAGGAAAAGGTTGGTGTGAGCCTTGAGGAACAGGATTGTGTGGACAGATGCTCCCTTGAACTTGTGGATGGAATTTCAAGATCCAGGACTGGGAGAGACTTAGAGACCTAGCATTTTTTGTTTCTAGATTGGAGTACCTGCTATCTGGGCTTTACATTTGAGGAAAGGGAGCATGGCTGTACGGGATGTTGCCAAAAACATGTGCCCTGTCAGATTCCCTACTAAGTTAGGAGACTATGCTTTCCCTCCTCACCTGCCAAATTGTATTTTAGTATCTTCTTTGACTGCTCACACTAAAGTGATTTCTCTGCATCTATGACCCCCTCATCAAAGTTTACTAGTCATTTCTGCGACTGTTTTGGCCCTTCCTTGGGTTCTTTTGAATTTTTATTTAAATTTTTGATTGCTCTCTAACATGTATTCCCTGCCTCAATTGTTGTTACATATATTTCCTGCCTGGATTGTAGAGCACAAACTCCTAGTTGTTTCTATGTGTCTCTGCACTTCCCACAACTCTTAATGTGATTCTGGGTGTGGGGTAAGCACTCAACATATTTGCTGGTTGTTTGATTCTTTAAATTCAACATGTTGCATAAAATTCGATCAGGAAAAGTCAGATAGAAATGTTTCTGCCAATGAAAAATATGTATTGGTTTATTGAGGTTTAACATACTTCCAGTGACATGCTCTGTGATATTTAACACATTCATATTCTCATTCCAAACCACCCCAGAAAGTTGCCCTGCCCTCCTCTGGCACCACAAAGCCACCACAGGTGTCATTCTATCACCACATTAGCTCTGTCTGTTCTAGAATTTCACATGAATCACATGGAATCACATGGCATACACTTCCGTGTCTGCATTCCTTCACTAACATACTATCCCTAATAAGCATCCACATTGTCGCATGTATCAGAGGCTCATTCTCTTCCACTGGGTAGTGGTTGACTGCTTGAATATTCCCACCTGTTAGTCCACTTCCTTGCAGACAGGTATATAGGTTGTTCCAACCAATAAACCACTATGAGCATTATTGTACATGCCTTGATACCAAGCAGGACCCCATGAAGCTCCTGGGCACAGAATCCTTGGAAATGGGCTGCATTCAGCCTCCATGACCTTCTCCGAGTTCCAACAGGCAGGTTCAAGCAGCTGTTAATTAGGGAAGGGAGTGGATGTGGAGACAAGAGAGGTACTGTCAGAAGAAACAATAGAGTATCTTTGAAGCAGGGTCCTGGTTCCCAGTCAGAGGATACACACATTATTTTTGAGCAGCAAGGCTCTCTCTAACTCCACTCGCAGATATGTTTATCTGCATACACATGCCCCAGCAGAGTCCACACTCAGTATTTAGCAAAGATAAATGAAAACATGGCCATGAGGAGCATGTACCATACTGCTGACTGTACACTAGGCGCTGTCCTGAATGTTTTGAGCATGTTAACTCAATTCTTATCAAGATCCCTGAGGTGAGTGCCTCTACCGGCTCCATTTTACTTGTGGAGAAAGCAAAGCAGAGAGAGGTTCTGGCCTCAGTCAATCCCCAGCCTCCTGCCTCCGGTCCTCTCCACAGATGGGGGAGACTGGTCACAACCAGGACTCTGCTCCTCCCCTGCCCCAGTACCCCACATTCTTGTCTCCTTACTGGGAAAACCCCACAGGCTGACACTTCCACCTCCAAAAAATGAGCAGTACTCTAAACCGTTTATAAATACAAAGGACTTGGGCCTTAAGCTCAGTAGTTGTCCTTGCTCAGTCGCTAAGTCTTGTCCGACTCTTTGCAACTCCATAGACTGCAGCATGCCAGGCTTCCCTTACTCCACTATCTCCAGGAGCTTGTTCAAACTCATGTCCATTGAGTAGTCGATGCCATCCAACCATCTCCTTCTCTGTCGCCCCCTTCTCCTCCTGCCCTCAATCTTTCCCAGCATCAGGTCTTCTCCAATGAATCAGCTCTTCGTATCAGTACTTTCAGTGAATATTCTGTGCGATCTTTATATATTAATATTAAGCTCAATATACAAAGTAACTAGGTACACAGGGTAATTGGGCGTAAAGTGAAGCTACAACCAGGAATTTCATATGGTTTCCGGGCAGCGGTTGGGTTGGAAAGTTGAGCAGGCGGGGGTGATCAGATCTGCAGTCCACACGGCAGTCAGGACCCAGGTACCCACATTCTTCAGTTTACCTAGGACTCCGCAGCGCTGGGACCCTCCGGCCCGGGCCGCACCCACTGCGAACTGGCAGTCAGCAGCACAGTAGGTTAGGGCAGGGGACGCCCACTGCGCACGCGCGGACTGCCGACTCCTAGATCAGGGTAGCAACACGGCCTCGAGGAGCCGCGCCGGCCAATCAGCGCGGCCGGGGGCGGGGCTTTCCCGTGGCGCTCCCGGGTAGGCGGCGGGCAACTTCCGGCAATAAAGCCTGACGCTCCGCCGTCAGGTGCGGGCTGTGGGCTTCTGAGCGCCAGGTGGGGCCGGGATCGTCGGCGCGCTAGGTAAGGAGTGCGATGCTGCGCGCGCCAGGTGGGGACTGTAGGCGTTCGCGCGTCAGGTGGGGACCGAGGCAGCCTTCCGGCCTCAACCCCGCGCCCACCTTCCGCGACACGCCGTCCAGCTTCCTTCACGACCCCGCCCGGTCCTTAACCGCCTCCCGCCCCCGCCAGGTTGGCCCCCTTGCCCACCGCCCCCCGCCCGCCGTCTCCGGGATCCCCGTCCCTCGGCCTGGCGTCTTGTGAGTCCGCCCTCCGGCTCCGCCCTCCCCAGGCCAGAGCCGTCCTCCCGGCGTCAGTCGTCTCCCCTCACTCGGCTCCGGCCCCTCTGCGGTTGCCTTCCTTGTTTTTCTTGAGCTGACGCCTCTGCATTTTGCATCCTTCTCTTCGCGGTAAGCTCCGCTTCGCCCATTCTCCCAGCCCTGGCCTGCTAAGACTCATCTGAAAGGAGTCCTGAGGAACCTTCCTTTCCTGCCTCTCGCAAACCCTTCCCTCCAGCCCTAATCAGAAATAACTCGCATTCTCTTTTCTTTCCTATTCCACTTCCCCTCTTTCGGGACTGTTTTCCGTTTCCTTATGGCATCTGTGATTATCTTTCAGGCCTTCGTATGGTAAACCCCATTTCTGATTTCCAGCCCTCGATTTACCCCTGCTTGATCTCTCTGGATAAGATTCTTCCACACTTAGAAGCCATATTCATGTTTTATCTGTCAACATTGTTTGGAAGTCTTGTAAGGAAAAGAAAGCAACAGAAAAAGTCAAATGCTTATCAAATGAAGAATCAGTCATTCTTATCTCAGAACAATGGAAATTATTTTCTCAAAATTGATGATGTAAGATAAATACTGGAGAAGAAACTCCTTTGCCAGCTTTTTGTCTAAATACGAAACTGCCTTTTATTTTCGTTGTAACTTGTGCTTGTTCCTAGTATATATAGCAATAGCTCTTGCTCTACAGTTATAGTTTTTATTGTTTTGAAAATCAGTTTAGTGATTGAGATAAGTACTGTTACTCCATTTACTTTCCATCTGACTTTAAAAAAGCAAGGTATATATAGCCTTTTAAAACTTATTAGCTCTGTTTCCTTTCATATGTTTTCCTTGTCTTGTGTTTTATATTTAGATCAACCATTACTTTCAGTTCAGTTGCTCAGTGGTATCCGACTCTTTGCGACCCCATGGACTGCAGCATACCAGGCCTCCCTGTCCATCACCAACTCCCGAAGTTTACTTAAACTCATGTCCACTGAGTCACTGATGCCATCCAACCACCTCATCCTCAGTCGTTCCCTTCTCCCGCCTTCAGTCTTTCTCAGCATCAGGGTCTTTTCTAATGAGTCAGTTCTTTGCATCAGGTGGCCAAAGTATTGGACTTTGAGCTTCAGCATCAGTCCTTCCAATGAATATTCAGGACTGATTTCCTTTAGAATGGACTGGCTGGATCTCCTTGCAGTCCAAGGGACTTTCAAGAGTCTTTTCCAACACCACAGTTAAAAAGCACCAATTCTTCTGCGCTCAGCTTTCTTATAGTCCAACTCTCACATCCATACATGACTACTGGAAAAACCATAGCTTTGACTAGACAGACTTTTGTTGGCAAAGTAATGTCTCTGCTTTTTAATAAGCTGTTTAGGTTGGTCATAACTTTTCTTCCAAGGAGCAAACGTCTTTTAATTTCATGACTGCAGTCACCATCTGCAGTGATTTTGGAGCCCCCCCCAAATAAGATCAGCCACTGTTTCCACTGTTTCGCCGTCTATTTGCCATGAAGTGATGGGACTGGATACCATGATCTTAGTTTTCTGAATGTTGAGTTTTAAGCCAACTTTTTCACTCTCCTCTTTCACTTTCATCAAGAGGCTCTTTAGTTCTTCTTTGCCTTTCTGCTATAAGTTTATGGCATTACTTTAGATCATATCTGATGTATGACATATGAGCCAAAAAAAATAAGGGAAAAAAACCCTGCAGTTTTATGACATCTGTTTTTATACGGTGTCCTGGAATTGCTGTTATAAAAGTGTTGCGATAGAGATGGATGGTGGTATCCAGGAATTGCCATCATAACAGTGTTGTGCTAGAGATGGATCGTAGATTGAGATTCCATGGCTGTAAATCCCAGCTCCACCAACCTTGGGGCCTCAGTTCCTTCATCTGTAAAATACAGATTTAAACTCTGAAAAGGGGATTGTAACATTTCCTGCCTTGTAGGGTAGTGTAAGGACTAAAAGATAGTAGAGGTAGATTGTCTAGAGTAATGCCTACCCCATACTGAGATCTAGTAAATGTTTGCTTCTGTTATCATTAGTTAACAGAAAGTTAACTTTTTGAAGGAAAGACATTTTTTGGTTACTTCTGATTCGCTTGTGCAGGAGTTTGAGCTGGTAAATGAAGTTCACGAAGTCCTGTTCTGTTGCAGTGCTTCACCTCCACGTCCTGCTGTATAGAATAGACATCAAGGAAAGGTTTACAATAGATAGCCCCATATGCTCTCTGACATTAGTTGGTAAAATGTGCATAATATTGCAGATTGTACCAGCTACTTCACAAGAGTAGCCACACTTTGAGTCGTTACTCTTACACATTTAATAATTTTCAGGAGTAGTTTCTAGTTTTTATTTTTGTATTTGGAAATTTAAAAAAAAAATAGTGATTTTAAGTAAATTTGTAAAATGCTAGCAGTTCAGATCTTTTAGTAGAACAGACAGATACATTTCCATACAAGATGATGGTTGTCATCATTCCAAAACTTTAGTAATACTGTTTTTCAGTATGCAGATTTGTTAGATGTCTCACACTGGGAACAGTTTTGAAAATTTGAGAGCCAAGTCTTTCACATTGCAAGTCATGTGTTTTCTTATTTTTCTTTTCTGTGATGGCTCTTTTTTGGGGGGAGGGCAGTTTACTGTTTGTGATCACTGTGGTTCCAGAATCTCTGCTTTAGTTTATGAACTAAAGCATAAAGATTACATTTGAGTATTATATAAGGTTACATATTGTAATAACCTATGATGGAAAAGGATGTGAAAAATATGTATATGACTGAATTACTTAGCTAACACAACATTGTAAATCAACTATACATCAATTTTTAAAAAAAGGTTATATGCAAGTATAAAGCATAAGTATAAAGATTATTCACATTTATAGGATGGAATATACACATTTGTTTTGAAACAAATCTTTTACTCTGTGTTGAAAATAAAACCTTTGGAAATGTACTATTATTATTTCCATGGCCCATTTAGCTGCATTTCACTCCCTAGCAGCTGAAAAATTAAGGCCAAATAAATTTGTTTCTCACAGAGTTGTTGAAGTCACTGTGATTATCTGTCGAGTTTTGGTAGTTGTAAAGCAATCAATTATCTTACTGGAAACCCCAAGATGACTCTTAACTTTACAGTAGAAACTTGGTGTAAATGTTATAGGGATTGCTTGTGAGGCCTGAATATAAATGCATTAAGTGGTGAGTGGGCATGGTGTTCACAGAGGCAAGTACAATGCGTGTCATAAAGTCTTAAATGATTTTGTTAGCTGACGTGTCGACAAGAGGTTTCTACGGCTTAAGTAGTTGTTCTTTCTGCCTCTGTTCTCCCCTTCAATTTATCCTTCAGACCCTGGCAAATGATTCTCAAAATAGTGTTGCTCACATTGCTGGATTGCTCGAAACTTTGAATTACTTAGAGAATAAAGTCCAATATCTCTGATAGGCAACATTCTCCTAGTCTCTTTTTCAACATACCTGCCAGCCTTGCTGTAAATTTCTCTATTTCAGCCGGCCTGTTCTGTTTATTCTCAATCATGTCACATGTATTCCTGTCTTCATATTTTTCTCACCCATCATTTCTGTGATTGGTGTTTTTTCTTTCCTCTCCATTCACTTAAGGTCTAACCATGCTCCAAGGCTAAGCTCATGTCCTCATTTTTCTTCACGCATTTCCCAGATGGTTTGCTTTTTGCACAGAATTTCTTTTAATCATTCTCTCTTCACTCACTCAGTACAAGAGTGCATTATACATACATATATATATTTAAATGAGAAACCAAGTTTATTAATTTAACTATACAAAAACTTCTAAATTCTACAAGAAAGGAAAAAACTAAAATAATAAATTTATTAAACCTGTGAGCTTACAAATCATAAAAGAAAAAAAGAAACAAATACTGGGGATAATTCTTCACCTACATTAGGAATCAAATAATATAGGTTAACAATGTCACCATTTCTGTCTTTCACATCAGCAAATTGTGTTCTATAAAAATTGTCACATGGTTAATACATGTTCACCTAAGAAAATAAATATTAAAAATAAAAATATCTCAAAGAAAAAATAATGTACTTGAAATTCAAACGTGAAATCACTTGAAATGGAAACATACAGAGGTATTCACTGTTTACATTTTGCTTTATCTGCTTTTAGACTTTTTTCTGCGCACACATGTATAAACTTGTGCTCAGATGTAGAAATACACAGAAGTATTGCATATATTTTCCTAAAACTTCTACTTAATATACTATGAATATCTTTTTATGATAATAAATATTCACACAATTATTATTTACAGTCACTTGTATCCCTGGTGTAATAACATATATTTAACAAAGCCTCTTTTAGATATTTTAATTGTTACAGTTTGTTCCTGTTAAAAAGAATTCTTCAAGGGGCATTTTTCTACATAACATCTCCCCTCCCAGTTTTACTGAGACGTTAGTGACATATAGCACTATATATAAAAGTGCCGTGAAAGTGCTGCACTCAATATGCCAGCAAATTTGGAAAACTCAGCAGCGGCCACAGGAGTGGAAAAGGTCAGTTTTCATTCCAATCCCAAAGAAAGGCAATGCCAAAGAATGTTCAAACTACCACACAATTGCACTCATCTCACATGCTAGCAAAGTAATGGTCAAATTCTCCAAGCCAGGCTTCAGCAGTCCAGGAACCGAGAACTTATAGATGTTCAAGCTGAATTTAGAAAAGGCAGAGGAACCAGAGATCAAGTTGCCAACATCCATTAGATCATAGAAAAAGCAAGAGAATTCCAGAAAAACGTCTACTTCTACTTTATTGACTACGCCAAAGCCTTGACTGTTTGGATCATACCAAACTGTGGAAAATTCTTCAAGAGATGGGAATACCAGACCCCCTGACCTGCCTCCTGAGAAATCTGTATGGAGTTCAAGAAGCAGCAGTTAGAATCGGACATGGAACAACAGACTGGTTCCAAGTTGGGAAAGCAGTATGACAAGTCTGTATTTTGTCACCCTGCCTATTTAACTTATATGCAAAGTACATCATGTGAAATGCTGGGCTGGATGAAGCACAAGCTGGAATCAAGATTGCTGGGAGAAATATTAAGAATCTCAGATGTGCAGATGACACCACCCTTATGGCAGAAAGTGAAGAGGAACTAAAGAGCCTCTTGATGAAAGTGAAAGAGGAGAGTGAAAAAGCTGACTTAAAGCTAAACATTCAGAAAACTAAGAACATGGCATCTGGTCCCATCACTTCATGGCAAATAGATGGGGAAACAATGGAAACAGTGACAGACTTTATTTTTGGGGGCTCCAAAATCACTGCAGATGGTGACTGCAGCCATGACATTAAAAGATGCCTGTTCCTTGAAAGAAAAGCTGTGGCCAACCTAGAGAGCATGTTACAAAGCAGAGACATTGCTTTGCTGACAAAGGTCCATATAGTCAAAGCTATGATTTTTCCATTAGTCATGTATGGATATAGGAGTTGGACCATAAAGAAAGCTAAGTGCTGAAGAATTGATGCTTTTGAACTGTGAGGTAGGAGAAGACTTGAGAGTCCCTTGGGCTGCAAAGCCAATTGTAAAGGAAATCAGTCCTGAATATTCATTGGAAGGACTGCTGCTGAAGCAGAAGCTCCAATGCTTTAGCTACCTGATGAGAAGAACTGAGTCATTTGAAAAGACCCTGATGCTGGGAAAGACTGAAGGCAGGAAGAGAAGGGGACAACAGAGGATGAGATGGTTGGATGGCATCAGTGACTCAGTGGACATGAGTTTGAGTAAACTTTGGGAGTTGGTGGTGGACAGGGAGGCCTGGCGTGCTGCAGTCCATGGAGAGTCGCAAAGAGTCGGACACAACTGAGTGACTGAACTGAACTGATAGCACTGTATATAAGTTTTTTAAATTTTTTATTTTGTATTGGGGTATAGCTGATTCACAATGTTGTGATAGTATCCAGTGAATAGTGAAAGTATCAGGTGAACTCAGCCATACATATACATGTATCCATTCTCCCCCAACCCCCCTTCCATCCAGCCTGGCACATAACATTGAGCAGAGTTCCATGTGCTGTACAGTAGGTCCTTGTTAGTTGTCCATTTTTTTTTTTTTTTTGAGATTGGAAGACTCTTATATTTTGAGCATTTCTTTTTTCTTTCTTTTTTTTTTTTTTACTTTACAGTATTGTATTGGTTTTGCCATACATCAACATGAATCCACCACGGGTGTACACGTGTTCCCCATCCTGAACCCCCTCCCACTTCTCTCTGCAGTTGTCCATTTTAAATATAGCAGAGTGTACATGTCCGTCCCAAACTCCAAAACTGTGTCTTCCCTTTGTTTTCTAAGTCTTTGAGTCTTACTGTTTGTAGCATTTCTTTTAGATTCCACACATCAGGGATGTCACGTGATACTCCTCCTTCTTTGACTCACTTCACTCAGTATGACAATCTCCAGGTCCACCCATGTTGCTACAGATGGAATGATTTCGTTCTTTCTAGCGGCTGAGTAATATTCCACTGTATGTATGTGCCACGTCTTCTTTATCCAGGCCTCTGTCCATTGCTTCCATGTCGTGGCTGTTGTAAGCACTGCTGCAGTCCGCATTCGGGTGCATGTATTTTTTCAGATCCTGTTTTTCTCCAAATATATGCCCAGGAGTAGGATTGCAGAATCATATGGTAGCTTTTATTTTCAGTTTTTTAAACCAAATGTTACATGTAGAGCATGATGATCTGATTTACATACATCACGAAATGAGTATCACAGTAGGTTTAGTGAACATCTATTATCTCATATAGATACAACACTAAAGAAATAGGAAAAAAAAGTATTTTTCCTCATGATGAGAAGTCATAAGATTTACTGTTTTTGTAACATTCATATATAATGTACAGCAGTTTTAACTAGCTTGTACAGTACATCCATAGTACCTGTTTATTCTATAAGTTTGTGCATTTTGACTACCTTCATCTGCAATTATGCATAAATGTATTTACACATACTGTATGTGGAGGGGCTTCCATTTGTTTTTTTCATTTCGTCAAAGGAGTGTACTGGTATACCTTTAGGGAAGGGATGCATAATGTAACAACCAGTTCAGTTCAGTCTCTCAGTCATGTCCGACTCTTTGCGACCCCATGGACTGCAGCACACCAGGCCTCCCTGTCCATCACCAACTCCCTGAGCTTGTTCAAACTCATGTCCATCGAGTCAGTGGTGCCATACAACCATCTCATCCTCTGTCGTCCCCTTGTCTTCCTGCCTTCAATCTTTCCCAGCATCAGGGTCTTTTCAAATGAGTCAGCTCTTCACATCAGGTGGCCAAAGTATTGGACTTTCAGCTTCAGCATCAGTCCTTCCAATGAGTATTCAGGACTGATTTCCTTTAGGATGGACTGGCTGGATCTCCCTGCTGTCCAAGGGACTCTCAAGAGTCTTCTCCAACACCACAGTTCAAAAGCACCAATTCTTCTGCACTCAGCTTTCTTTATAGTCCAACTCTCACATCCATACATGACTACTGGAAAAACCATAGCTTTGACTAGACAGACCTTTGTTGGCAAAGTAATGTCTCTGCTTTTTAATAAGCTGTCTAGGTTGGTCATAACTTTTCTTCCATGGGGCAAACGTCTTTTAATTTCATGGCTGCAGTCACCATCTGCAGTGATTTTGGAGCCCCCCAAAACAAGGTCAGCCACTGTTTCCACTGTTTCCCCATCTATTTGCCATGAAGTGATGGGACTGGATGCTATGATCTTACTTTTCTGAATGCTGAGTTTTAAGTCAACTTTTTCACTCTCTTTCACTTTCATCAAGAGGCTCTTTAGTTCTTCTTTGCTTTCTGCCATAAAGGTGGTGTCATCTGCACATCTGAGGTTATTGATATTTCTCCTGGCAAAAATTCCAGCTTGTCAGCATTCGGTCCAGCATTTCTCATGTACTCTGCATATAAGAAATAAGCAGGGTGACAGTATGTTGATTTGAAACCAGTCTGTTGTTCCGGGTCCAGTTCTAACTGTTGCTTCTTGACCTGCTTACTGATTTCTCAGGAGGCAGGTCAGGTGGTCTGATATTCCCATCTCTTGAAGAATTTTCCCACAGTTTGTTGTGATCCACACATGCAAGGTTTTGGCATAGTCAGTAAAGCAGAAGTAGATGTTTTTCTGGAAGTCTCTTGCGTTTTTGATGATGCACTGGATGTTGGCAGTTGGGTCTCTGGTTTCTCTGCCTTTTCCAGCTTGAACACGTGAAGGTTCACGGTTCACGTACTGTTGAAGCCTGGCTTGGAGAATTTTGAATATTACTTTGATAGCATGTGAGATGAGTGCAGTTGTTTAGTAGTTTGAGCATTCTTTGGCATTGCCTTTCTTTGGGACTGGAACAATACATTTAGTCTGTGTTTATATATTTGTCATTGAAGAAATCGTATCTTGGACCTATTGGCAATATTCTGTATGGTTGCCATTTGATTCTTCTAAAATTCAGTTTAAATATGATATTGAAAGATACTTTGGCAATTGTCAGAGTAGTCCTAACAGACATTTTTCTCTTGTTTGTGTTTTATCTGGATTGACTGGACACGGGTGGCAGCTTTTGCATTTCAGGGTGATCTGTAGTTATGAAACAAGAGTGTAATATGAGCTTTATTGATGTACTGTTGAGATTTAAGTAATTGTTTTTAATTATTTTCTAAAGCAAGGATTTAAATAATATATGACTAAAAAAGATGTGTTCTGATGAATTAGTTTAACAAGGTTTTGAGATCCTCTTGGTATGGCAGAAAATTACTTCATACGTTTCATGTTGGGCACTTGTACTTAACTCAGGAATACTGTTGAAGGCTTATCATTTCTCTCTGAAATATTTTTGTCTTTTTTAAGCCTGTATAAATGCCTATTTAATAGCTTATTTTTTGTGAGTTATATTAAATATATTTGGGAGATAGTATTTAAACACTTTAATCTCCTGTGTACTCTGTGATATGATGTGTGATATTAGGGAAATACCCCAGATTTACTTTGGACATGAGGTTAGTATAACACAGTTACTCTATTGAAACTTCCTGTTGGATTATGAAATACCTTTTGTACAGCTGAATACAATGTATACTTTTAAGTTCTTACCGTACTGGCTTCTTTATCACACTTACCTCCCTGTCGATGGTTTCTTTCTTGAATCCATTCTTGTCTTGCCTTCCCATTTCCACTACATCTGTGGCTCTTCCTTTTTGGTGTCCTTTCTTGGCTCCTCTTCATCTGCCTGTCCCTTAGATGTCAGTGAGTCTTAGAGCTTGTGGCTTGACTCTCTCCTTGCCCTACTCTGTCTGGTCTCTGTCTGAGAGACGGTTCCTGTGGTCATGTCTGGATGCTGATGGTTTTCCTCCCTTACTCTCTTGCCTCACCCTCTCCTCTGAGTCATGGATCTGCTTGTGTTTCATTCATTCTTCCATTCATTCAGTGATTGGTGAGCTCCCTGTGTGCCTGGCATCGTTCCAGGTATTGGGATACAGAGTTGAACAAGACATGATATTTTCTTGAGAAAGGCAGGCAGCAGCCATGTAATTTCAGAGGACACTTATTACTGGGAAGACGTGAGGTGCTGGCAGAGAGACTGAGTAGCCTGAGGTCTTTGGGAAGCTCAGATCTGGTTGAGTCGCCTCTCTGCAGAGGTCCCTTTGTTGGCCACTCTGTGTCCTCAAAATGCAGTCCAGCTCCTTTGAGTCATTTGCAGCGGTGGCCTCTTCGTTCTCATGTCAGGCACTCCCCGCTCCTCCCCTTACGTGGTCAGCCTCACCAAACTCGACTGTGTGCAGGGCTGAGCGTCAGTGTCTTGTGTCCTTTGCTTCTAACTTCTGAGTGGATTTTCTGTTTAGTGTCATTTCCCCCTTTCTTCCTTACTCTCTGACTGCTGCTTCTTCAGGCATGACCTGGGATGTCAGCCCTAGGACACCTTTCATGACACATGCAGGATTGGGCTAGTAAAGCCACCAGTCCTCATCTGTCTGACCTTGTTAGGACAACTGAGGTACTGTGTTATCTTCACTGTCTTATCCTTGTGTGTAGCCGGCATGTAGGGCACATATAGACATTTAAATAGGATTGTATTCATTAAAATTAATGAACACATGTTCTAAATGAAAAGAACCGTATCAGTTACACATTTTTAACATGAAGTAACCATGTTTTATAGGTGAACCATGCCATTTTTGGGCCAGGACTGGAGATCTCCTGGATGGAGTTGGATGAAAACAGAAGACGGCTGGAAAAGATGTGATGCGTGGAGCCAGGAGCTTGAGGGGGAGAACAGCCAGTGTGACATAGGCCATGGCATGTGAGTCTAGCTCAGCAGAGCCACGGCGTGTCCCATCCAACATTGATGTCACATCTGCTGAAGCCCCGTGACTTACCAATTGGCTGAGAATCGCCCCCAGACAGGCTGGTGTGAGGAGACAAGTTATTAGCCAGAGTCTCAGCCTGGTGGAGTGCCTGGTGCCCACACACAGATGCTGCTGTCTTCTTTTTATTTAAAGCGTTTACTCCTTATAGCTTTCTGAGAGATAGGTGTTGTTGTTATTAACCTCCCATTATAGCTGAGGATGGGGAAGGGAATGGCGACCCACTCCAGTATTCTTGCCTGGAAAACCCCACGGACAGAGGAGCCTGGCAGGCTACAGTCCATGGGGTCACAAAGAATCAGACACGACTGAAGCGATTAAAGATGCACGCATAGCTGAGGAAGGAGAAGAAATGGAAAGACGCAGTGCTGGTGGCCTACGTCCGAGGCCCATAATAATGGCTTGCACCAGACGGGAGAGGTCTTTCTTGGAGGCCTGAATGGCGCTGTGACTTTGCTGGGGGCTGAAGTAACGCGTCTCGTTGCTCTGCGGGTCCCAGCGTGTGGCCTCACCTGTGTGGTTCAGGGTGCAGCTTCACCCCAGGGCTGCCTTCCTCCTGGTGGGAGAAGGGAGGAGGGAGACGCCTGTCCCCACCTCACGAGCTGGTGTGTGAGCGGCAGGGGGCTCTGGGGGCCGTTGTCCTCTCCAGATGGAAGTGGATGGTTGCAGACACAGGAGCAGGCTGGCGGGCCGTGGCATGTCACTCACCATCTGTGTCACCAGTGTCCTGCAGCATTTGGGGAGTGGGAGGTCTGGAGACCTCTTCCTCCAGAGAGTCACGGGTCTTGGCGTGGATCATACTGCATATCTTTATCTCACATTGACCTAACTCTCAACTAGGTCAGACAGCGTAAGTGCCTAGGTGTCTGTACTTTCTCCTGTACGTTTGTCCCCATACCATTCCCTCTCTTCAGATGAGGGGCAGTCTGGCGGCCTGGCCCGCCCAGGGCAGAGTGTGGCAGAGCACACGTGGGTGTGTCTCCCCAGTGCCCCTCACTGCTCTCGGCCAGCCAGACATGTGTCTGAGCCTGCGTTTCTGGGGGCAGGGCGTGGAGGGAGGTGCCGGGCAGCTCCCTCATCCCCCGTGCTGGGTTCTGCTTCTCTGATGTCCTTCTGGGGAGCAGTGTGGTTCTGCTCCTCCTGGATACCTCTGTGATTGTCATTAGCAAAGCTGTTCAGGTTTGAGAGTGTCTGCCTTTAGTGCTTGAATCCATGACAGCAAACTCGTGTGTGACTAGGTATGAGATACAGACAGGATCATCCGATCTCTATGAATTGGTGTTATTTAGCGCCTGTCACTGGATGTTAAGTTGTTTGTTTTGGGTAAGTGCTCTTTTGCCTGTCTTGATGATTTACAGTTCTTGCCAGTGTTTAAGTCTGTTCTGACAGTGATGAATGCATTCATTTGGCAAATTCAGCTGCTTTTATTAAAAGTGAATTCGGGTTAGTGGATGGCGCCTGTGTACAATTTTCTTGTCAGAGAGTGGTGGCGAGGAAGCCAGCGGTGTGACCTCCTTGGTTTTGAGCATCGGTGCTTGGACCTCTGCTGGCCAGAATCTCCAGGGAGCCCCTCTTTGCCACCAGCTGGAAAGCTGTCCAGGGTCAGTGTGCTGAGAGTAACCATTGCGTGCGTCTTCACTTTGGAAGGGGGTGGGCTGCATTTTGCCTAGTCTTTTTTTGTTTGTTTTTTTTTTAACTACAAGGAAGATTTTTTTTTCTAAAGAAAGTGTTTTCAAATTGTTTAGTTATCACCTTATGATTTTATTATCTTGTATCATCCAAAAGAAAAAAAATGGGAAAGCTTTAAATTACATGTATTTCAGTGGATAAAAGACATGTTTTACCTCATCTGGCTTCAGTTAAAGGCCTTAATAGGCAGCATTATTTGATTGATGCTTTGTAAGAATACGTGCCAGTGCAGTAATAATTCTAGTTGAGGCTTTGGAAATGTGGGGACAAGCAGAAATGTCGGGTGTTTCCTCAGCATTGGATCAGGGAGACAGCAGATCATTAGTATCAGGTACTTTTTTCCAGTGTATAGATTATAAATATAAGTTTTAAAGTCTGAAATGACCTTGGTTGAGCATGTCAAAATCCTTAGGAGATTCTAAAACATGTACATCAGTTCCTGATGCAACTTTCTGATAACCAGGATAAACCTCATATTTCTCAGAACAAACAAAAAACTTAGATATTAGCCTTGTGATTTCAAACGTGTGATTTATTGCTTTGAAAATTAAGTGATTGCCTTCAGATTTTAACATGATTTTTATTTTGGGCTCCTGAATTGTAAAAGTATTTATTGTCCAAATAAACCAAAATTTATTTATTTATTTTACAAAAGAAAATCCAAATGAAGAAATCCTTGTAAAAATATTTTAATAAAATGTATCTTTGTTTCAGTATCTTAAATAGTGAAGATGAAGAAATATTCAGTAATGAAGAGCACGAATTTGCATCCAAAAAAAGGAAAAAGGACCATTTTAGAAATGACACAAATACTCAGTGTAAGATCATTTATGTTAATAATCTCATGTTTGCTTGTGGACTGTTTTGATAAATTGGATTGTGTTGACAGTGCTTTTCTAGGGCAGAAATGCTGATCCAGTTACATAAGCAATAGTGTGTCCAGAGGTCAGACTTGGTGGTCAGAGTCTCGCAGCTCTGCCGTTTGCTTGACTAAGTCATCAGTAAGATTTACAGCAATGAAATAAAGGACAGGAAAACCCACAGAACAGCCTGTCTGAATGTTGAATTATGTGTGTTTAGTTGCTATGTCCTACTCCTTGCGAGCCTGCCCAGGCTCTTCTGCCCATGGAATTCTCCAGGCAATAATACTGGAGCGGGTTGCCATTTCCTCCTGCAGGGGATCTTCCCAACCCAGGGATTGAACCCTGAATGTGTCTCCTGCGTTGCAGGTGGGTTTTTTACCACTGAGTCACAGTAGCAGTCCTGAATTCAGGTCTGTTCACTCCCAAGCAGTGAAACTGACCTTTAGAGGCCTTGACACTGCTTTGGTGCAGGAGACACTGCTGGTTCGGAACAGGAGATAGTTGTGGTCAGAGCTGGAGCCTGTAGGCAGGGTGGGCGAGCACCTGGAGATGGGGCAGCTCTGAGAGAGCGCCTGTGCATGTGCTCAGCCCTGAGCCACTGAGGGCCTGTTAGTGTGATCAGTCGTGCGCCCCCTGGAGGCTCCCATGGACAGTGTAGTCTCGATCCTTGAAGCTCTGGGACAGGAGTTACGTGGAAAGTGTATTTAAATGGAATACCATATAGGGACAATGAAAGAGGAAGATAATTTTTATTAGGGTATATACAAAATGCACATTTATAGCCATTTATGTTTGGAGATGGCTGAAGTCGCTGGTGACACTATTTTCTTCTAAGTCACCAAGATGTGGCCGTGCCATGACATCTTTCATGCAATGACGTTTCAGCACTTTGTAAACTGATGTTGGGACGTGAAGCACGTGGCCGAGTCCGGGGGTCTCCTGTCCACACGGCAGCAGACAGCGTTACACGTGCAGCTTTTGAAGCTCCTCAAAATCCTCATTTGGTAATGAGTCACCAGATGTTAAAAACAAATTTTTATCCTAGGTTTTTATCGTGAAAACTGGATCTATGTCCATAAAGAAAGCACAAGAGAAGTAAGTATTCTGTTATAAATAAGAGTATATTTTGTATTGTTTCTGTTGGTTGTGTGATGTCACATTAAGTAAATTGTTTCTTTTGCAATATCAAATCAGTGTCCAAATTCTGACGGGTGAAAGCTTTACGAGGGTCTTTCAGACAGTGTTTGCATGTGCATGGGTGTGTGTGTGCGCCTGTGTGGTGTATGTGCCTGTGTGTGTGGGGTGTGTGTGTATGTGTGGTGTGAGTGTGTGTGTGCACGTGTGTGGTGTATGTGCCTGTGTGTGTGTGTGTGTGTGGTGTGAGTGTGCGTGTGTGTGCCTCTGTGGTGTATGTGCCTGTGTGTGTGTGGTGTGAGTGTGCGTGTGCACGTGTGTGGTATATGTGCCTGTGTGTGTGGTGAATGTGCGTGTGTGTGTGTGTGTGGTGTATGTGCCTGTGTGTGTGTGTGTGGTGTGAGTATGTGTGTGTGTGTGTGGTGCATGTCAGTGCCCTGTACAGATCTGATTCAGCTGAGGGCTGTTTCAGAACAAGTATGGGCCTGCAAGTACTTTGATATTTCTCCCCGCCCTCCCCGAGCTGTTCACAGTGAGCTGCTGTTGCTGGTGGGGCTGTTTCTTGGCCCCTGTGTGTCCTGGGAGGGTGGGAACAGCTTGTAAACCCTCGTTTATTTGTAGAGTAGTGAAGGTGGTGTTGGTAGTTAAGTTGGAATCTGCAAAGAGCATGCAGTTCAAGCCCTGCCATCGCCCTTTCTTGGCGGAAGGTCTGGTCTGTTCACGTCAGCTGTCTGTTTCCTTTTTCTCTGCTTGGTATCTGGGGAAGCTTGCTTCCATCTGTAACCTGAAAGACCCTTTTGCTTTTGCCTTATCTTGCGACAGTTGGGGGAAGTGATTTGGGAGGAGTCGTTCAGCACGTGTTTAGACTATGTTAGCGTGAGTGGAGTGCTCCGCAGTGTTGGTAGTGGATGTTCTGAAACCAGCCGCGTTTCCTAGAAGCTTAAGGGTTAGATCCTGAGACGGAGTTACTCTGAGCTGTTTGGCAGTAGTTGCTGTTGTTAAATGGATGTGCCGCCGGGAGAACCTGTGTGAGCTCATGAAAGACTCCGAGACAGAGCAGGGTCCTGCTTTGGTGCACACGAGGCAGCAGGGGAGGGGCCTCGAGGCCTCAGACGGCGCTGGGTCCACAGGGCAGGGGTGCAGGCGGGAGTCGGGAGGGCCCCTCTCCGTGGAGCATCGCACCTTTGGTCTTCTCCTCTGGGCCCACCAAGTTCTGCTGCCTGGGAAGGGTCTGTCACACCAGTGTCTGGATGCTGTTCACTGAGAGAGAGAAACGTTACCGGCTGTGATGGGTTTCATGTTATGACCGATGCTGCCTCCACAGCTCCCAGGGAAGCATTCTGCAGCTCGTGGTGTTGAGCATTTGCGACGAGTGTATCTTGCTGACTTCTGTGCACCTCGAGGCTGCTGCGGTTTGGGGGTGTGTCTCGTGTCGGAGACCAGGCGTCCCCTGCACCTCCCGCCCCGCTGGGCCCGCTCCTGTCTCTGTTTGAAACACGAGGCGCGTCTGTCTCCTCATGTTTTCTGTGATTATTCACACGCTTTATCCTCACAACGCTGAACTGAAAACCTCTCTGTGTTCTAAGTGTTCAAAAACAGAGATAGAGTTTAAAATGTCTCTGAAACCTAGGGTTCAGATCTGTACAGCACTCAATATAGAACGT
Source organism: Bos mutus (assembly GCF_027580195.1). Taxonomy (NCBI): domain Eukaryota; kingdom Metazoa; phylum Chordata; class Mammalia; order Artiodactyla; family Bovidae; genus Bos; species Bos mutus. The sequence continues at coordinate 154,079,056 of NC_091617.1, read as the reverse complement.
GGGGCATATCATTAAGGAAAAACATCTGAAATAGCAGTGTTTCTGGTACTGAAAAAAAAGTCACGTTTCCTTCGTGGTCTTTGACCCTCGAACCTGTGAGCCTTATTACCACATACTTGGGTTTTGGGGTGCTCGGCCCCCTGTTCCCAGCCTGAACACTGCCCATTGCCATATCCCATTGCCTCCAGCCCTTTCCACCTAACCACTGGTATTCAAACCTCCTGCCCCACTCAGGTTGGTCTCGGCCTTGATCCTGATTGGCTGGACGAACGCAGGACTGCCTGCAGAGGAACTGAATGGCAACAATGTGTGTTCATGGAAGATGCCTTTTGTAGTGGCCAAGCATGATTTATGTATTTGTAGTTGCACAGCCTAGAGTACATCTGGTTATTTTGTAATTTTAGGCTTAATTTGGGCCTCCCCAAATGCATGTCAACAAAAGAAATTGACAAGTATTTAATCAGTATTTATCTTTGTATCTATAGTGGTGTAGAGTGTCAATGCATATACATAATTGATTATACATAAATGACAGATTTAGAATGGCTTTAATTTTACTCTAAAATTAAATATGGAATAAATCATAGTGAAAATGAATATCCTTTGCGAAAATTAAAAAAGTTGCACAGACTAATTCCCGTTGGCTGTCCGTTCATTTTGCCTGGTTGGCTGATTTGAGGTATCGTAACTTGTGTCTGTTTTTCCAGAGACATGGCTACTGTACTTTGGGAGAAGCTTTTAATCGCTTAGACTTCTCGAGTGCGATCCAGGACATCCGAAGGTTCAATTATGTGGTCAGGGTGAGTATTCATTTCAGAGCCACCAGAGGACACGTGGAGTGGTTGCGCCCTAAAGATGATCATGTCACGTGTTTAAGATCCTTTTGGCAGCTGCGTGAAGCTGTGCTTGTTCCTGGTGGAGAACCATGGGATGGGGGTGGGGTCAGGAGGAGGAGGACTGAAGCTCCCTCCAGCCCACCTCACGTGTCACGTTGGAGACAGAGGGAGAAGCGGGAGTTTCTCTCAGGGTTTCTTGCCCGGTGGTTTCATATGCATTTTCTACTTTGTTTTTCCCAGAGCATGAGCCCTGCTCCATAGAGGGGAGCAAGCTAGTGGAGAGAAGGGAATTGATACAAAACAGAGCTGCATAGAAGCCTTATTGTGTTAATGATACATTTTTAGAAGAAATTTTTACCTTTTCCTGCATTCAGAAAATAAGGGATCTCACTATATATTCCATTTATTGTTTTTATTTGCCTAGCAAGTTTACTCACCTGACTGTCCTAAGCCAAGACTAAGTGATGAGTCATGAAACTGTTAGTTGGGATTTTTAACAGTGCCACGAGGCTGTACGTACTCCCCGTAGCGGCCTGTAGGAGCGCTCCTGCAAGGACAGAGCGCTGGCTGGTTACGTGACCCGAGCCGGGCTGGGGTGTGGTTTCTGTAATCACTGCAGCACAGGACACATGTGTGTAGACACACTAGAATTAGCGGCGTGATCCTCCCCAGCAGTTAGCGTGTGATTGTCATGTTTGTCGTTCTGGCCTCCACAGTCAACACAGAGTGTGTGCGAGAGTGTGTGAGTGTGTGTGAGTTGGCACTTTCTCTCCTCCCTCTGCAACTGACAGAGGCAGCAGGGAGGGCTGGAGAGGAGGGATGAAGAATCCCTTTTCAGAGACACAGGAGCAGATGTGATCTGGGTTCTGGAATGTGTTTGCGGCTCACCCAGAGGGCCTCAGATTGCTCAGGAACAGTACGGGCCGCAGTGAACGGGTGTGTGCAGGCACGGGTCTGACCAGCACCACAGACAGGCGTGGCCACAGTGAGGGCCTGCTCGGGCACAGCAGTCACAGGACGTGAGGCAGTGGGGATGGGCTGACCCAGGGCTCCTGAACCAGTGTGCACAGAGCTGGGAGTGGGTCACTGGAGACTCCTACAGATGAGCGGTGTTTGTGATGACCGGTGTCCCTGACGTGCGGAGGGGAGGGGCAGCTCTGTGTCCCAGAAGCCGGCCCTGCTGCTGGGTCCCCTCGGGTCCTCCCCGCTGGCCTCCCTGCTGGCCACCAGGACCGCTCCTCCCGCAGAGCCGAGGAGGGCTGCAACGGCTTCCATGTGCTGAGAGCAGCCAGCCTCTGACGGAGGGGGAGCCTGGGAGGCAGGTGGATATTGGGGCCCGATGGACCTGCAGGAGTGGTGGGAGGGCAGGACTGGCAAGGAAGCTGGAGGGACAGACAGAGGGACAGATGTGCTGGGGGGCCATCAGGGAAGGCCTGGCTCATGTGAGGCTGGGGCGGTCAGAGGAGGGGGCACAGATTGCAGCAGGGGTGGCCGGGATACTGGCCGGGGCTGGAGGGCGGAGGTTGAGCAGCAGCCCTACCTGCATCCTTTGCTTTCTTCTCGGGTGACTGGGGTGGGGAGGTGGGCTTCCCTTCAGAGGCAATGCTCACCTGTAACCCCTCCCCCTCTCAAGCTGTTGCAGCTGATTGCAAAGTCCCAGCTGACCTCGCTGAGTGGTGTGGCCCAGAAGAACTACTTCAACATCCTGGATAAGATCGTTCAGAAGGGTAAGGCGAGCACTGGTGTTTTTACTGATCTCAGTCTTAGTTAATTTAGTACAAGGAGATTAGATTTTTCTTTCATTTACCCCCAGTATTAATGGTGTCAGATAATGTGATGGGCTCCGGTTGGCCGCTTGGTACTTGATGTTCTTGGTGGTGTTCTTTAAAAGATGCTTTTGGACACAGAAGAATATATTGTAATGAGAAAGACAGGTTGGGGGGCACACCGTGAGGCATGTGGGATCTTAGATCCCTCACCAGGGATTGAACCCATGCTTCCTGCAGTGGAAGTGCAGTCTTAACCACCGGGCTGGCAGGGAAGTCCCTGAGAAAGTATCCCTGAGTTTTAAACGGATACGTTCTCCTTCATGGTTAACTACTCATAGCTCACTTTTGCTATATAGTGATTCTGTAATTACCAAGGTTGTGACTTAGTTCTTATGCATCAGACAAGCCTGTAATTTTCTTTTTAACTTAATGTTTGTCTCGATTAGTTAATGGCCAATAATAAATGGAACTTTAAGAGTTTATGTATAAATATGCCATTTTAACTATCAATTCTCTTTATGATTAAGTATAAAAGAAAGTAGAGATGGATTTAAAGACAAAATTGTAGACTCAACCACAAATACACTATCAGACAGCATTTGGAAGTTTTCGAATCTCATCATACTTGTGATACCTCAAAAATGATGCCACTTTGGATATGCAGTGAAATTTTCCTTTTGTGGTGAAATATACATAAAATACCATCTTTCCTGTGCATCTTGAGTGCACAGCTCAGTGGCACTGAGCGGTCACATCCCTGCGGCTGTGGCCACCACAGCGGTGACACGCTGTCTGCAGAACTGACACACTCATCGCTGTGGCTGTGGCCACCACAGCGGAGACACGCTGTCCACAGACTGACACACGCATCACTGAGGCTGTGGCCACCACAGTGGAGACACGCTGTCCGCAGACTGACACACGCATCACTGCGGCTGTGGCCACCACAGCGGAGACACGCTGTCCGCAGAACTGACACATGCATCGCTGTGGCTGTGCCACCACAGCAGCGACACGCTGTCCGCAGAACTGACACACGCATCACTGCGGCTGTGGCCACCACAGCGGCGACACGCTGTCCGCAGAACTGACACACTGTCCCCATACACACTAATGCCGCCTCCCCAGCACCCGCCATCTACGCGCTCTGTGAACTTGACTATTCCAAGGACCTCATCAGGAGCATCAAACAACACTTGTCCATCTGTGACTGGTTCTTATCTTAAGGTCTTCAGGTTTCATGCGACGCATGTCAGCATTTCTGCCCTGTTTAAGGCTGAGTGGCACTCCCCTGTGTGTGTAAGTCACATTCTGTTCACCTGTGCTGTCTGTTAGAGGCCCTTGGGTTGTGAAAGCAGGCCATTTTAAACCCATTTTGCTTCTTTTCTGTCGGCTGTGCCGGGTCCTCGTTGCCGCCCGGGCCTTTCTCTGGTCGCGGGGAGTGGGGGCGCCTCTCCAGTCGTGGTGCACGGGCTTCTCATCGTGGCGGCTTCTCTCGTTGGCGAGCACAGGCTCTAGGGCTCTCAGGCCTCAATAGTTGCAGCTCATGGGCTCAGTAGTTGCGGCTCCCAGGCTCTGGAGCACGGGCTTCATAGTTGTGGCTCACAGGCTTAGTTGCTCTGAGGCATGTGGAATCTTCCGGGATCCAGGAGCAAACCCGTGGCTCTCCTGCATGGGCAGATGGATCCTTCACTGAGCCCCCAGGGAAGCCCGAAAGCAGGTCATTTTTAACAATGGGGGCTGATGGGATTGTTGGATTGTTTCGTTTTTGTTTATTCCAGTTCTCGGTGACCACCAAAACCCTCGCCTGATCAAGGATCTTCTCCAAGACCTCAGCTCCACCCTGTGCATTCTGATCCGAGGAGTAGGGAAGTCTGTGCTGGTGGGAAACATCAACATCTGGATTTGCCGATTAGAGACCGTTCTCCGCTGGCAGCAGCAGCTGCAGAATCTTCAGATGACGGAGGTATGTGCTTTCTGGCCTGCACGTGAGTAGTCTCTGCTGTTACATCACAGAAGCCATTGCTACTTCTGAGTGTATGTGGAAGACTATCACAGCTTTTCCAAAGGCTTTTTCTGTTTACATTTCCTGAATACGTATTAAACTGTCGTAAGATGGATTCAGGCCAGAAGACTCTTTAATGGCTTATAGGTGTCATTGGAAAGACAGTGGGGATGGTAATTATTAAAAACAGCTGGTCCTGTGGGTGATGCGGTGGTAAGTTAATTTACCTTGACAGCTGATTAGATATTTTAGACTAGAATGATATTCAGTAAATTAAGACTGCACCATGTAGTGGTGACTGTTCACCTGCTGTTGCTTCTCGGGGCTGGTGTTTTCATCTCCATTTCTTGCTGTCTTTGATGTTTTGTGTTTATTCTGATAACTGGTTTCACCAAGAGAAATGTTGACCCCATTCACTAAAGTGTCTTACGCTGTGTTTGGTTTATCTCTGGTTGGGTTCAGAGGTGACCTTGGGCCAGTATTTGTCGTGTAAATGCGAGATTTATAGGGAGTGATGATTCCCTAGTTAAGGCCCTGCAGTTAGCAGGGGTGCTCTGACATTCCGTGTCCAGGCAGCCTCATTCCCGTGTTCAGGGGCTTGTGCTGTGAGGGCCACTCGCCTGTAAGACACTTACATGTGGGGTGTGTCTGCTTTCCAGACCGTGACCAGGCCACGTGCCCCAGATGCCACTGTCCCCAAGTCCCTGATGTGCAGTGACGCCACATCACCCGGCGAACGCTGGGACTAGGGTTTCAGTGTCCGGGGCCCCAGGTTCAGCCAGGGCCACTGCAGGGTGTCATCTGGGAGGATTGGGGAAGAGGGAGATGTCACTGTGACCGATGAGCTCCCGTGTTCCCGCTGGAGTAAGTGTGCGGGCCCTCCCAGCAGGTGGACAGTGGCCTGACGCTCAGCGACCTTCCTGTGCACATGCTCAGCAACATCCTGTACAGGTTCTCGGATGGGTGGGACATCGTCACCCTGGGTCAGGTGACCCCGACACTGTCCGCGCTCAGCGAGGACCGGCAGCTGTGGAAGAAGCTCTGCCAGTACCACTTTGGGGAGAAGCAGGTGAGTGGGGGTTGTGGCCCTGATGGCTGAGCCTGGCCGCTTCAGGGAGTGGACTAGAATCACTACGGGAAAGCCTGCTTTTCATGTGGAGAAAGTCATAATTTTAAAAATGATCCAGAACAGAGCAGCAGAACCAGGGCAGTTTCTTCCTGTCAAGGATGGGCCATTAGTCTTTCCTGTAACTGGAGGCCCCTCTCCAGGCGGCGTGTCCCCTCAGAGACTCACGGGTAGGCGCCTGCTCCCTGCACCTTGCCCTCCCAGGATGGGGCCAGCCTTGGGATCTGGTGGATGCTGTGTGTCTCCGCTTATCGCTGCCCCTCCCTGCCACCCCCGCGCTGCGTGGTTTTTGGAGCACAGCTCCGCCAGCTGGGTGCCCATGACATACACAGCAGCGTGCAGGGCCAAAGCAGACACAGTCTTGCCCTAGGGAGGCCCCAGGGAGGACCAGATGTCATGTGTCTCCTCAGACACAGGCTCGCAGACCTCAGGGGTCACGTACCTATCCAGGAGAAAGTCAGGTGGTGGAGGCAGCAAGCAGGTTCCTGCCTGAATCAGAGGGTGAGGATTGGGCACAGCCAGGCCGTGGGGCCACCATGGTCACCTTCTCCTGGGGGCACGGGGCTCATGAGCGAAGGGTAACATTGTGAGGAACTGTGAAGATGCTGCTGCATCGGGCAGCCCCTGGCCACGCCCAAGCCCGCCTGCTCAGCATCCCATCCGTGCCTGTTCCTCTGAGGGTGTGGTCGCTGCCCCGTAGGGTGTGAGGTGCCGCCTCCTGCCATCTCTGGGGTCCAAGACACTGAGCATCTGTTCACGTGCTTGTTGCCTGCTTGTGTGTCTCTCCAAATCCTTTGCCCATTTTGTATTTGGATACTTTCTGCATTCTAGTTACCAGTCCCCGTCAGACTCGATAGCATATAACTTATTTTTAGCTTAATAGACATCATGGACATCACTCCAGATAAAAACCTTTAAGTCTGTTGAACAGCTGCATGGTATTCCATTGTATGGATTCAGCTCAAATTTAATTTCACATAATTAAATGTTTCCTGCAGTGTGTTGCCTTTTAAAGATGTACAAATGACGTTGCTATGAAAGTCATCTGCGTCTGAACAGAAGTCTGTTTGTCTAGTTTTGTAGACACTTGATCCTTTCAGAAAAAGGCCATGTGGAGTGGAAGCTGATGTATTTTGCACTTCAGAAGCACTACCCCACCAAGGAGCAGTATGGAGACACCCTGCACTTCTGCCGGCACTGCAGCATCCTCTTCTGGAAGGTAAGGATAGCACCTGTGCTCCTGGAGAGACATCCTGTCCAGCTGAGAGTAGTGAGTGATGACATGATGGTGTCTACTAGGGACTGTCCACCCGAGTGTAGTGTGTGATAACATGATCAAGTCTCACTAGGGACTGTCCACCCGAGTATAGAGTGTGATGACATGACGGCGTCTCACCAGGGACTGTCCACCCGAGTGTAGAGTGTGATGACATGACGGCGTCTCCCCAGGGATGTCCACCCGAGTGTAGAGTGTGATGACATGATGGGGTCTCACCAGGGACTGTCCACCGGAGTGTAGAGTGTGATGTGATGGCGTCTCACCAGAGACTGTCCACCTGAGTGTAGAGTGTGATGACATGATGGTGTCTCAGCAGGGACTGTCCACCCGAGTGTAGAGTGTGATGACACGACGGCGTCTCCCCAGGGACTGGGGCCAGGGACAGGTTCACCAAAGCAGAACATGGTTGGACCTGAAATTGGGGCCACCCAACCTCGTCTGGTGCAGGATGTTAGGGCGTGATCTGGTCCCTGGCTGTGAGCACGCTGACTGTGCTGCGGCCTGAGTCCCGGCGGGCTGCTTCCCCCTGTTCTCATGGCTCAGCCTGAGAGGAGGGTCAGGATCCCCGCCTCTTCTGGAAGTCAAGGGAGGCCACCCCCAACCCCCATTTTCCACACTTGGCCTCAGCTCCACTGTCAGGACCCCAGCAATGGTGCCTCCAGGGGCTTTCCTCACAGCACAGCCCTGGAGCAGAGGAGAGGCCCATGAAAGCGCCCAGGCTCCTCCTGTTTTTTTGAGCCAAACTTAGCATGTCTGGTCCTTGTGAAGACTGAGCTGTGTCCGCAGTTGTCAGCCCCATCCTCTTCCTCTCTGGCCCCTTCCTCTCCCGTCCAGACTCTGATAAAAACAAGTTTCTGGGGGAGATACGGGTGCTTCTATTCACCTCCTCTTAGAAAGACCATTTCCGTGGTTTGCCTTGAGCCTGAATTGGTTTAATGTTGTGAGATTTCACTGGGGAGGAGGGTGCCAGGCGGTCTGCCCCTGCTGCTCGGGGTCCTCCCTTGGGGCCATGGGCCACGTGCCTTCTGCCTGGTCTGAAGCACCGTGGCTGTTTTTTGTTTTCTGTTTATCTGTAATTTGTTGGCTGGATTATGAGGCCAACTCTAAACTGCTAAAAAACAAATGACCACTTTAAATTGTTTTCATTTCAGGTTATATACATGATAACGTGGGCTTTTTTTTAACCTGTACCCCTGTGGTTGTATGGTGGGAGTCCCCGTGTTAACAAGGCTTTACTGCTGGTGCTGCAGGGGGCCAGCCGGAGACCACTTTGTTTCTGACTTGTTCTGGAGTCTGGCACGGCTTGTTCTGCACAGTTAACGAGGAAAGGTGTTGCACGGCTGCAGTGGTGGTTCTGTGCAACCTCTTCCTCCAGGCCAGGGCACCTCATGCTCAGTCTTGCCAGGGTGCTAGTGGGACACGGGTGAGCCAGTCTGCCACAGCACACAGAGGGTAGTCCCAGACATGTGGCAGCTTCAGGGCCGAGTCAGCAGATGAGATGATCTGGTCGCTGCTCTGAACGACGCTTCCCCCGAGCTGAAGGTTTATTCCAGAGACACTGGGAGCAGTGGTGTGTCCCCCTGGGACAGATGTCTCGTCTTTGCATGTGGCAGACTGTCTTAGACCGTCTGAGGACACTGTTTCTGATGTAGTGAACAGAGGCACCCTTGCTGCTTTCTGTGTTGGCATACAGCATGTTCAGGTGAAGTACCAAGAAATAGGGGCATTCTGGATTTTTAAAAATGGAGAGGTAATTTTTTGGGTTTCCAGAAGAATTTGCCTACAGATTCTTTTGTTTATGAAAATTCAGAACAAGTGTCTTGCTGGCCTTTGGGCTGTGAAATGTTGTTCACAGCCTTGCCTTGAAGGCCGAGCGCCTTGACCTCTGTGCAGCCTTGGGGACTGGCTCTGTCCATCTGTGGGGTCACATGGCAGCTTTTTCTCCCAGAGGCCCTTCCACTTTCTTCTGAGTCTGCGGGTGGAAATATAAAGAAAAAACGAGTGTCTGGAATTTGTGGTGGACCCTGCTGCCTGTGTCAGCTCCTGAGCAAGCCCCCTGGCTGGCCACCGCACCCCTACACACAGCTTGGCCCCCGCAGGCCTCAGCCCAGTTTCGTGGCGCTTCCGTGAGGGCAGGCCTGCTGCGTGGAGGCTGCATGGTGCTCAGCCCCATGTGGGGCGATACCCCACTGTGCCCGTGCTGCCCGCGTCCCACCGGACCTGTCCTCTTCCACACACATAGGCTGGGGCTCTGCCGCGAGCTCATGCAGCCGCCCCAGCTGCCCCAAGCCGTCCTGTCTGACCTGGCTTCACTCTCTGCACACTGTGTCGGTTTTTCTGCTTTGCCTTTGGGGAACGTTGGCAAGGTGAAAGGAGGTCTTGGAGTTGCACACAGGCCCAGCTCAGGCCTGTCTGCCTTCCGTGGGGTGGCCCTCCTGTGAGGCCACTGTGCTCACCCCATCCTCTAGCTGCTTTTCAGGAACTTCAGCTAAAGCCAGGTGTGGAGTGGGCTGGAAGCCCGACAGAGTGAATGCAGTCAAAGGCAGGGATCAGGACTGTGTGTCCACTGCCAGGCCCACACTGCAGTGTGCAGCGGGGGCCAGGAGGCCACTGGTCTGGGCCTGTGCCGACAGCCAGCCCTGCAGACCCCTGGGCTGTGGTGAGGGGGAGCAGCCAGCCGGTGGCGAGAGGGGCAAGTTGGTGCTGACCTCGAGTTGAAAACCGTGGGTGAGCAGGAAGGAGCTGGCTCCCATGGAACCTACATTGTTCACTTAATTCCACTGAGCTGACTCAGAGGGAGTGAGTGGGCTTCAGGGAAACCTGCTAGAAACGTTCCAGTGTGGCCCGCTGCTCTGCATGTTCTCAGTGAAGTCGTGACGGTCATTTGGCTCTGCTGTCTCACCAGCTGTGGGCCCGAGACTGGAGGAGGTGGAAGCCAGGTCGGCCCCAGACGGCCTGCGGGTCCTCTGGCTTCCGGCTGCTGCGTGGGGCCTCGGGGGCAGCTCTCCCCTTGGTTTCACTGCCCAGTGATGTTGGTCATTTTCATAAATGATTCATGTTCAGCCTGAGTCCTGGTGTGGCCTGGCTCTTCCTAACCCTGTTTTCCCTTTTTTCCTCCCTTCACTGCTCTCCTCCGCCACCTCCAGGACTGCCGCCTTGCTTTATTACTCGAGGTACCTCCTCTATGCCCGCGTCTGTGCGCGTCCCCTGTCTGGGGCTGGGCCAATGAGGCCACAGCCTCTGCTGACGTGTGACTGGCCTTCCTACTTGGCCACCATCGGGGTCCCGCGATCTGCCTTTAGACCAGGGGTGTAGGCTTGGCTGGGTTGGGGGGGGGTCCTGTCTCCAGACACTGGCCTAACTGGCCCCCAGGTCCTGAGGCTGTTCTGTCTGCTGACACAAGCGAGCCCTGGGTGTTTCTGCCGTGGGGCGTGGTGCTGGGCCCTCGGGTGAACGTGGGTGGGTGGTGCCCAGAGCGGTTCCAGAGTGGATCCTGACCCACCACCAGGGGAGGGGGCAGCATGACCAGGGCAGGGTTGGGGGTGGGGAGGAGGGAAGCGCAGGCTCCTCCCGGCCCCCTGACTCAGGGCCGCCTGTACCCCATGCACTGGCAGAGAAACTCTCCCCGCTGAGCAGCCATGTGTTCCTAATTCTTGCTTGCTGTCCACATACCTGTGTGGTGGGGTCCAGGTGCATTTAAGTGAATGCCTGGTGACTTCTGAGCTGTCTTCCTTCCCAGCACGTGCGGTAACGCCCTGCCCTTCCCACAGGACTCGGGCCACCCTGCACGGCTGCCGACCCGGACAGCTGCTTCACGCCTGTGTCCCCGCAGCACTTCATCGACCTTTTCAAGTATTGAGGGCCTAGCCAGGCCCACCATGACCTGGAGTCTGCGTTGGAGGCAACGTGAAAAGGGCCTGTGGGCAGGGTGCCTGTGGCTTCCACCTCTGAAACCGGGTCAGGGAACCCCAGCAAAATCCACCTTTGAAATAGGGTCAAGGAACCCCAGCAAAATCATTTCTGCTTCTCTCTTTAAAAAATTCTTCTAAGCACATTAAAATTTGGAACTTTGTGTATTTGTAAATATGGTTCAAAAAGAGTGTGTTTTCAGCACCACATCCTGTGCTGAACTGACACTAACAGCCAAGAAGACTGCCTCTTAACTCAAATGATGGTTTCCCGATTTTGTAGTGATTGGGGTGAGGGTAGATCACGGATCCTTGTAATGACATTGTACAGAATATTTATTTTTCTTAAGATGTATATTAACAGTTTTGGTTGTGTCTGCACGAGTCTTCTCAGATACAGAAGGATCCAGGGAAGTATGTGCCTGTCTCCTGGATGCTCAGCAGTGGGTTGTGAATTGTGCAGATGGCTGAGACCCACAAGGGCCTCAGTCTGGGGCTGTGGTCCTGGGCTCGTGCCGAAGACTGACAGGCAGGGCCCTGACCTGGGGGAGCCTGGTGTGGCCTGCACCACACTGCTTGGAATCCTCTTCTAGCAAAGTAATAAATCATGTTTGTCTACCTATTTTGTCAATTTTGCATCTTACTGAAAAAAGTAGTGTCAATGATTTTGATAATCATGTATTGAAACCTCTCAAAGATAATTTTATTTTAAAAATATTGCATGTACATTTTAGAAAATTTTGAAAATAAAGGTTTATAAAAGAATAAAACTGGTGCATAACCCTGGCACCCAGAATATGTGTGCTTGGAATGGCCCCGGCAGATACAGGGGAGAAATGAACAAGGTCAGGGACCCAAGCCCAGGCACTCCTGCTTCCTTCTTAGCAGGTAGAAATGTGCAGTCTTGCGTATTTGTAAATAAAAGAGTCTGTGCTTTCAGCACACGTTCTGTGCCGAACTGGTGTAGCCAAAACTATGCTTAGTTGTCAGATGATAGTTACCCTGTGTGTGAATCAGGTGGAAGCTTTTCATAAAACCATCAACGGCATATATATTGTTTTCATTTTACAACCAGCTCTTTTTTTCACAAGAGTTTGTAGAAATACGGTTTTTATTGGTGACACGGTACCATGCAGCTGGAAAGAATCACTCTGTGATCAGCAACACTGCACAGGTGCTTCCATCCATCTGATGATGCTCTCCTCACGTCAGACAAGCAGCAGAGCCCAGGAAGCAAGTCAGAAATCTGCAGGGACATTCCCAGAGCAGTGGCGAGAGTGGGTGGTGGCATCTTTCTCCCCTGAAGACGGATGTGTGAAGAGGCTGTGAGGTGGGGGTGTTCCTCCTGAAAGCTTCCTGATCACTTTTATCTCTGTTCTACTTTTGGCAAATTACCTAATGTGTGTTTACTTTTGGGGTGTTGGTCTTTTTTGTGTTAATTTCTTAAGAAGACATTAACCTCTTGAAGTGAGTTCTTCCCCCTCAACAACATGAAAAGTCTTAGGAGATGTGTGTAGCTGTCCCCCATTAATCAGCCCATCTCCACAGGCTGTAGATGTGCTTGGACCGGAACCCACATACAGGGGTCGGCAGGATTTCCAGCAGTTGTGTGGGGCGGGGATGTGACTGGGGTACAGTTGGGGAGGGGCAGACAGACCATGCACACTGTCCCTGGGCCCCGACCAGTCGTTTCCCCACGATCGAACGGCATAGATCAGGAAGAGGGGTGTTGTCCTGGGCCGCAGCTTTTTGTGGCATTCCTGAGCATGGTTCCGTGCCCATGATGTGGCACCTGCATGTCCTCTGTGCTCGCTGGACAGCTGCAGGGGACCCGCAGCACCCCTGTGGGAAGCCTGGCCCCCGGGAAGTGCCATCAGCACATCCATGGTGTCCGTCTTGGCGTTGAGGTACATTTTCCCACCCGGGTTGTGACTTGTGGGTCAGGAGGAGCCATGGTAGGTTCTGCAGCTGACACAGGAGCTGCTTTTGGGGCTTCACAGAGTTGGCTGTGCATGGTCAGGGCTGTCCACAGAGAACCACGTCTCTTTTTGGGACAGTATCGAAGGGTTTGGTGTTAGTTTTGCTGTAAATGCCACTTTTAGAATCATACACAAACAAGATGTAAGGTGTTTGTAGACTGATCCTGTATCCTCTTCAGAAAGAAAGTGAAGTCAGTCAGTCATGTCTGACTCTCTGCAACCCCGTGGACTGTAGCCTACCAGGCTCCTCTGTCCATGGGATTTTCCAAGCAAGAGTACTGGAGTGGGTTGCCATTTCCTTCTCTAGGAGATCTTCCCGACTCAGGGATTGAACCCACGTCTCCCGCATGGTAGCCAGACGCTTTATCGTCTGAGCCACCAGTGAAGTCCTCTTAACTTTGCTGCTTTTGAAGCTGAAACTCCAATACTTTGGCCACCCGATGTGAAGAGCTGACTCATTTGAAAAGACCCTGATGCTGGGAAAGAATGAAGGCAGGAGGAGAAGGGGACAACAGAGGATGAGATGGTTGGATGGCATCACTGATTCAATGGACATGGGTTCGGGTGGACTCCGGGAGTTGGTGATGAACAGGAGGCCTGGCACGCTGTGGTTCATGGGGTGGCAAAGAGTTGGACACGATTGAGTGAACTGAACTTTGCTGAAATCACTAAATGGATCTGGTGGTAGTTTGTAGACTCCCTGGGATGCGGATGTACATTGTGAGGTCTGCACGTGAAGGAGGCTCATCACCTTCTTTCAGCGGGATACTCTTTTTTCCTTCCTCGCCAGCTTTAACGCCAGATCCCCATGGGTGAGGACGGCAGTCCCTGGGGGCTGTCTGTCCTTCACCTGTCGGTGTGCTGCAAGCTGGGCATCTCTGGGTGCTTCAGGGTGAGGTGCTCCCTTCCAGCCCCATGTTGTTGGGGGCATTTTACATGGAGGGGTGTTGGGTTTTGTTGAGTTCCCTTTCTGCATCCACAGAGGTGGTCACGTGTTGACTTGTTGGCTGAACCAGCCTTGCACTTGGTGGTTTTAGTTTGTTTCTCTGGATCGGACTGCTGAAGATACGCTGCATAATTGGCATCTTTTAGTATCTGTCTCATTCACGTTGTAGCATGGCTTAGGCTTTCCCTCCCTTGTGGGCTTTCCTGTCCTCCACATTCTGCTTCTTCATCACCACTGATGTGGAGGTGCTCCCCTACTTTGAGCTGCTGTGAACATGCTATACAAATCTCTCTTTGGAGATACACCCACAAGTGGGATTGCAGGACCGTGTGGTAAATACACGTTTAATATTTTGAAGAACCACCATACTATTTTCCATGGTGGGAATGTAAAATGGTGCTGCCTCTGATAGTGTGGAATAGTTCATTTCTCGCCATCCTTGTCCTCGCCAACACTTGTTAGGTTGTGGCGTTGAGTTTTTGGTTTGATAGTCGTCATCCAAATGGGTGGGAGGTGGTATTTCATTGTGGCTTTGATTTGCATTTCTCGTGATGGTGAGCATCTTTTTCTACGCTTGTTCAAGAACTTGCCTGCCTTTTAATTGAGTTGTATGTGGTTTTGTTGTTGAATGTAGAAGGAACTATTATAGCTGGACACTTAAGGCCTTATCAGCTAGATGACTTGAAAATGTTCTGATTCCCTAGGTTGCCTTTTTCACTCTATTGATTGTGTTCTTTGGGGGCACAGACTCTTCACAATATGAACTGAAAGACATTTAGGTTAGAGCAGTGCTTTTTCTGCAAACTTAAGTGTATTCAGCTGGCTGAACAGTCTGGCAGCTGGCCAGCACCAACTGGACTGGGCTGGGCTGGGCTGGGACGCAACACAGTTACAAACCATAGAACACAGGTGTGGGGACGTGCACTCACCACAACAGCATCAGGTGCAGTCCCCTCAGACACTCGTGGGGAAGCAGCAACTACAGGAAGTGGTGGTATCTGTCTTTGGGGCATGGTGCCATGGAAGCCCCTCAGAAGGTTCCTTGCCTCACACTCACCACCAGAACCACACTTCTGCCAGACAGCAAGTGGCAGCCACTGCCTTGGTCAGTCATTCAGCACCATCTGCACCCCCTGTGGGCTATTTTATCAGTTACAAAAATTTTAGCCAGTTCCTGTCTTCAAGCTTCTTATAGTGTCCTGCCTGTCTTTTGTTCAGTCAAGTATCAATTGAGACTTAACCATAAAATCTGGAAAGAAGCTAAATGGCTAGAAGTAAACTGGGAGAGTGAAGAGAAGGCCCTTTGCCTGCACAAGAGTCAGAGCATCTGGTGAAGTGAGTGAGAACCCGAGGGTCGGGGTATGAAGCTACCACAGAGCCACAGGCCCCCAGGGGAGGGTGCAGAGCAGGACCTGGGGGAGGGCACAGGCCATGAGACTGGTGAGGACAAGGCTGCCCGGGACACACACCACTGGGAAGGAGTTTGGTGGGACGCGCACTCACCACCTGGCTCGAGACAGCACTGCAGGTGCTACCCAGCTCCTAACGGGAGTCAGCGTATCTCTCCAAGAGGCTACTGTTTGGAAAGAAGAGATGAAACCTTAAAAGACTATTAAAGAACCTACTCAGGCTGGCGGTTGAAGGGGAGGCTTGCTTCAGGCTCCCCCTCCTCAAGTGACGGGGAAAAAGCAGGGCCCAGGGCGGGTGGCTCAGACGTGGGGCTCTGCTGCTGCTGCTGCTAAGTCGCTTCAGTCACGTCTGACTCTGTGCAACCCCATAGCTGGCAGTGCCTATTACTCCAAACAGCTTCCGAAGGCCGTTCATATGTAAAAGCTACATCCTGATGACTGAGGTTGAAGTTGGTCATTTATCCATGAATCTACACATTTCGTTGGCATCTTGAAAGACACTGAAACTGTTGAGAAGATGTCATCAGCTCTAAGTCGTCAGAAGCAGATGTCAATAACCATGCAAACTAACAGGATATAAACCATGTTTTTATTTTTAAAAAACTTCAGCATTATGGATGAATTCAACTTCCTTTAAAACCAGTCACTTTCCTGTTAATGACAAAACAACAGGCAAAAGAGCAGACACGTCACTCTTCAGAGAAGCTGTGCAGTTTACAGAATTTAGACAGACCCGCTCTCTTGTCAGCCAGTGAACAAAATAAAGTTGCTTTGGTAAATTCCATCAAGAAAAAAATATCTTTCCCCCAAAGCACACCAATAAATATTTATATTAAAATCCACAGAGTTATTTTAATCAGATACAACAGAAGAAAAATTCATTTTTACATTAATGTTTGTAGATAAGAATAAGTATTATTCACGTGCGTAATCCAACCCCACTCTGGCTTGCATTCGGTTGTGAGGAATGAGGGGTATGAGGGGCCGTTCTGCCAGCTGTGCATCACGTGTGTCCCCAAGGGGATCACAGGCACTTAGCATCATAGCACACTGGCACAGGCTCCCCGAGCTGGAGGCTGTCCCACCTGCCCCCCACCCCGAGCACTCTGCCCAGAACCTCAAACACACAAGTCCCTTCCCTGCACCTCATCACAGGATTAGCCCAAGATGAGCCCGAAGCTCCTGCTTCAGACAGCTCATCTCAGTCATAGCAAGTGTCTCTAGGGAGAAGGACTCCAGTCAATGAGCTGAACTGTTTACCTGAGGAAACACGGTTTTCAACTCCGCTATTAACCACTTCAAGGTTCTAACACAAACAGGATTTTACCACCACTCACATGTCCCCCTTTCAAGGCTCGGTGAAGTAAACTTGTCTATTAGAGAGAGAGGGACATGGGTGATTTTGACAGACGCTACACAGATGACAGACACAGATGGTTAGGTGACACGTGTGGATTGTGGCTAGACGGCTGGTAGTCAGATGACAGGGTGTACACAGACTGAGCGACCGAGAAATGGCAGGTGGCAGGCAGGCACTCTGTCACCCCCTTCACCCCTCGGAGTCCACGGAAATGCTAAATGGCACCCCTTGTGTGGAACAGCACAGAACTGCTCACTGAATACCTTGAAGATAGTGGCTCTCACAAGAGAGGAATGCACAGTGTAACTGGAGGTTTTTCTTTTTAACCAAAAACCCCTATATCTGTTCTGACCTCAGAGACACGTGGTCCTCCTGTGCGTTGGGTCTGTCTTGCTGAGGATACACGTGCTGTGTACCTGACGTGGGGCCCACCTGTCAAGGAGACGACAAGCAAGTTCAGAGACACAAGAGATGCTCAGTGACGCTCCCGAACCAGCCACAACACACAGCTTCTCAGGGTCCAACAGTCTCATTTGAAAAAAAAAAACCCTGGGTGTTACAGAAAAGAGGCACTTTCAGCATTTTACCTACAATTTCAACTCTTAACTAGCAAGTTAATATTTTCCAAACAAATTTAAGTGTCAAGTTATTAAAACTGATCCATGCTTTATAGCATTCTTTAGTCTGCAGTCAAAATAAGAACAAACTTTAGAAGAAAAGAAACATCAGTATTTAAAAGTTCAGGAACCTCAAGATGGGAACACTGTCACCATCTCATATGCTTGTGGGAGGTGAAGCTGTGTTTGCAGACAGTGTATTTCTGGGGATCAGATAACAGCCTTCACTTCTCCAGCGTTTAATTTGCTTGCATATTTTACGGTTTAATACAAACAAAGAGCTAGCACAATGTGACGTGACCTTTGGAAGATTCACGTTACACCTGGATTGCAGGTTTCTGACAACAGAAAAGAAGTGTGTGGCCGCTACATTCTTGTGTCATAGGATACAGGTATGTGCTACATGCAGAGACAGGGATCAAGTCACAGAACACAGAACCGCAACTCAGGACACAGAAAGACAGTTTTGTGGCAAAAAGCAAATCCCCACTGCGGTGAACTTCCCATCTAAGGTCAGCAGCACACGGATGACAGGTGGACCCTCTGCGTGTCCACTGAGAAATCACAGGACGCCTGGAATTTCCTCACTTGGCTTTTGAAGAGGAAAGCCAAATGAAACCACACAGAGCAGATCCTCTGTGATTTTCATCTGGGAAAGACCAAACGGGACACTATACTAATAAATACCACGACACCGCAGACTCTAGGAATGTGAGGGAGATGAGATACAAAGGTGCACGATCAGGCAGACTTTGGTGTGAGGACACGCGGGGGCTGGGCGGTCACTCAAGCTCCTCCCAGTCGTCCGTCAGGTGGCCTCTGCTCTGCCGGCGGATGCTGACCAGCTTCCCGGCCGACCTGAGGCTCCAGCGCGAGCTGCTCCCTGCGCCGGCCAGGCTGGTGTACTTGCTAGAGCCCTTGGTGTCCTCCTGCCAGCCCGGCCGAGACACACGGTCACTCACAGGGCCGCCTGAGTCTGCCGCCACGTCTTCAAGGGCAAGTTTCGGAGGTTCCCAACCTTCTATCTCATCTGGTTTCTTGGACTGTATGTTCTGTTTCAAAACCAAATTGTCCCAAAATCCAGACTTCTTCTCTGTCTTCAACTCTTCTTTTAATCGTAAGTTAGTGCTACAGGAGATGAAAGAGTTAAGTGTTGGTGATCAGTCATCTTAGGATGTCAAGTTGTGTTTATTTTATAAATAAACTCAAACAGATAGATGTGTAAAACCTGAATATTAATATGGAAAAATCAGTCAATACACGTGATTAATAAAATTTGTGAATGCCATATTTAAGGTACCACCACTTGGCAAAACTCAAGCAATGTCAGCCTCAGGGAGAAGACAGAAAAGCAAACTGTCTCAAGGCACACAGAAGGCTGAGCCTGTCTCTGAAGATACGTGAGAAAAGAGGCCCCAGATCCCAGATTCAGAAACAGAGATTATTCCCTGTACCAAGTTGGTTTGCCACAGGCTTATTCAGCTGCAGCCTCAGATGTTCAGAGCTCAGAGCACTGTGTGCCCTGAGGAAAATGCAGCCAACTGGAGTGGGTCCCCACAAACGACACAGCACCCTGGCCGCGAGTCCCCTGGCCTAGCTGCGGAGAGCATCCCCACAACATAGGCCCAACCTTCCAAGTCTTGTTTAACTGGACTGAGGGGCAGAACACAGGCACAAGTTCAAGGCCCCCAGGAGATGCTGGCCTGTTAGCTGCTACCCAGACAGCCCAGAGGACTGACTTACACAGTCCTCAAGGAGAGGGTGGGGAGGTCACAATCATGTGGTCAGAGGAGGGGGAGGACTGGATGGCTCTGATGGGTCCTGAGTGCTGCCAAGGTGCCCTGTCCACGGAGGAGCAGCCTCTCTATGGTCAGATTCCCCAGGATTCACCTGCTGTTGGCAACACCATTTATATTTTCAGATTTAAATTTATATTTTCATCTTTAAGTACATTTTTTTGTTGGCCATGCCACACAGCTTGTGAGATGTTAGTTCACCCACCAGGGATCAAACCCAGGTCCACAGCAGTGAAAGCACCAAGTTTTAACCACTGGACTACCAGGGAATTCCCTAAATATATATTTTTTAAATTCAAAATATTTAACTAGCAGCATTGTCAGCATGTAAGTATAGTTTACAGGCAATCTTTGCATTTTTAACTGGGTTTTTCCTTGATTCTCTAGAACAGCTGCCACCTGCCCACCTTAAACATGTGGCTACCATCTGCTTTAAGGCTTGTAAGTTCAGTTTACAGCTGGAAGTTCAAGAGCTGGTCTGAGAAGCTTTTAAAATTTTTTTCCATTTTTCTATAGTCTTTCAAAGTGCTTATACTTAGAACAACTCATTTCCATCTCCTCACAAGGGAGGAAGCCCCTCTTGTCCCCTCTCATGGCCCTGCCCTCTGTCTCTGGAATGCCTGCTCCCCTGACAGCGGCTACTCACGCTCTGGACTTGGGGGATTTTCGCCCTTCCAGCAGCTGCTGCTCGTCATCCTTGTTAAATAGAGAAGTCACTTCTTTCCAGCCTCGGAAAGTTGCTCCTGGAACCTAATGAAAGGTTAAGAGAAGATCAGACCTGACGCAGTGAATACACAGGTCCGAGTCGTGTCACCCAGTGGTCATGAAGCTGACACTTCAGCAGAGAAGCTGGCCCACACCGCCTTATCTGTGTGTCTGCACAGCGAGTTCTCCCATCAGCTGCAGGCAACCTCCATGCGGCTGAAGACAGTCACCCGCGTTTAGTAACTTCAGCCAAACGAGATCAGGTTGACGGGGCTCCCAACCCAGGGCGGAGGGGTACTGAGGGGTGGGGAGGCTGCACCACCACACATTTTGTAGATTCTTAGAAATGATTTTGTTACTTTTTCATTTCTGAAATCAGGATATAATTAACGCCTGGCACCTTAGATTCAAAGAAATACAGTAATAAGAAGGCAGGGATGGAGAAAAGGAAGTGCATCTGCAGGGCTCTCCTGTCAAGTGCCTTTTCCTGGAGTCACTCTGATGGCTCTGGAGCCTGAAATCACAAAACAGCAGACAAATGTGACACCACCTAGTTCAGTCGCTCAGTCGTGTCCAACTTTTTGTGACCCCATGGAATGCAGCACACCAGGCCTCCCTGTCCATCACCAACTCCTGGAGTTCACTCAAACTCATGTCCATTGTGTTGGTGATGCCATCCAACCATCTCATCCTCTGTCATCCCCTTCTCTCTCCATACATGACCACAGGAAAAACCATAGCCTTGACTAGATGGACCTTTGTTAGCAAAGTAATGTCTCTGGTTTTTAATATGCTGTCTTGCTTGGTCATAACTTTTTTTCCAAGGAGTAAACGTCTTTTAATTTCATGGCACCTAAGGGAGCTAATAAAACTTCAGTAACTGACCCTAAAGAAATGTGGTACCTATAAATGTTTTATCAGAGAATTCAAAATAACCCTATTGAAGTTTAGTGAACCACAACACAAAGGTAACTAAATGAAATTAGGAAAACAATACATGGAACAAATAGGAACCATAAAGAAAAAATCTTAGAACTGAAAACACAAAACAAAAATTTTAATAGGGTCAAAAATAGACTTGACAGTGCAGAGAAACAAAGACATCTGAAAGTATCCAGTAAGAGAAAAAGAAAAAAAGAATGACAGAGAATGAAGAAAGTCAAAGGGACTTGTGGAACACAATCGGTACAGAATAAAAGAGAAAGGGACAGAAAGTATACTTAAAACAATAAGGACTGAAAATGTCTCAAACCTGGGGGGAGAAATGGATATCCAGATCCATGAGACCAAAGGACCCCAGATAAGTTGAACCCACGTAGATCAGCACCAAGACACATAATTAAATTGTTCAAAAAGAAAGAATTTTGAAAGTAGTGAAAGACACTACTTACATACAAAGGAACCCTTCACCCCAATATGGAGAGATTTCTCAAGAGAAACTTGTCAGGCCAGGAGAGGATGAGATGATATAGTCAAAAGATATTTTAACTACTAAGCATTTTCTTAATTTACTTACTGAATTATAATTACCATAGGATATGGAGAAGGAAATGGCAACCCACTCCAGTATTCTTGCTTGGAGAATCCCATTGACAGAGGAGCCTGGCAGGCTACAGTCCACGGGGTTGCAAAGAGTCGGACATGACTGAGAGACTTTACACTCACACTCATTATAACAAAAGAAAAAAACCCTATCAACCAAGATTTCTATATCAGCAAAACTGTTCTTCAGAAATGAGGGGAGATAAAGACTCTCCCAAACAAACAAAAGTGAAGGGAGTTTGTCAGCACTAGACCTGCCTAACAAGAAATGCTTAAAGGAGTTCTGTGAGTGAAAATAAACACAAAGCCAGAGTAAAACTCACTAGGACAGGTAAATTTATACTCAAGAGTAATACAGTAATGGTGGTACATAAATCACTTATAATTCTAATTTAAAAGTAGAAAAAAAGTACTAAAAATAATTCCAACTACAGTAATCTGTCCTTGGATACACAAAAATATATGTAAACTGTAATGGGTTAACAAGACCCAACTATAAGCTTCCTACAAAGAGTCTCACTTTAGCTTTAAAGACACACATAGCCTGAGTGAATGGATGTAAAACTAACTTCAAGCAAATGGTGAACCAAAAACAGTAGGGATAGCTATACTTATGTAACACAAAACAGACTTTACAAATGGTGAAGAGGGACAAAGGTCACTATATAATGATAAAGGGGTCAGTTCTATCAAGAAGATCCAGTTATTAAATATTTATGCACCCAATACTGGAACACGTAAATGTATAAAGCAGAAATTAACAGAATTCCCTGGTGGTCCAGTGGTTAGGACTTAGCCTTCTCACTGCTGAGGGCCTGGGTTTGATCCCTCGTTGGGGAACTAAGATCCCACAAACTGCATGGTGCAGCCAAAACTACTGCTGCTGCTGTGCTAAGTCGCTTCAGTCATGTCTGACTCTGTGTGACCCCATAGACGGCTGCCCACCAGGCTCCCCCGTCCCTGGGATTCTCCAGGCAAGAACACTGGAGTGGGTTGCCATTTCCTTCTCCAATGCATGAAAGTGAAAAGTGAAAGTGAAGTCGCTCAGTCGTGTCCGACTCTCAGCGACCCCACGGACTGCAGCCCACCAGGCTCCTCCGTCCGTGGGATTTTCCAGGCAAGAGTACTGAAGTGGGGTGCCATTGCCTTCTCAACTACTGCTAACACCTAAAAAGAGAAACTGCAGTACAATAATAATAGCTAGCGAATTTAATACTACACTCTCAACAATGGATAGAGATCAGACAGAATCAATATGGAAACAGTCTGAACAACATTACAGATGAAATGAACCTCACAAACACATATAGAATATTCTATAATGTGACTGCAAAATACACATTCATTTAAGCACACATGGAACCTTTTCTATGATAGACCATATATTAGGCCACAAAACAAGTCTGAGCAAACTTAGGAGACTGTAAGCATAGTATCTTTTTTGACTGCAACATATACCATCAGAGGAGGAAAAGTGGAAACTGCATGCAAACTAAACAATACTCTCCTGAACAACATCAAAGAGGAAACAAAACTGTATCTTGAGACAGACAAAAAAATACAACATACTAAAACTTACAGGATGCAACTAAAGCAGTTCTAAGAAAGAAGTTCACAAGACAAAATAACAATCCTGAATAACATAACTCTATGCCTTAAGCGTGAGAAAAAGAACAAACTGAGCACAAAGTAAAATGGAGTGACAAAGAGGAGAAACGGAGACACGAAAATGACAGAAGAGTTATAAAACTAAGAGTTGGTTCTTTGAAAACGAAAACAAAATTGACAAACCTTTAGCTAGACTCACCAAGGAAAACAAAGAACCAACTTAAAATTCTAAATGAAAGAAACATTACAATTGATACCATGTAAAATAAGGATCATTAGAAGTTACTGTGAGATTACAATTGATATCACCCTGCTCCCCAGATGGGGGCTCTGCATTCATCCGGCTGACCCTTTTAATCTGTTAGGATGACACTCAGCAGTAAACTCTACAGAAACTCCTTAGACTAAGTAGAGAAACAGCTAAGGCTTCACGTGGCTTGCTCTGAAAACTACATACTGTACAATGGTCTGCTGTGGACCTGCTCCTCAGTGGGAATGCACAGATCAAAGTGACTCACCAGCAGAGCACAAGAAGACATGCAGTTGTTGTAGAGTGTGTGATGCTACAAATGCATTTGCTAATAGTAACAAATACATGTAGTAGTCCTAAAATGTGAAAAATGTTCCTGATCAACCACCAATTAAACTTTGAGTTCTTGGTTTGTTTGGTCACTTGTGCAACAATGTTTGTATCTTTTCAATACCCAAATCAGTTGGCAGTCAACTCAATTATTCATGCTAATAGAAGAGAAGAGAGAGGTTCCTGATTCAAAGCCAAGTGCATCTGTGTGCCAAAAGCATTGAGCAGGAAAATGCACTGTGGAATCCCGAGGGGGTGACCTGAACGTCTGTCAGCTGACGCCTCTTTAGGCAGGCAGAAGGGGCTTTGGGGACTAACCCAAGCCCACCAGCTAGACCCCAATGTGCTACCAGCTGTCCGTGCGTATCTGGGGACTCACACGCTCACTTTTTGTACATGTGACATCTGTGTACATGTGTGCATATTGACACGTCCTGTGTTTATACATTATATGCAGACAAGACCTCTAGAGGGAGGAGCAAGAGCTGTCAACTGGAGAACTGGGTGGCAGGCAGAGATGAGACTCACCACATCCCCTTCAGTCCATTTTCAGTCTTAGATCATGTGTCCCTGCTGGAAGGAGCAGGAAACAGGGCATCCTGGAGTGGTGGACTGGCCACGGGAGGAGGTGGCCCCAGGAAACTAAACGACAGATGGTGGGCAGAAAGAGCATGAGGTGTTGCCAGGCAGATACTGAATTTTCTGGGAGGAGGAGAACAGGGAAAGTCACCAGATAGAAACTGGTGCAGGACAGAGCTCAGACACTCAAGATATAAATGCAGTTAAGAGGAGTTTCGTGAGGAAAATCAATAAAAGGCAGATGCGCAGTGGGCACAAGAAGCAGCCCCCAGTTCAGAACAAAGCTCCCCTCAGCCACTGGAGGACACTGCCCGCCTGGACACTGCAGAGAGGGACATGTCCAGCAATGCAGCCTCAGATGTCGGCAGATGTCAGCCTCTGACCCACAACAGAGGCCTTGACAAGTGGCGTTTTCCAGGGGCTGAGGGCAGGTAAGTGCGTACCCAGAAATCTAACTAGTCCAATAAAACACACCTCCCCCTGCGCCCTGGGAAACACCTCTCTGATGGAATGGAAAAGACTGCTCTGAATAGCGCGCTCCTCTGAAACACAGTAGCAAAGAGCAAAGAGTCCACAGGCACAGGGCTCAGTCTCTAGGGAGACAGCTTTCCACAGGGTCCCACTGCAACGTGAGACAGGCACTGAGCTTGCAAACCTGCTCGCAAGTATCTTGAGAAAGAGCTTCAACATTAACAGTGGTAACTTCTGAGAGCAGAATTCATGGTGGGGAGGGGAGAAATGGGTACTCTTCTTTTAATTATAAACTTCACAGTTCTTTCTGAATTTGAAAAACAAAAAGACAAGCTACTTTGCTAGGAAAGATTGTAATGTATAATGATAAAAATCTAATGTCTTCAATATAAAGAATTTTATAGAACAATTAAAAAAAAATCAAACGACCTAGTAGGAAAATGGGCAAAACAAAACAGAATCTTTTGACTTGGGAAGGCTCTCTGAGTATGTGGGAGAAGCCAGTCATGTGACTAGGTCTTCACCCCGGTGTCTCAGGAGGAGACCCTGTCAGGCGAGCCTTCTGGTTCTGGAGAAGGGTGGGCTCTGGGCCTGAAAGGACTTGGATCTTCTGTCACAGACAGCATCCAGCAGCTCTGCACGCCCTGCTGACCAGGACACTGCTCGGTAACATGCCCTTTTTTCCATTGGTTTTCTTTCTCTTGTTTAGCTTTGGGGTGCTGTCAGAAAGTGTTATTAAGAGTCTTGAAGCTTGTAAAAAGTCCCCAGCAGATCTGTTTACCACATGAGGTGTGAACTGAGATCTCCAGGAGGCACAGGGTAGCGGGCACTGTCCCCAGAGAGGTGGGTGGGTCTCTGCACCCGCTTGGGCACCACCACCTTGTCAGCACCCAGCACCTCAGGGGGGAGAAGGCCATTGCTTGGCTGCCCCGTCAGCACTCAGCCGCCTGCACGCCCGGTTCCCTGTGAGCATTCAGCCCTCTACACGCCTGGTTCCTCAGGAGCACTTGGCCGTCTACGCTCCCAGTCTCCCGCAAGCACTCGGCCCTCTATATTCCCAGTTCCCTGCAAGCACTGCCCGCCTACACTCCAGGTCCCCGACTTCTTTGTGCTTCACTGTCTCAGGAAGCGAACACAGAGATCTTGCTGCATTTAGAATCTAACACACCAGAAGCTATTCAGAGACAGCGATGAGACGTAAAACAAAACAACTTGTCCTCTGCTTTTGCACATTTGGGAACCAAACATAATACATTCATTCAGAGTTTTAAACTGCATTTTCAATCATTTCATTTCTAAAAAACTTCCACTTTGTGTCCTTTTAAGAGCTATTTGAAAACTAACTGGCTAACTGTAGTGGTAATTAATTGTGGCAATTACTTATTCAGAGTAGGATTGCAGGGGGGAAAAGCAAATTTTTCCTTTTCACACCAAATTTTTTAACAAACTGTTTAGCCGAAATAAAAATTAACCCTAAATGATGACTTAATTTATGTAACTAGTATAAATTACAACCTTCACATAATCTTGTAGGCCTGATGAAAACAAACATCATTTATACATGTGACGTACTTATGGAACTGAAAATCAGAACCTCTACACACTGCCCACTACAACCTTCCTCGATACAAACTGTGCAGCAGGTCTGCCAAGTGTTGGAAAGGACCCATCCAGCAGGAGCGTTAACTGCCCCTGTGAATGCACACTGGCCACGGAGTGCCTGACGGCTTTAATAACAGGTAAACTCTGGGGCCAGAGGGCCTGCCAAAGGGAGAAACGTTGGTCTTTGGCTCATCGAAGGCAATGGTCTAAATGGATGTCTCTCCCCAGAATTCCCCTGCTGGAATCCTAACCTGGGACATGATGGTATGTGGGGGTGAGGGGGATCAGGCCCTGTAGGTGGAGCCCTGCGATGGGATGGGATGCAGCCTGGCAGGAAGTGTCCTGCTGGTCTCACCATAGCCGTTTGAATCTCAGTCCCTGGTGTTATGTTACAGCAGCCCGATCCCATGAACACAAAGGTGCCACAAAGAAACTGGAAAAAGCAATCCTGATGAAGAAACACAGGCCTTCACTTTGCCAACCGAAATCCAAAATATGTGGGTTTTTTTGCTATAAATATTTTAGACAGATGAACTTAACCTGTTGCGAGAAGCCAAAGGAAAATCCCATCTGCTCCCCCCACTTCTGCAGCCTCTGAATACCCTCTGCAGTCACAGCAATGGGAATAAAAAGCTGACAAAACCCAACATTATCAGATAACCAATACATCAACAAGGCTTAGGTAGAGAGAAAGCAAAAACAGCTCTTCTCAGAGCCCAGACTTCATGCTGTGCGGTGTGTACGCCCTCCAGGGGGCAGCCCTGGAAGGAGGTGGCCGCCAGGGAGCAGCACAGCCAGGTGGGCCCTGGGCCCGAGGGCACCTGGGGCGCTAGCTCCTGCTCTCCTCCAGCTGGCCTTCCTGCTTCCTGTGAGCAATCCCCCCTTTTCCCTGGCCCACCCGGGAGGGGGCAGCTCTGGGGCCCTGCCAAAGTGGGATGGCTGGAGCCCCGCCTTTGCACTGGGTTCTGGGCTGTTTGCACCTCCCTCTTGAGCCAGTGGCACCACCACCACCACCACCACTGTCCTGGCCCGTCCTGCCCAGCCACCATGGGCCTCTGTCCCAAGAAAAGGCCAGCTCGGCCATGGCCTCCAAAGGCAAGCCGCTGAGCTCTCACAGTCAGAAGGGGTGCCAGTGAGCCGGCGGCAGTGGGTGGAGCAGGAAGGGAAGCTGGTGGAGCACCCACCAGGTGCCCCTCAGAACAGTCCACAATCCTACCAGAAATTTAGGTTCCATTCTCCACTCCAGTGTTCTTGCCTGGAGAATCCCAGGGACGGGGGAGCCTGGTGGGCTGCCGTCTATGGGGTCGCACAGAGTCAGACACGACTGAAGTGACTTAGCAGCAGCAGCTCCACTCCCACAGTGAGATGACAAGCTAATCGTTAACTGTATATAACAACCATATAATCATGAGCAATACTAAAATTTTAAGTATCTGCAATGATACAACTAAAAATAGTAGTAAGAACCTAACCTAATTTGTTCTAAGTGTCAAAACAGAGGAATTCCAAATTGCATAAACAAACATATAAAACAAACAAAACAAACATATAAAACTCAGACCAAAGGAAGCCAGTAATTATAGGTCACGGCAGTATTCTAATTATAGGTCACGGCAGTATTCTAAGTTACTACTGCAAAAATAAACTTAAAAAGATTGATGGGTATATGTAAGAGCTGGAAATAACAATCAATAAGGAAAATAAACTCACATCTTAATCCCTTGTTCCCTTTGAAAGTTATTGGAGACAGAAAAATACGCTCAGTAGACAAAAAATAACAAGTATTGGTAAGGATGTGAAGAGAAGGGAACCCTTGTGCATGGCTTTTGGGAATGTAAATTGGTGTAGACATTATAAAAAACAGCATAGGAATTTCACAAAAAATTAAAAATAGAATGACATAGCAATTCTCCCTCTGTGTATTGATACAAAGGAAATGAAAACACTAACTGGAAAAGATATATGGAAAAATATATGTAGTTCATGTTCATTGCAGTGCTATTCCCAATAGCCAAGATGTGAAAACAACCTAAATGTCCATCAACAGATGAATGACTAAAGATAATGTGATGTGCACACACGCACACACATGGTTTATTATACAGCCATAGAAAATGAAATCTTGCTGTTTGCACCATGGATGGACCTTGGGGACATTATGTTCACTGAAATGTCAGACAGATCAGGACCAATACTGTGTGATCTCACTTATATGTGGAATCAAAACCAAAGCAAAACCAAAAAGAACCCGGCACACACGGCTTCCCGGGTGGTGCCAGTGGTGAGGAACCTGCCTGACAGTGCAGAAGGCTAGAGATACGGTTAGAAATAGCCCCTGGAGGGAGGACACAGCAACCCACTCCAGTACTGGAGAATCCCATGGATAGAGGAGCCTGGTGGGCTACAGTCCCCACAGAGTTGAAGCAACTTAGCATGTATACACAGTACTCACAGACACAGAACAGACCGCGGTTGTCAGAGGCAGAAGGGGAAAAGGCACAAACTTCCAGTTATAAAACACATAAGTCATGGGCATGGTGGTGTGATGCACAGTGTAGTGACTACAGCTAATGATACTACACATGTAAGTTATCATCACAAGAGAAAACTTTTAACTGCCTACAGTGATGGATTAACTAGACTTATTGTCGTGCTCATTTTGCAGTATACATATCAAATCTTTATGCTGTACACCTGAAACTAATATACTGTTATATCCTAGTTATACCTTAGTTTTAAAAAATTTAAATAGAATAAAATGTCCATTTTCTAATGAAAAATTCTGAAGCAGCCAAAAAAGGAGCAAAGGAAAACCTATAGACCAAAAAGAAAGTGGACAAACAAACTGACTCTGAGAGCAAACCAGATGTTTGATTTGACAAAACAGCCATCATAAACACATTCACAGGACAGAAGGAAGTGCCATTAAAGAAGCAAAAGGAGGCATGCCAGCACTGCGGCACCCAATAAAAAAGAGCAGAGGCAGTGGCAACCAAAGAGAACCAGGCAGAAATTCTGAGGGCGAAAAGTACAATAAACAAAATTAAAAATTCACTACAGGGGCTCAAAAGTAGGTCTTAATTTGGAGAATAAAGAATTACTGAACTTGAAGCCAAAAACCAGAGAGAAAAAATGAAAAAGATGACCTCAGAAAAATGCATCATACCATTAAGCGCATCAACATATGCAAAATAGAGTACCAGAAGAAGAGAGAAATTAGCAAAAAAAAAAAATCAAAGAAATAACAGAACATTACCAAATTTCTTGAAAACCAAAAATCCATACAACAGGAAGCTCAAGAAACTCCAAGTAGGATGAACACAGCGACCCACAAGCACACACACTGTAGTAACACAGAGTCAGAGTCAACATCAATGCTGAGACCCACAAACACACAGACTGTTGTAAAGCAAAGTCAGAGTCAACATCAATCCTGAGGCTAACCACCTGGAGTCTGTCTTGGACTCAACAAGTTCAAGGCTCAATCGTCCTCAAGACTGTCTTTATGGAAGTCACCAGCCTCACTTCAGGGGCTCACTTTACCTGGACTTCTGATCAAAGGGATATAAATTCAGAGGGTGGGGAATGCAGAGCTTCCGGCAGTCTCCCTGTGAACTCAGAGTCACCTTGTCTGCCTCTGTCTCTCACACACACATCAACATGTTCACCAACCATAAAGCTCTACTGAGTCTGTATTGGAATTTCATTATGTCGGCATGACTGATTAAATCATTGACTATGTGAAAGAACTCAGTCTCTAGCCCTCTCTATTCCCTGGGGGTGACATGGCTGAAAACCCCAAACCTCTATTCCTATGCCTAGTCTTTGGTACCAGAACCAAGCCCCATCCTTATGCTAATGGAGGGGCACAGGGGAGTCATATCCCTGGCATAACAATGACTCCTGACCCTCAGGAATCCCAAGGGTTTAGAACCTCTGTGCTAGGAATGGGGGTTGGAGAGAAGACCAGACATCTTCTTTACCACAGCATACAAAGAGAAAGTCTTGAAAACTACAAGAGAAAAACATCTGGTCACTTACCAAGGAAGCTGCAGTCAGAGTAGGAGCTGACTCTCAGAGAACTAATGAAGGCCGGAAGGGAGTAAGACAACATACTCAAAGCGCTGCATGAAAACACTGAAAAACGAGAATCCTGAGCCCAACAAAGCCATCTCTCAGAAAGGAAGATGAAATAAGTTTTCCCCATATAAGCAAATCTGAAAGAATTTGTTGCTAGCAAATCTCTCTTATAAGAAACACTAAATAATGGTCTAGACTTAAGCAAGTAACTCCAAACAGTAATTCAAAACCACATGAGAAAACAAAGGTCGCTGATAAAAGTAATTATGTAATGCAACGTAAAACACAGTAAAAATGCATAGATTTTACTTCTTATAACTAACTTAAGGAGGTATATACACTAATATATATTCAACGTAATGCTGGGCCTATGTAACATAGGTGTAATATATTTGCCAATAACAGCATAAAAGAGGTGGGTGGGAATATTGGACTACAGATGGTAAAACAATAAGATACTACGATGTTACATTAGAAATCTTCCCAACCCAGAGATTGAATCCAGGTCTTCTGCACTGCAGGTGGATTCTTTACCATCTGAGCCACCAGCAAAGTCCTACATTAGAAAATATACATGTAATACAAAAGAAAGCACTAAAGGAGGAATCACTGAACAAAAAAGACACGAGACATATAGAAAACAAAATATGGCAATATGATTTCAACTAAGCAATAATACTATTAAATGTAAACTGACTAAACAATCCAATCAAAGGCAGAGATTGTCATACTGTGTTTAAAAACTGATCCAACTAAATGTTGCCTACAGGAGACTACTTGAGATTCAGAGATAAAAAAGATCAAATGTAAAAGGGAGGGAAAAGATAAATCACTCAAACAGCAACCACAAAAAAAGCTGGAGTGGCTATATCAATAAGAGAAATTTTAGAATTTTTAAACTTACTAAAGATAAAGAGATTATTTCACTGCAGCCTACCTGGCTCCAACCATATGCTATGATAAATGGAAGAAATGTAAGTTGGATAAACAGAAACTGTTATATCTTACCATCAGAAGTATATAACAAAACATATAGGCATATAATAACAGAAAAAATACAGAAAGGAAAAATGTGGAGAAATTAAAAGCAAACTAGACAACCCAACAAGAGAAGAGACTTCAGTATCAACACTGGATAGAACTAGACGGAAAATAAACAGAGGACATGGAAACCACTACAAACTAAGGAGACCTAGTAGGTATCAATAAAACACCCTGTCCAGCAGTAGAACACACATTCTTCTCAGTGCACATGGAACACGGACCACATGCTGCTGCTGCTGCTAAGTCGCTCAGTCGTGTCCGACTCTGTGCGACCCCACAGATGGCAGCCACCAGGCTCCCCCGGCCCTGGGATTCTCCAGGCAAGAACACTGGAGTGGGGTGCCATTTCCTTCTCCAATGCATGAAAGTGAAAAGTGAAAATGAAGTTGCTTAGTCGTGTCTGACTCTTCACGACCCCATGGACTGCAGCCTACCTGGCTCCGACCATATGCTAGTCCATAAAATAAACATTTAATACTTTTAATAGGATAAAATGGTTCATAGTTGTCAGATCATTCCTCTGACACAGAGGAATTAAACATCAGTAGCAGGAAAAACTCACAACTGGGTGGAAGTTAAACAATGCATGCCTAAATAACCAAGGAGTCAAACAAGAACTCAAAAAGGAAATGAGAAATAGTTTGAAATGAATCAAAGTAAAGACACAAACATTCAAGTTTTAAGTGTAACTTACACACATTGCATGGTTATAATAAAACTGTCACTGTATGTGCTAAGTATAGCAGCAGTAAGTTTTCAGTGTTTCTTTGGCTTGTTATGCTATTTAAAAAAATCAATTAGTATATATATATATATTTTTAAGGAGAGCTCCCTCAATCTGATAATGAGCATCTATGAGAAACTCACAGCTAACATCAGACTGTATGGTAAAATACTGAAAGCTTTCCCCCTAATGAAGAATGAGGCAAAGGAAAAAGAAATAAAAAAGATCCAGATTGGAAAGGAAAAAGTATAATACTTCTATTTGTAGATGACATATTTTACAGAGAAAATCCTAAGGAATCCCCTAAAAACCTACTAGAATTAACCAGTTCAATGAGGTGACAGGATACATGATCAATAAACAAAAATCAGTTGTCAATATATACCAACAATGAGCAATCAAAGAAAGAAAAGTGCCATTTACAAACACATCAAAAAGAATACTTAGGAATACCGCTTACAAAAGTTCAAAGTTTTTTTTTTTCCTGAAAACTACAAAATATTATTGAAATAAACTTTAAAAGGTCTGAATAAATGAGACAATCATACAATGTTCATGGATCAGAAAACATAACACTATTAAGACAGCAATTCTCCCCCTAAACAGATCTACAGATTCAGTGCATTGCAATTCTGACTTCTTTGTAGAAATTGTTAAGCTGATTCTAAAATTCATATGGACTCACAAGAGACTCAAATAGTCAAAATGATCTTGAAAAAGAACTACCTCTTATCATTTCAGAACATTCTACCAAGCAACAGCAATCAAGACACTACTGGCAAGTGGAAAAATAAACAGATCAATGAAACAGGACTGTGAATCCAGAAACAAACCCACACCTCCGAGGCCAACTAATTTCCTTGAAAAGGTGCCAAGACAAATAGGAAAAGAATCGTCTTTTCAATAAGTGGTGCTGTGACAACTGCGTAATAACAGGAAAAAGAACAAAAGTGGACCGTCATCTCACATCATATACAAATACTAACACAAAACAGATAAAAACAACAACAACAAACAGAAGAGCTCAAATTATAAAACTTTAAAGAAAACACAGGGGTAATCTTTATGACCTTAGATTTGGATATTCTTAGATAAAATGCTGAAACCATGAGCAACAAAAGAAAAAATAAAGTGAACTTAATCAAAATTTAAAACTTTTGTGCTTCAAAGGACACTAGCAAAAAAGTGAAGACAATCCACAGAACGAAATTTACAAATATATACTTTATCATCTTTGCATGAAATGTTCCCTTGGGATCTCTAATTTTCTTGAAGAGATCTCTAGTTCTTTCCCATTCTATTGTTTTCCTCTATTTCTTTGCATTGATTGCTGAGGAAGGCTTTCTTATCTCTCCTTGCTATTCTTTGAAATTCTGCATTCAAATGAGTATATCTTTCCTTTTCTCCTTTGCTTTTCACTTCCCTTCTTTTCACAGCTATTTTCACAGCTAAGAGAAGCAGAAGCTATTAAGAAGAGGTGGCAAGAATACACAGAAGAACTGTACAAAAAAGGTTTTCATGACCCAGATAATCACGATAGTGTGATCACTCACCTACAGCCAGACATCCTGGAATATGAAGTGAAGTGGTCCTTAGAAAGCATCACTACGAACAAAGCTAGTGGAGGTGATGGAATTCCAGTTGAGCTATTTCAAGTCCTAAAAGATGATGCTGTGAAAGTGCTGCACTCATTGTGCCAGCAAATTTGGAAAACTCAGCAGTGGCCACAGGACTGGAAAAGGTCAGTTTTCATTTCAGACCCAAAGAAAGGCAATGCCAAAGAATGCTCAAACTACCGCACAATTGCACTCATCTCACACGGTAGTAAAGTAATGCTTAAAATTCTCCAAGCCAGGCTTCAGCAGAACGTGAACCGTGAACTTCCAGATGTTCAAGCTGGTTTTAGAAAAGGCAGAGGAACCAGAGACCAAAGTGCCAACATCCACTGATCATCGAAAAAGCAAGAGTTCCAGAAAAACATCTATTTCTGCTTTATTGACTATGCCAAAGCCTTTGACTGTGTGGATCACAATAAACCGTGGAGAATTCTGAAAGAGATGGGAATACCAGACCACCTGACCTACCTCTTAAGAATCTTGTCAGGAAGCAACAGTTAGAACTGGACATGGAACAACAGACTGGTTCCAGACAGGAAAAGGAGTACGTCAAGGCTGTATATTGTCACCCTGCTTATTTAACTTCTATGCAGAGTACATCATGAGAAATGCTGGGCTGGAGGAAGCACAAGCTGGAATCAAGATTGCTGGGAGAAATATCAATAACCTCAGATACGCAGATGATACCACCCTTATGGCAGAAAGTGAAGAACTAAAGAGCCTCTTGATACAAGTGAAAGAGGAGAGTGAAAAAGTTGGCTTAAAGCTCAACATTCAGAAAACGAAGATCATGGCATCTGGTCCCATCACTTCATGGCAAATAGATGGGGAAACAGTGGAAACAGTGGCTGACTTTATTTTGGTGGGGGGGGGGGCTCCAAAATCACTGCAGATGGTGATTGCAGCCATGAAATTGAAAGATGCTTACTCCTTGGAAGGAAAGTTATGACCAACCTAGACAGCATATTAAAAAGCAGAGATATTACTTTGCCAACAAAGGTCTGTCTGGTCAAGGCTCTGGTTTTTCCAGTGGTCATGTATGGATGTTAGAGTTGGACTGTGAAGAAAGCTGAGTGCCGAAGAATTGATGCTTTTGAACTGTGGTGTTGGAGAAGACTCTTGAGAGTCCCTTGGACTGCAAGGAGATCCAGCCAGTCCATCCTAAAGGAGATCAGTCCTAGGTGTTCATTGGAAGGACTGATGTTGAAGCTGAAACTCCAATACTTTGGCCACCTGATGTGAAGAGCTGACTCATTTGAAAAGACCCTGATGCTGGGAAAGATTGAGGGCAGGAGGAGAAGGGGACAACAGAGGATGAGATGGTTGGATGGCATCATTGACATGATGGACATGGGTTTGGGTGGACTCTGGGAGTTGGTGATGGACAGGGAGGCCTGGTGTGCTGCAGTTCATGGGGTCGCAAAGAGTCATACATGATTGAGTAACTGAACTGAACTGATACTTTATCATATGTCTGATAAAGTCCTTATATGTATCTAGAACATAGAAAGGAACTTTACAACTCAATAATAAAGAGATAACTAAAATTTTTTACATGAACAAAGCATCAGAATAGACACTTCTCCAGGAAGTTATACAAACAGCTTGGAAGTACACAAGATGCTCAGTACATGTGTCATCAGAGAAATACAAGTCAAACCACAGTGAAATACTACTTTACACCCACAAGGATGGCTAGAATCAAGAAATCAGAGCAATACATATGTGAGGAAGTGGAGAAATCACACCCTAACACACTACTGGGGGTATGAAAAACGATGCCATCACGTGGAGGAAACAGCCAGCAGGTCTCTAAAATGATTACATGCAGAGAGACCCTGTGACCCAGTGTCTCAGTCCATCTGCGCTGCTGTTAACAGAAGACCATGGACTGGGTGGCTTATAAACAGTGGAAGTGTACTCCTCACAGCCCAGAGGGTGGGCAGTCCAAGATGCGGTGCTCACAGCGGTTGAGTGGTGAGGGCTGGCTGCGCTTGGTGTACTTCCATGTGGTGTGAGAGGCAGGGAGCTCTCG
Organism: Bos mutus; assembly: GCF_027580195.1. NCBI lineage: Eukaryota > Metazoa > Chordata > Mammalia > Artiodactyla > Bovidae > Bos > Bos mutus. Next base: position 154,043,440 of record NC_091617.1, on the reverse strand, counting down.
GGGGTCCCGTTCACGAGGGTTCTGGCACATCACCTAACTACCTCCCAAAGGCCCCACTGCGTAGCCCCCATCACATAGGGTAGGATTTAACATATGAATCTGGGAGAATAAACATTCAGTCTGAGGCACCTAGAAATTCCACTCCTAGATATATACCCATCAGAAATGAAAACAAGGCCATGGCCCCACAAAATACTCTACACAAATGTTTATAGCAATGTTATTCAAAATAGCCAAAAAGTGGAAACAACCAAACATTTGTGATAAATTGATAAAATGGAGCATCTACTGCTGCTGTTGCTAAGTCACTTCAGTCGTGCCCGACTCTGTGGGACCCCATAGACGGCAGCCCACCAGGCTCCCTCGTCCCTGGGATTCTCCAGGCAAGAACACTGGAGTGGGTTGCCATTTCCTTCTCCAGTGCATCAAAGTGAAAAGTGAAAGTGAAGTCACTCAGTCGTGTCCGACTCTTAGCAACCCCATGGACTGCAGCCTACCACGCTCCTCCGTCCATGGGATTTTCCAGGCAAGAGTACTGGAGTGGGGTGCCATTGCCTTCTCCTAAAATGGAGCATGAGTCAGTCAAAAAAAGTAACTAAGTACTGACATAAGCTATAGCATAGATGAACCTTTTAAAACACTATGCTCAGTGAAAGCAGTCAGTCACAAAAGTCCACACATTACATGATCTTCTGTTCAAATAAAAGTTCAGAGCAGTGAAGATGCAGTGACACAAACGGACCAGCACCTGCTTGGGGAGGGGAAACGGGGGGTGAAGAGCCACAGGGTTTCTTCCTGAGGTCCTGAAAATGTCCTAAAATTGGTAGGTTGTAGTCACATATCTGTGACACTATGAATCATTTAGTTGTACCATTTGAGTGAATGAATTAAGGGAGATGGTTGTACTTTAACATGCTGTGAAAGGCGTGCAAGACACACCCAGAAGTCAGAAAGCCTCTTCCCACCTCCACCAGCCTTGGCCAACAACAGAGGACGATGCTGGGGATATCTGGTCACATCACATTAACAGCAGGCTCACAGGTGCAGCAGTGCACAACAGAAGCACGGCACGCACTAGCCTTCTCGCTCCTCTGTGAAGATGCCCGAACACGACTCCAACAGCCGTGATGCTCTTGACGTGCCTGAGTCCTGGCACAGACAGCTAACACCAGCCACCATTTAACACACTCATAAATTTAACAGAAAAATACATCCAACGGCATGAAGACTGAGGGATGGGACTCCACACAGAGCCTGCACGAACGACCCCCAGGAAACTGGACCAGAGCGGACCTGCCAAGGACACGCTGGCCGCAGTCACAGTAAGCTCCTCTAGACCAACATGCTCAGCAGAAACCCAGTGGCCAGCAAGCCTCTGCCTACCCTGCTGACTCCTCAGCGCACACATGTCGACACAGGACACCACCTGGACTAGAAGCTCCATATCAGCACGTGGGTGGTTCTCTGTAAGTGGCTGCAGGGATGGACAGGCCTCACAGGCACTGGGAAATGGCAAACTCAGTTTTCCTGCTCCAGGGGCAGGAGTCCCACAAGACCACGGGGACACGAGCTGGGAGAGACCACTGGCAGCTCTCATGGGCCACCACCCACGCCCCCCAAACCCCAACCAGAGGCTGCCGCCAGCAGGCTAATAATATTTGTTTCAGCCCTTGAAGGACCACCTAAAATAAAGATCCTCATCTCACAAATCAGAGGAACTAGACCTTGATGGACTCAATCCTGGGAAAAAAAATTTAGGAAGGGAAACATTTTGCAATTCAGATTTTCCTACACTTCAACTAATATTTCTGAATAAAGATATCATAAATACTGGGAATGCAGATCAGGTCAGGGCCCCACATACATCTGCAGTTGACCAGAAAAGCAGCACGTACTCAGCCAAAAACTCATTAAACCTCGCAAATGCTGACCTCCGCCTGAAGAGACAGCCATGGGACTGGATCTTAGGTCCCTCCTCCACCCTCTTTAAATATAGTTGCTGATCTACATTTTTGATGATTTTTAAATGCTCAATAATCAATCTCTTGGCCAGACAAAAAATTGTATCTATGAAACCTACCTCTGATTAAACTTACAAATACAGGCATTCAAAACAGTGTATGTATGAAAATGCTTACAGTACTTTCAAAATAAATGATATTCTACCCAGCATAACCCAGTTAGAAAAAAGTCAGAAAAAAGATATGTCCACCCTCCCACATTATTACTCAGTATTATTCTGTAACTTCTAATCAGTACAAGACATAAAACAGAAAAGAGAACTACTGGGAAGGAAAATACAATTACTATTATTTAGGCAAAGATCATATAACTAGAAGATGGAAAAAGCATCAAATGAAGAACCATTAGACCTAATGAAATGGCTAAATATAAAATAAATGTACAAAACTAAATAGCTTTATTGCAATTAAAGACAATAGAATAAATGCTGTTCTCGAGAGAACATTTAAAATGTCCAGAAAAAACTTTTACATGTTACCTTGACTGATTATATTTAAAAACTTGAATAAATGAAAATAAAAAAAATCATTACCTAAAAAAAAAATTACCTAAATGGCAAGAATAAATATTAGGGAATATTAATTTCTTCTCAGATACAGGTCTGGTAGTATGCTTTCCACATGGAGCGGGGCAGAGTCAGAGAACAAAGTCTCAGCCCCGGGCTTCTCCCTGAGTCCCTTCAGGCAGTGAGCCGCCGCCCCCACTGGCACCACATCACAGCCCTCAGGAGTGTGGAGTACAACGAAAATAGCGAAAATTCTAGAGAGAAGAAAATCCAGACTTGAAGAAAACATCTGCAAAAGACACACCTATCAGGTATTAAGATACTGTCCAAAACACACAAAATCCTGACACCACCAAATGACTCATTCACTGCTGGTAGTAATGCAAACTGGAAAAGTCACTTTGGAAGAGTTTGGCAGTTTCTTATGCAAATAAATATACTCTAACTATAAAGTCCCCCCTTCATGGCTCACACACAACCTTGTCATGGCAAAGAGTCTTGCATAACTCAATGAAGCTATGAGCCATGCTGTGCAGGGCCATCCAAGATGGATGGGTTATAGTTAAAAGTTCTGACAAAATATGGTTCACTGAAGAAGGGAATGGCAAACCACTAAGAACCCCCATGATAAAGCAAAAAGATATGACACTGGGAGATGAGCCCTGCAGGTCAGAAGGTGTCTAGTATGCTACTGGGGAAGACCAGAGAAATAGCTCCAGAAGAAATGAAGTGGCTGGGCCAAAGCAGAAACAACGCTGAGTTGTGGATGTGTCTGGTGGTAAAAGTGAAGTCCGATGCTATATAGAACAATACTGCATAGGAACCTGGAAAGTTAGGTCCATGAATCAAGGTAAGTAGGACATGCTCAAGCAGCAGTTGTCAAGAGTGAACACTGACATCTTAGGAATGGGAATGGGTGAATTTAATTCAGATGACCATTATATCTACTACTGTGGGCAAAAATCCCTTAGAAGAAATGCAATAGCCCTCATGGTCAACAAGAGTCTAAAATGCAGTACTTGAGTGCAATATCAAAAACAACAGAATGATCTTGGTTCGTTTCCCAGGCCAATCATTCAACATCACAGTATTCCAAGTCTATGCCCAACCACTGAAGCCAAAGAAGCTGAAGGTGACTGGTTCTATGAAGACCCACAAGACCTTCTAGAACTAACACCTTTTCATCATAGAGGATTGGAATGCAAAAGTAGGATGTCAAGAGATAGCTGGAGTAACAAGAAAGTTTGGCCTTGGAGTACAAAATGAAGCAGGGCAAACACTAACAGAGTTCTGCTAAGAGAACGCACTGGTCATAGCAAACACCCTCTTCCAACAATAGAAGAGATGACTTTACACATGGACTCACCAGATAGTCAATACCAAAATCAGACTTGTTACACTCTTTGCAGCTGAAGATGGAGACGCTCTATACAGTCAGCAAAAACAAGACCAGGCACTGACTGTAGCTCAGCTCATCAGCTCCTTATTGGAAAATTTATGCTTAAATAGAAAAAAGCAGGGAAAACCACTAGACAATTCAGGTATGACCTAACTCAAACCCCTTATGATTATAATACAGTGGAGGTGTCTAACAGATTCAAAGGATCAGATCTGGAAGACAGAATGCCCAAAGAACTATGGACTGGGGGTTTGTAACATGGCACAGCAGTCAGTGACAAAAACCAGTGAAAAAGAAATGCAAGAAGGCAAAAGAGTTGTCTGAGAAGGCTTTACAAATAGCTGAGGAAAGAAGAGAAGCAAAAGGAAAGGGAAAAAGGGAAAGATATTCCCTACTGAATGCAGAGTTATAGAGAACAGCAAGGATAAGAAGGTCTTCTTCAAAGAATAGTTCAAGGAAGTAGAAAACAATAGAATGAGAAAAACTAGACATCTCTTCAAGAAAATTGGAGCTATCAAGGAAACATTTCAAGCAAGGATCAGCACGATAAAGAACAGAAATGGTAAGGACCTAACAGAAGTAGAAGAAATTAAAAAGAGGTGGCAAGAATATATAGAAGAGCTATACAAAATGTCCTGGATAGCCACAATGGTGTGGTCACTCACCTAGAGCCTGACATCCTGGAAGCTGAAGTCAAGTGGGCCTTGGGAGGCATTACTACAAACAAGGCTAGTGGAGGTGACAGAATTCAAGTTGAGCTATTTAAAATCCTGAAAGATGAGGCTATTACTGCGCTGTACTCAATATGTCAGCAAATTTGCAAAACTCAGCAGTGGCCACAGGACTGGAAAAAGGTCAGTTTTCATTCCAATTACAAAGAAGGCAGTGCCAAAGAAGGTACAGTTCAGTCGCTCAGTCGTGTCCGACTCTTTGCGACCCCATGAATCGCAGCACGCTAGGCCTCCCTGTCCATCACCAACTCCTGGAGTTCACTCAGACTCACGTCCATCGAGTCAGTGATGCCATCCAGCCATCTCATCCTCTGCCGTCCCGTTCTCGTGCCCCCAATCCCTCCCAGCATCAGAGTCTTTTCCAGTGAGTCAACTCTTCGCATGAGGTGGCCAAAGTACTGGAGTTTCAGCTTTAGCATTATTCCTTCCAAAGAAATCCCAGGGCTGATCTCCTTCAGAATGGACTGGTTGGATCTCCTTGCAGTCCAAGGGACTCTCAAGAGTCTTCTCCAACACCACAGTTCAAAAGCATCAATTCTTCGGCGCTCAGCTTTCTTCACAGTCCAACTCTCACATCCATACATGACCACAGGAAAAACCATAGCCTTAACTAGACGGACCTTTGTTGGCAAAGTAATGTTTCTGCTTTTGAATATGCTATCTAGGTTGGCCATAACTTTCCTTCCAAGGAGTAAGCGTCTTTTAATTTCATGGCTGCAGTCACCATCTGCAGTAATTTGGGAGCCCAAGAAAATAAAGTCTGACACTGTTTCCATGTTTCCCCATCTATTTCCCATGAAGTGATGGGACCAGATGAAAGAGTCATTTCCTAGGCAGGTTGATAGGGAGTCTAGGGGTCCCCAAGGAGAGAGGGGTCTGGAATTCTCAAGGAGGAAGAAAGGACAAACTTTTTTTCTTTCTCCACATTCCTTAGGAGGATTATATAACAATAATGTATCCTGCCTAAGGACAGTCTTTGGATTCAACCTTCTGTTATCTTAAAATGTTAATTATGGGAGTAGACCTGGTCTTTACAAGGATGTATCTTGCCTGAGGACAGTGTTATCTTAAAATGTAAATTATGGGAGTAGGTCTGATGAGGTCTTTACAACCTCCAGATAATCTTTGGATTATATAACTTCATTGTTAACACTAGCAAGTGGGTACTCTTTCTGCCCCCTTCTGATGCCTATGTCAGAAGCTTTTTCTATCTCCTTTATACTTTAATAAAACTTTATTACACAAAAGCTCTGAGCGATCAAGCCTCATCTCTGGCCCCGGATTGAATTCTTCTCCTCCGGGGGCCAAGAATCCCGGTGTAGTCACGTGATTCAACAACAACCTTTCATCTTGGGGGCTTGTCCAGGATCCTTCAGGACAAGGTAAGGATGCTTGGAGCTTTAGTTCTTTGTTCTCTTAGCGAACATGTTTTCTGCTGTGCTTTACTAACTCTACCATGTGCTTGTGTGAATGAATGACAGGCCCTGAGTGAAGCAAGTAAGGAGCTCTGCTCTGCGGTTCCACGGTGATCTCATAGGGCTTATGGCAGAAACCTGTCAGGGCGTTATACCGATCTGCCAATGCCAAGAGGCACCCAATATCTCCTTCGGGAACTGACCAGAAATGGGCAAAACGTGTGGACCGAACTCTCCCTTCTCAGTCAAACTTTTCAGTCTCTTTGACCATTTCATAACTCCTTGGGAATTAGAAGTACTAACTTAATCTATCGGATCATAGACTTTCAAGGGACTTGTGATCTATACTGTTATTGTGTACTGTGGCTTAGGTCCCAAACTTGGATTGGTATTCAAGAAAGTGCCTAGCCTCGCTAGGAATCGAAAGTTCGGAAGCTAGATGGAGCTCTAGCTCCCAGAACATCTCTGAGGTTAAAGATTACTCAGATTGGGACTACAATGGGTTTTTTTCTTTGGTAACGCCAGCTCTTAGTGGATCAGAAGAGGCTGTTATACTGGTGTGGTGATGCTTGGAAAGAACCTCTCAGTTTTATGTTCGTGTCGGTCTTATTGTAGTCAGAAAATACTCAGGGTCGTACACAGACACTCAGGTGACAAATGTTTCCCACAGCGGTCTTAGCTTGAGAGGCATTCCAGAAGTTTACTCTGATTCACCCCGTTTGACATCAGAGGCAAACAAGCTTAAAGGTGAAGAGCTGGACGTCAAGTAGAGATGCTATCAAGTCTACCCCTGGTACATCCCCACCCCAGCTCGGTGGTAGAACTGGGAGGGACGAGTACGGCGCCTGCGTCTGTAAGGGACAGACTAAGTCCAACCAGGAAGGAAAAGCTTTTGGTGTAACATCTGTCTACACCCCCATCTAGAGCAGAGAGGGATGCCTCTGGTAGAAAAATGGCGCTGGTCGCTTTTTTTCTCTCTTACAGATGGGAGCTAACAATTCCAGCCTCACTCCTTTGAACTGTATCCTGAAAAACTGGGATAGATTTGATCCCCAGGGCTTAAAGAAGACACACCTGGTCTTCCTATGTGATACTGCATGGCCATGGTATCCATTGGAGGATGGCGAACGGTGGCCAGTTGGAGGGTCTCTTAAGTATAATCCTGTTCTACAATTAGACCGGTTCTGTAAGGAACAAGGGAAATGGGTAGAAGTAGCATATGTGTTGCCCTTTTTCTCTCTGCGAAATATGCCAGACTTATGTCCTAAGGGTATAGATTTGGGCGTGAAACCTTCAGCTCCCCCCTGTCCTCTTACTTTGCACCCATACCTGGGACTCCAAACTGGGATTCAAACTGCCCACATGGAGGTCCAAACAACTCCTGTCTCAGTACGACCTCAGACTACTCTGGTTTCGGTAGAAACTCAGACCATAGAAGTAAGAGATGAGATGGAGGACAGGAGACAAAGAGAAGAGGAAAAACAGGTTTCTCCAATCTATCCCTGGGATCATATGCACAGAGTAGCCAGAGAGACTGAGGAACAGCCACACAAGCTGTTGCCTCTTTATGAAACACCCACCGGGAGAAATAATCAGTCTGTGAGAGTTAATAAGCCTTTTTCTTATCAAAAACTACAAAGAATCAAGGAGGATCTGGGAGACTAGTTAGAGGACCCAGAAAAATATATTAGAGCTTTTAAAGGTGTTACTCTGCTTTATGACCTCACTTGAAAGGATGTGATGTATATCTTGGGACAAACGCTGACTCTCAAGTCAAAGACTCGAGTATTGGGAAAAGCGGTTGCTTATGGAGATGAATGGATTGGGAATGAATCAGTAGGGAAGAGGGAGAATGAGATAGCGGCCCTCCCCACTGGGAATCAGGCGTTCCCAACTATAGAACCAAACTGGGATTACAACACAGCTAAAGGAAGATAGGATCAGAGTCATTTTGTTAGATGTATTCTTGAAGGACTTAGGCAGGCACGTTCTAAGTCTTTAAACTATGGCAAATTGGCAGACATAGAACAGGAGGAGAAGGAAGCTCCTGGTAAATTCCTAGATAGACTGAGAGAAGGCCTTCGCAGATTCACTGAGATTGATCCCGAAAGTGAAGAGGGAAAAGTGATCTTAAAGGATAGATTTCTCACTCAGTCGGCTCCAGATATCCGCGGTAAGCTATTAAAATGGGCGTATGGACCAAATCAGTCTTTAGCTACTCTGTTACAACTGGCTCAGACAGTCTATTATGGTAGGGAATATGAGGAAAAGAAAGAAAGGCAAAAAAGACAAAGGAAAGGGCCTTTGCCATGGCTATGAAAAACGTTCTTAAACAGCCTGAGAAAAATGCCCAGAGGGGCCCAGGTGAAAAGGGATGGGCTTGCTATTACTGTGGAAAGGAGGGGCACCTCAAGCGGGATTGCCCTCAGGCATCTAAGCCGCCCCCGGCTCCATGTCCGGTCTGCAAAGGACCACACTGGAAGAGAGACTGCCCCCAGAGGCGTAGGTCTCCAGGGTCAGACTCTCAAGACAATCAGGACTGAAGGTGCCCGGGGGTCCCCACACAAGCTCCCGTCCTAATTACACCTGAGGAACCCCGGGTATTAATAATTGTGGGGGGCCAATCCGTCGATTTCCTTTTAGATACTGGGGCAACTTATTCTGTGCTTACTGAAGCCCCTGGCCCACTTTCTTCCTGATCCGCTTCCGTAATGGGACTGTCCGGACGAGCCAAAAGGTATTATTTCAGTTGTTCTTTATCTTGCAACTGGGATTCTGTGCTGTTTTCACACGAGTTTCTGATCATGCCAGAATCTCCCTCACCCCTTTTGGGAAGGGATATACTGAGCAAGGCCCATGCCTCTGTTTTCATGAATATGGAGCCCTTCCTTTCTCTCCCTTTAGTTGAACAAAATGTAAATCCTAGAGTATGGGCTGATGGAAAATCTGTGGGTCAAGCACAAAATGCTATTCCTGTAGTTGTTAAGCTCAAAGACCCGCACGTATTTCCACATAAGAAGCAGTATCCACTGAAAACTGAAGTTAAAGAAGGGTTAAAACCCATCATCAGAAATTTAAAAGAGCAGGGACTATTAATTCCCTGTAACAGTCTTTGCAACACTCCTATTTTGGGTATAAAGAAATCAAATGGTAAATGGAGACTAGTTCAAGATTTACGAATAATAAATAAGGCTGTAGTTCCTTTACACCCCATGGTGCCTAATCCTTATACTCTATTGTCTGAAATTCCTGAACGGGCCAAATATTTCTCAGTAATTGATTTAAAAGATGTCTTCTATTCAGTGCCTTTGGCGGAATAAAGTCAATTTCTATTTGCCTTTGAAGACCCTACGCAGCCAGCTTCTCAGTTAACCTGGACAGTTTTGCCCCAGGGATTTCGTGACAGTCCTCACTTATTCGGACAAAGTTTGTCACGGGATCTACAAAACTTTAATAGCTCAGAAACAGTGGTGTTACAATATGTAGATGATATTTTGCTCTGTGCTGAGACAGAGGAAGCTTGTTCGCGAGCCTCAGAAGATTTCTTAAACTTTCTGGCAGACTGTGGTTACAAGGCATCAAGAGAAAAGACTCAACTTTGTCAACAATCAGTTAGATATCTGGGCCTAATTATATCAGAAGGGACAGGGCCATAGGCCCTGAGAGAATTAAACCTATACTAAATCATCCCCTACCTATGACTTTAAGACAATTGAGAGGATTTTTGGGAATCACAGGTTACTGTGATTTGGATTCCGGGTTACGGGCAACTTGCCCGGCCCTATATAAACTTATAGCTGAAACTCAGCAGGCCCAAACCGACAAACTGGTTTGGTCTCCAGAAACTCAAAAGGCTTTTAAGGTTCTTCAGACTGCTCTCCTGCAAGCTCCAGCTCTGAGCTTGCCCACAGGGTCAGAATTTAATTTGTTTGTCACTGAAAGAAAAGGTGTGGCACTGGGAGTTTTGACACAACCCCGAGGGCCTCACCAACAACCTATTGCTTATCTAAGCAGAAAATTAGATGTAGTTTCACGTGGGTGGCCCCACTGCCTAAAAGTAATTGGGGCAGCGGCTTTATTAGCACCTGAAGCTTTAAAAATAATTAATGGATGAAACCTTACTGTACTGACTTCTCATGATGTGAGTGGAATCTTAAATTCTAAGGTTAATATTTGGATGACAGACAGTAGGCTTCTTAAGTATCAGTCATTGTTGTTAGAAGGACCAATAACTAAGCTTAAAGTTTGTGGAAATTTAAATCCTGCCACTTTCCTTCCTGAGAAGGAAAATGAAACACCTGATCATGATTGTTCTCAATTCCTAACTTTAAACTATGCAGCTCGGGAGGATCTAAAGGATACACCATTAGACAATCCTGACATGGAAATATTTACAGATGGCAGTTCTTTTGTTCAGGATGAAAAGCGTAAAACAGGTTATGCCGTGGTGACTGCTGAACAGGTTTTGGAAGCAAAATCTCTCTCCCCCAGGAAACCAGTGCTCAGTTAGCGGAGCTTGTGGCTCTGACCCGAGCTCTAGAGTTAAGCAAAGGGCAACGGATAGGCCTGATAATCTATGTGAGTCTACTGCTGACTCCAAAAATCCTGAATCTGCAGTTTGATCCTCAAGACAATGTCTTCCTGTCCTGGGCTCACTCCTATGCTGCATTCCACAATCGGTCTAACTGCTGGGTCTGCGGAGTGCTCCCCTCTTCATCAGTGGAAGGTTTCCCATGGTGGACATCCCCACTTCAAGGAAAAGACTTTCTCCAAGTCTGTGAATACCTTCGACAACAATCACATGCAATGCCTCTTCTTCATCTGATGACATCTACCAACCCTAAAATGGACTGGTGCAACACGTTGCACTTTAACTATGGACATAATGTGACTTAATTTTGACTCTGATTGTTTTTTTTTTTGCTGTTTGCTCCCTGCATCTGTAACTGTATAACTGGATTTGTTTCTAGCCGCGTGAAAGCTTTTAAGTTGCAAATGGTTGCTCAAACTCCTGCTACTGCTGTAGCTTCCTCCAGCTACTATTTGGGGCCTCTGGATCAGATATCCTCAATATGAGGATTAGGAGAATATGTTGCCTCACCAATTTAGGGACAACGCCCCTTGTCAGCTCGGAAGTAGTTATGGAACGAGAACGATGCCCCCTTTCCCTAGGCAACATAATTCTCCTAAAAGAAAAAGGGGGAATGAGAGAGTCATTTCCTAGGCAGGTTGATAGGGAGTCTAGGGGTCCCCAAGGAGAGAGGGGTCTGGAATTCTCAAGGAGGAAGAAAGGACAAACTTTTTTTCTTTCTCCACATTCCTTAGGAGGATTATATAACAATAATGTATCCTGCCTAAGGACAGTCTTTGGATTCAACCTTCTGTTATCTTAAAATGTTAATTATGGGAGTAGACCTGGTCTTTACAAGGATGTATCTTGCCTGAGGACAGTGATATCTTAAAATGTAAATTATGGGAGTAGGTCTGATGAGGTCTTTACAACCTCCAGACATTCTTTGGATTATATAACTTCATTGTTAACACTAGCAAGTGGGTACTCTTTCTGCCCCCTTCTGATGCCTATGTCAGAAGCTTTTTCTATCTCCTTTATACTTTAATAAAACTTTATTACACAAAAGCTCTGAGCGATCAAGCCTCATCTCTGGCCCCGGATTGAATTCTTCTCCTCCGGGGGCCAAGAATCCCGGTGTAGTCGCGTGATTCAACAACAACCTTTCACAGATGCCATGATCTTTGTTTTCTGAATGTTGAGCTTTAAGCCAACTTTTTCACCCTCCACTTTCACTTTCATCAAGAGGCTTCTGAGTTCCTCTTCACTTTGTGCCATAAGGGTGGTGTCATCTGCATATCTGAGGTTATTGATATTTCTCCTGGAAATCTTGATTCCAGCTTGTGCTTCTTCCACTCCAGCGTTTCTCATGATGTACTCTGCATAGAAGTTAAATAAGCAGGGTGACAATATACAGCCTTGACGTAGTCCTTTTCCTATTTGGAACCAGTCTGTTGTTCCATGTCCAGTTCTAACTGTTGCTTCCTGACCAGCATACAAATTTCTCAAGAGGCAGGTCAGGTGGTCTAGTATTCCCATCTCTTTCAGAATTTTCCACAGTTTATTGTGGTCCACACAGTCAAAGGCTTGGCATAGTCAATAAAGCAGAAGGAGATGTTTCTCTTGAACTCTCTTGCTTTTTCCATGATCCAGCAGATGTTGGCAATTTGATCTCTGGTTCCTCTGCCTTTTCTAAAACCAGCTTGAACATCAGGAAGTTCACGGTTCACGTATTGCTGAAGCCTGGCTTGGAGAATTTTGAGCATTACTTTACTAGCATGTGAGATGAGTGCAATTGTGCGGTAGTTTGAGCATTCTTTGGCATTGCCTTTTTTGGGATTGGAATGAAAACTGACCTTTTCCAGTCCTGTGGCTACTGCTGAGTTTTCCAAATTTGCTGGCATATTGAGTGCAGCACTTTCACAGCATCATCTTTCAGGATTTGAAATAGCTCAACTGGAATTCCATCACCTCCACTAGTTTTGTTTGGAGTGATGCTTTCTAAGGCCCACTTGACTTCACATTCCAGGATGTCTGGCTGTAGGTGAGTGATCACACCATCGTGATTATCTGGGTCGTGACGATCTTTTTTGTACAGTTCTTCTGTGTATTCTTGCCACCTCTTCTTAATGTCTTCTGCTTCTGTTAGGTCCATACCATTTCCGTACTTTATGGAGCTCATCTTTGCATGAAATGTTCCCTTGGTATCTCTAATTTTCTTGAAGATTATTTTATTATTTACTTTGCTGGAGCAGCCATGAAGAGATACCCCACACCCAAGGTAAGAGAAACCCAAGTAAGATGGTAGGTGTTGCAAGAGGGCATCAGAGGGCAGACACACTGAAACCATACTCACAGGAAACTAGTCAATCTAATCACACTAGGACCACAGCCTTGTCTAACTCAATGAAACTAAGCCAAGCCCGTGGGGCAACCCAAGACGGGCGGGTCATGGTGGAGAGATCTGACAGAATGTGGTTCACTGGAGAAGGGTATGGCAAACCACTTCAGTATTCTTGCCTTAAGAACTCCATGAACAGTATGAAAAGGCAAAATGATAGGATACTGAAAGAGGAACTCCCCAGGTCAGTAGGTGCCCAATATGCTACTGGAGATCAGTGGAGAAATAACTCCAGAAAGAATGAAGGGAAGGAGCCAAAGCAAAAACAATACCCAGCTGTGGATGTGACTGGTGATAGAGGCAAGGTCCGATGCTGTAAAGAGCAATATTGCCTAGGAACCTGGAATGTCAGGTCCATGAATCAAGACAAATTGGAAGTGGTCAAACAAGAGATGGCGAGAGTGAATGTTGACATTCTAGGAATCAGTGAACTAAAATGGATTGGAATGGGTGAATTTAACTAAATGATCATTATATCTACTACTGTGGACAGGAAACCCTCAGAAGAAATGGAGTAGCCATCATGGTCAACAAAAACGTCTGTAATGCAGTACTTGGATGCAATCTCAAAAACGACAGAATGATCTTTGTTCGTTTCCAAGGCAAACCATTCAGTATCACAGTAATCCAAGTCTATGCCCCAACCAGCAACACTGAAGAAGCTGAAGTTGAATGGTTCTATGAAGACCTACAAGACCTTTTAGAATTAACACCCCCAAAGATGTACTTTTCATTATAGGGGACTGGAATGCAAAAGTAGGAAGTCAAGAAACACCTGGAGTAACAGGCAAATTTGGCCTTGGAATATGGAATGAAGAAGGGCAAAGACTAATAGAGTTTTGCCAAGAAAATGCACTGGTCATAGCAAACACCCTCTTCCAACAACAGAAGAGAAGACTCTACACATGGACATCACCAGATGGTCAACACCGAAATCAGATTGATTATGTTCTTTGCAGCCAAAGATGGAGCAGCTCTATATAGTCAACAAAAACAAGACCAGGAGCTGACTGTGGCTCAGATCATGAACTCCTTATTACCAAATTCAGACTTAAATTGAAGAAAATAGGGAAAACCACTAGACCATTCAGGTATGACCTAAATCAAATCCCTTATGATTATACAGTGGAAGTGAGAAATAGATTTAAGGGCCTAGATCTGATAGATAGAGTGCCTGATGAACTATGGAATGAGGTTCATGACACTGTACAGGAGACAGGGATCAAGACCATCCCCATGGAAAAGAAATGCAAAAAAGCAAAATGGCTGTCTGGGGAGGCTTTACAAATAGCTGCGAAAAGAAGAGAAGCGAAAAGCAAAGGAGAAAAGGAAAGATATAAGCATCTGAATGCAGAGTTCCAAAGAATAGCAAGAAGAGATAAGAAAGCCTTCCTCAGCGATCAATGCAAAGAAAGAGGAAAGAAAGTACAAACTTCTGTAAAACTGGACTCATTCTGCAGCCAGTAAGGTTATACTCAAAATCCTTCAAGCTAGACTTTAGCATTACGTGAACTGAAAACTTGCAGATATACAAGCTGGGTTTAGAAAAGGCAAAGGAACCAGAGATCAAATTGCCAACATCCACTGGATCAGAGAAAAAGCAAGAATATTCCAGAAAAACACGTTCTTCTGCTTCATTGACTACGCTAAAGCCTTTCTTAAAGAGATGGGAATACCAGACCACCTTACCTGTCTCCTGAGAAACCTGTATGCAGATAAAGAAGCAACAGAACCAGACATAGAACAACTGACTGGTTCAAAATTGGGAAAGGAGTATGACAAAGCTGTATGTTGTCACCTTGTTTATTTAACTTCTATGCAGAGTATATATCATGGGGAATGCTGGGCTGAATGAATCACAAGCTGGAATCAAGAGTGCCCAGAGAAGTAACAACCACGGATATGCAGATGGAACTACTTCAATGGCAGAAAACAAAGAGGAACTAAAGAGCCTGTTGATGAAAGTGAAAGGAGAGTGAAAAAGTTGGCTTAAAACTCAACATTCAAAAAACTAAGATCGGGACTTCCCTGGTGGTCCAGTGGTTAAGATTCTGAGATTCAGTGGTTCTCAGTGGTTAAGATTCTTTGCCCACCCAATGGATGGGGCATGGCTTTGGTCCCTGGTAGGGGAACTAAGATCCCACATGCTGCATGTCTAATAAATAAATAAAATAAACATAAAAAAAAAAGAAAACTAAGATCATGGTATCTGGCCCCATCACTTCATGGCAAATAGATGGGAAAAAGTGAAAGCAGTGACAGATTTTATTTTCTTGGGCATCACTGTGGATGGTGACTGCAGCCATGAAACTAAAGGACATCTGCTCCTTGGAAGGAAAGCTATGATAAACCTAGACAGCATATTAAAAAGTAAAGACATCACTTTGCTGACAAAGGTTCAACAGCCAAGGCTACGTTTTTCTGCTAGTCATGTATGGATGTGAGAGCTGGACCATAGAGAAGGCTGAGTGTCAGGAATTGATGCTTTGAACTGTGGTGCTGGAGAAGACTCTTGAGAGTCCCTTGGACTGCAAGGAGATCAAACCAGTCAATCATAAAGGAAATCAACCTTGCATATTCATTGTAAGGACTGATGCTAGAGCTCTAATACTTTGGCCACCTGATGCGAAGAGCCAGCTCACTGGAAAAGAACCTGATGCTGGGAAAGACTGAGGACAAAAGAAAAAGGCAACAGAGGATGAGATGGTTAGATGGCATTTCTGACTCAATGGACATGAATTTGAGCAAACTCCAAGAGACAGTGAAGGACAGAGAAGCCTGGCATGCTGCAGTCCATGTGGTTGCAAAGAGTCAGACACAACTTAGCGACTGAACAACAACAACAAACTGTAAGGTCCAGCAATCACATGCTTTAGTACTTAACTAAAGGAATCAAAAACTTATGATCACATATAAACCTGCACATGGATGTTTACAGAAGCTTCATCCTTAACTTCTAAAACTTGGAAGCAACCAAGACGTCCTTCAGCAAGTGAATGGATAAATAAACTTAGTATGTCCAGAAAATGGGACATTATTCAGCTGAAAAGAAATGAGCTACTGAGGCATGAAAAGACATAGCATGGAGGAAAGTTAAATGCATATTGAGTGAAAGAAGCCAATATAAAAAGACCACATACTATACATTCCAACTGTGTGACACTGTGGAAAAGGTGAAACTGTGGAGACATAATAACACCAGGGTTTGGAGGAGGGAAACTTCTCTGGTGGCTCAGACGGTAAAGCATCTGTTTACAATGCGGGAGACCTGAGTTCAATCCCTGGGTTGGGAAGATTCCCTGGAGAAGGAAATGGCAACCCACTCCAGTACTCTTGCCTAGAAAATCCCATGGACGGAGGAGCCTGGTGTCCATGGGGTTGCAAAGAGTCGGACATGACTGAGCGACTTCATTTGGAGAAGGGAAGAACGGGTGGAGCACAGAGGATCTTTGGGTCACGAAACCCCTCTGTGTGATATTATAATGGTGGATATGTGTTGTTACATGTTTGTCCAAACCCTCAAAATGGGCCAGGAGTGAACCCTGATGTAAACCATGGACTCTGAGAGATGACAATATATCCGATTGTAACAAACATCCCATCTGGTGGGGATAGTGACAGAGGGGGAGGCTGTGCATGTGTGGAAGCGGGAGGTGGAGGACTGGGGTTTACCCAGTCCTGTGTGCCTTACCCTGTTTTTCTGTGAATCTAAAACTGCTCTAAATGAAAAAACGGCGTATTAAAAACAAAAAAGATAATAATCTAGCTCAGTAAGACACATACATACAATAAATAAACAGGAAAGTGTCAACTGGGAGAAAAAAAACACAACCTAAATTTGAACAGTTTCATCTGAAGAACTTCCTGAGGGCACAAGCCTGAGGGCAGCTCCCAGGTAGCCCTGAGGGACTGCTCTGAGGAGTGACAGAGCAGCACCTGGATCTACAGGAATATTTGCAACACAGACCAGGTAGTGGGAACATCCAAAGATTACTGATAATTAAAGAAAACCAAGTTAAGGAATTTAGTGCTTCTCTATGCATGGCAAGATGCAAGAGTCTGGGCTCACTGAAATCATTCCTCTGCTGTGCACCTCACTCTCTGGGGCCAGAATCCTGTGCTTTGCCAGCCTGAGTCCCCTCTGGGCTCACCATCGGGCAGCTGCAGTGGTTTGATGGCTCCAAAAATCTGCTTTTTAAGAATGTGGCACACAATGTTTTTAATTCACAAAAGCATTTTTAAAAGGCTAAGAAAACGCAATTTGTGCCACCAGTTATTAAATACATTATAAAACTTCAGTACATAAACTGTGGAAATGGAACGAGAATACACAGAGTTCAAGACAAGAGAAGGGAAAACCCTACAAACCCTAACAGAGAAGAATTTTAGTAAGAGTGATGTGACAAAGAGGGTAAGAGAAAAATGATTTAAAGAAAAACAAAACAGACTTACAACAATTGGTTATCTATTTTGAGAGGAAAAACTTAAATCTTATTTTCACAGAAAATAAATTCCACACAGATGAAAGAGCTGTTCCTTTTAACTGAAGCCATAAAGGAACTAAGGAGAATCTGATCTCAAGGAAGGAAATGCCTTTCTCAGCATAAAAGCAACAGGAAAAAAAACACAGAGAAAAACTGAGACTTGATCTTTTTTAAAAGATTTTTAAGAAAACATTTACATATTTTAATAAAAAGTTTAACTCAAAATCCACATACAGTTCCAATAAATCAAATATTGGGGATCTAGTACAGTAAAAATAATACTTGATCTTTGTTTCCTGGCGCAAAGTCACCAAAGTCTGGGAATTTATAGTCTTTTGAATGCTAATATGACGACACAGGGGTCTTGGAGGTTTCAGAACTTCGGGACTGGGGTTGGGGTGGGGTGGGGTGGCTGGGGTGGCTGGTCACCGGAAAAGCAACTCCTACAGTCACAACTCTCCTTCATTCCCACAACCATGCCTCCCCTGTTGGCTGAGAGGGGCTAAACGGACTCAGTGAGCGATGGCCCACCAGTCATTTAACCTCTTCTGCTCAGTGTTGGAAAACTGAAAGCTTTATAGGACATATATGTGTGTGTGTGTGTGTGTGTATATATATATATATAATATATATGTAATATGTATAAACATATGATGACCCTCTTTGTCTCTTGTGAGAATCTTTGACTCAAATTTTTGTTTGATGTACCTGCATACTTATTTTTTACGTTTATTCAGCTACTTTGTATCTTTTGATTGGGGAGTTTAAGACATTTACACTGAAAGTAATTACTGATAGTGAAAGTGAAAATGTTAGTCACTCAGTTGTGTTTGACTCTTTATGACCCATCTGGCTACTCCGTCCATGGGATTCTCCAGGCAAGAATACCAGAGTGGGTTGCCATGCCCTTCTACAGGGGTTCTTGCTGACCCAGGGATTGAACCCAGATCTCTTGCATTGCAGGCAGATTCTTTTCGATTTGAGCTACCAGGGAAGCACTTACTATTTCCATTTTGTTGACTGGTTTTTGTCTTACGGTTTATTTGCTCCTCTTTTCTGTTCTTGCTTCCTGCCTTCATGCTTCCTTGGTGTTCTGTAGTGACATGCTTTGATTCCTTTCTCATCTTCCATCTTTATCCCATGGGTATTTTCTTCGTGGGGAGGTTACATAACACATTTTATAGTTACAACAATCTCTTAAACTAATTACTGCTTAATTTCAATCACACACAAAAATTCTACTCCTGTACATCTGCCCCCACTTATGTTATAAACATCACAAATTACATCTTTTTATATTTTATAGTTACTATAGTTACCATTTTTTATTTTTTAATTTATGTACCACCATGACAGTATTACAGATTTTGGACCTTTCTCTATGGGCTTCCCAGGTAGCTCAGTGGTAAAGAATCCGCTTGCCAACAAAGGAGCCCCAGGAAATGCGGGTTCGATCCCTGGGTTGGGAAGATCCCCTGGAGGCAGAAATGGCAATGCACACCAGTATTCTTGCCTGGAAAATCCCATGGACATAGGAGCCTGATGGGCTACAATCCATGAGGTTGCAAAGAGCTGGACATGACTGAGCGTCCACACACCTGTCTCTATACTCGCCTTTAACAGAGTGTTATGCTTTCACGTCACACCTTGCATCCTGTCATTAGCATTTCTGGCAAAGCAATCTAGTGATGTGCACGCCCTCAGCTTTTACTTCCCTTGGAAAGCCTTATTTCTCCTTCACTGTTGAAGGACAGTTTTGCCAGATCCAGTTTCCCTGGCTGGCACTCTTCCAGCACTTTGAATGCGTCGCCCCACTCCCTCTCGGCCTATAATGTCACTGCTAAAACACCTGCTGAGAACCTTATGGGAGCTCCCCTGTGACAACTCGCTTTTTTCTTGCTGTTTTCAAGATTCTCTCTCTGCTTCAGCCTTGTGAGTTTTATTACAATGTGTTTTGGTCCGGGCCTCTTTTAGGCATCTTGAATTTGGATGTCCGTATCCTGCCCTGAGTTTCAGAAGCTTCCTGACCTTTCTCCTAGGTCTCCCACGCGACATATACTGGTCTACTCGTTCGTGTTCCATAAGCCTCCGAGGCTTTCCACGCTCTTCATCATTCTTTTTCCTTTTTGCTCCTGACTTGGTAATTTCAAGTGACTTGTCTTCAAATTCTAATTCTGCTGTTGAACACTCTAGAGAAATTTTCAATTTAGGTATTGTATTCTTCAGCTCCAGAATTTGTTTGGTTCTTTTTTATCCTTTCTCTTTCTTGATATTTGCTTCCCTGGTGGCTCAGTAAAGATTCACCTGCAATGCAGGAGACTGGGTTCGATTCCTGGGTTGGGAAAATCCCCTAGAGAAGGGAATGGCAACCCATTCCAATATTCTTGCCAGGACAATTCCATGGACAGAGGAGCCTGGTGGGCTACACAGTCCATGGGGTCACAAAGAATTGGACAGGACTGAGTGACTATATTTTCTTTTCTTTCTTTCTTCTGTTGATATTTACATTTTGTTCATTTTCACAACTGCAGTTAGTTCACTATGCCCTCCTGTAGCATACTTAAGCTACAGTTCAAGACTATTATTTTGAATTCTTCATTAATTCACACACCTTAGTTTCTTTAGGGTCAGTTTCTGGATATGTATTTTGATCCTATGACTGGGCCACATTTCCCTGTTTCTTCATCTGCCTCATTATTTTTGGCTGGGATTTGGGCATTTGTAAAAACTGCTACCTCTCCAAGTCTTTCTGAACTGGCTTCATACGGGGAAAGACTTTCACCAATCAGCCTGGCTAGATCCTGGGAGCCTCCAAACCTTCTCTGGGGACGTGTCTTCTCTCCACCTGTCACTGCCCAGAGCGGTAAGCTGCTTCTCCATCTAGCATCCATCTGTGGGGCTGCAGGTTCTCTGACCACAAGCAGCTGAACTCCCCTTGTTCTCAGTGGCCCCAGGGGTGCCAATCATGCCAATCAGGTGAGAGAAATTGACCTGTGAGGAGCTTCTCTTGGGCACGTAACTGGGCAAGTGTAAGCGTAGCACTCACTGAGAGTCCTGCTGACGGGCACTTGTGGACGTGGCTCTTGTGAGTGCGGGAAGGGAAGCAGCCTGTCACCACTTCAGCACGGCTGCTCTTGGCTTTGCGCTGGCCTGGGTGACTGCAACTTCTTAACTGGTCTCTGGAGTCATAAGAGCTTTTCTGGACCATTTATTGTTAAGGCAGTGTGTCTGAGGCTTCACAGATCTGGGGTTCCCTTTGCACCATTGTGCTGGCTTCGCTCCTCTTGTTTGCCTGGCCACCCATTGGCAGCTGACTTCTGACATGGGGGCAGCTGTGTGGGACTGAGCCCGTAACCTGGGGGGTCTGTGCTAACTTGAGGCTGTGTCAGAACGAAACTGAACTGGATGACACCCAGTTGGTATCAGAGGACTGGAGAACTGCTTGGTGTCAGGAAAGAAAACAACATGGGGATATACATATTTCTTATGATAAAAATGGAAATGTGTGAAGATGACCACTCTTAAGTATAGTCATACACTGTTTTTTCTCTGTAAAATTTCTTAGCACACTTTCTTGCCACATCAACCAATGTCTATAATTACATCTTAGGACACAACTTTTCCATTTATTGTTTAAAACACCACTATAAAACAACTTTCTTTTTAAGAAGTATTATTTACCTTCAGTCAATAAACTTACTATGCTGCTGCTGCTGCTAAGTCGCTGCAGTCGTGTCCGACTCTGTGCGACCCCATAGACAGAGGCAGCCCGCTAGGCTGCCCCGTGCCTGGGATTCTCCAGGCAAGAACACTGGAGTGGGTTGCCATTTCCTTCTCCAATGCATGAAAGTGAAAAGTGAAAGTGAAGTTGCTCAGTTGTGTCCGACTCTTAGCGACAATACCTAGCAAAGAAAATCTAAAATGAGATATAATAGTTACAAGGAAATACTAAAGTTTTATTTTAAAGTTTAATTGATACAGAAGAGGGAGAATGAAGTAACTGGTACATGACGTAGAGCAGGCCACTGGGTAGATGCAAAGAAATAGAGGAAAACAACAGAATGGGAAAGACTAGAGATCTCGTCAAGAAAATCAAAGATACCAAGGGAACATTTCATGCAAAGATGGACACAGTAAAGGACAGAAATGGTATGGACCTAACAGAAGCAGAAGATATTAAGAAGAGATGGCAAGAATGCACAGAACTACACAAAAAAGATCTTCATGACCCAGATAACCACAATGGTGTGATCACTCACCTAGAGCCAGACAGCCTGGAATGTGAAGTCAAGTGGGCCTTAGGAAGCATCACTACTAACAAAGCTAGTGGAGGTGATGGAATTCCAGTTGAGCTCTTTCAAATCCTAAAAGATGATGCTGTGAAAGTGCTGCACTCAGCATGCCAGCAAATTTGGAAAACTCAGCAGTGGCCACAGGACTGAAAAAGGTCAGTTTTCATTCCAATCCCTAAGAAAGGCAATGCCAAAGAATGTTCTAACTACCACACAATTGCACTCATCTCACATGCTAGTAAAGTAATGCTCAAAATTCTCCAAGCCAGGCTTCAACATTACGTGAACCGTGAACTTCCAGATGTTAAAGCTGGATTCAGAAAAGGCAGAGGAACCAGAGATCAAATTGCCAACATCTGCTGGATCATTGAAAAAGCAAGAGAGTTCCAGAGAAACATCTCCTTCTGCTTTATTGACTATGCCAAAGCCTTTGACTGTATGGATCACAAGAAACTGTGGAAAATTCTTCAAGAGATGGGAATACCAGACCACCTGCCTACCTCCTGAGAAATCTGTATGCAGGTCAGGAAGCAACAGTTAGAACTGGACATGGAACAACAGATTGGTTCCAAATCGGGAAAGGAGTACATCAAGGCAGTACACTGTCACCCTGCTTATGTAACTTATATGCAGAGTATATCATGAGAAATATTGGGATGGAGGAAGCACAAGCTGGAATCAAAACTGCCGGGAGAAATATCAATAACCTCAGATATGCAGACGACACCACTCTTATAGCAGAAAGCGAAGAAGAATTAAAGAGCCTCTTGATGAAGGTGAAAGAGGAGAGTGAAAAAGTTGGCTTAAAACTCAACATTCAGAAAACTAAGATCATGGCATCTGGTCCCATCACTTCATGGCAAATAGATGGCAAAACAGTGGAAACAGTGTCAGACTTTATTTTTTTGAGCTCCAAAATCACTGCAGATGGTGACTGCAGCCATGAAATTAAAAAACGCTTGCTCCTTGATAGAAAAGTTATGACTAACCTAGACAGCATGTTAAAAAGACATTACTTTGCAGAGACATTACTTTGCCAACAAAGGTCCACTTGTCAAAGCTATGGTTTTTCCAGTAGTCATGTATGGATGTTAAGAGTCAGACCATAAAGAAAGCTGAGTGCCAAACAATTGATGCTTTTGAACTGTGGTGTTGGAGAAGACTCTTGAGAGTCCCTTGGATTGCAAGGAGATCCAACCAGTCCATCCTAAAGGAAATCAGTCCTGAATATTCACTGGAAGTACTGATGATGAAGCTGAAACTCCAATACTTTGGCCACCTGATGCGAAGAGCTGACTCATTTGAAAAGACCCTGATGAGGACAGGAGGAGAAGGGGACCACAGAGGATGAGATGGTTGGATGGCATCACCGACTTAATGGACATGAGTATGAGAAAACTCCGGGATTTGGTGATGGACAGGGAAGCCTGGCATGCTTCAGTCCACGGGGTGGAAAAGAGTCAGACACGAGTGAGCGACTGAACTGAACTGGGTAGATGTATGTCATAAAGCCTCTAGTTATAATAAAATTTGCTGCAAGAATACAGCACAACAGAACAGAACACTACACCAACACCATACCCCACCTTACCCCACCCTCCAGAGCAGAGGACAGCCCCACCATCATTGACCAAAGTGCCAAGGGAATGGGAAGCAGGTGGGCAAGCACACTTGGTTCCTCCCACGTGACTCCCCAGACCTGGACGCAGAGCTCTTGCTGGTGCAAGGCATGCTGGGAGTGAAATCTCCAGTTGGGGGGCTGTGCACACGACGAACATATAGTGGGAAGTCAACAGTTTCTCCCAAAAGGGCACCTGCCAGTCCCTAGGCTCTACAGAACTAAGATGAACACCACTATACACAGTTCTTAACTGTCGACACAACACCTCCAGGTTCCCTTCACCTCCACGTGCTGTTTGGGTTGAGATGATGCAGAAGATCACTGTGCTGTTCTTCATGTTGTCTCCTTGACTATAAAGCATGACTCATTTCATCATGGAATGAGAAGTAAAGGGCCAGAGTAGACAATTTATGTGAAAGCACAGAAAGATACACAAATGTTCACTGGCCAATTAATAAAATGTAAGCCCAGGAAGAATATAAGGAACTCCAGCATCTGCCATTAATTTCCAAGTTTAGCAACTAAGACTTCCTACTTGTACCCTAAATCACAACAAATTCCACACTGCAAAACTCTAATGAATTAGGTTGCCTCATAATTAGCATAGACTTCAAAGATCTTTATTCTAAACCAGGGTCAGCAAAGAATGGCCCAGCCCTGCCTGTGTACCTACAGTTTTATTGGAGCACAGCCACGCTTGTTCACCAACACAAGTCATAGCTGTCTGCACACGACAGCTGCAGAGTTGCACATCTGTGACGGACACCATGTGGCCCTTTACAGTCAGCTCCTCCACTCCTGCTCTAACCCTCTGGCTTAGAACAGGGGCTCTGCAGAGTGAATAATGCACTCACTGGCCCCATGTCTCACAATTGCTGAGACGGAGTGGGGAACCAGGACTGTCTGCTGATGCCAGGCTACCAACTCCCTTGCCAGTGGTCCCAGTTCATTCATCAACGGAGAGCCAGGCTCTTGGAGTTTCTCACAAATGATGAGTCCTCTGGCTCCTACCCAGCACTCTCCCTGCGAGGCTCAGCCATGGGGGTGTCTGGTAGAAGCTGCCTCTAAGTCACATGTCCACAGTCAATGCACGCAGGATTCCCTGCTGCTCAGAGGTGACACCATCTTCCTCATCACTCCAGGTGCCCTTCAGCCTCTGACCTTCACTTCAAAAGGCACCACCTCTCTTTCCATTGGCTTGGCAAGCTCGCTTCCTCCCACTTGTCCTAAACCTAATCCATCTAGAATTCAGGCTCTTATTTCAGCCTGAACTCCGATACCAGGATCCTACCTGTTTTACCTGCACCTCGCCTCTAATCCCTCCTCCCCAGACAAGAATTCCCTGTGAAGTGGCAGGAAGCCATGACTCAGAGGCCTCAATACTTACCTCCAAGGTGAAGTCTAAACCCCTCAGTGGGGTTTCCCAGTTCTCCCTGTACAAACCTTCTATAACAATTTAACTGGTTCGTTTTCTATTCCCCAAGCTATTTGGGGTCCAAAGCTATGCCATTTCCTCCCTCCCTCACTATCTTTCTTTAATAATCAGCTTAAATTCTACCTGCTCTTCTTCAAATAACGAAGTTAAAAGGGAGGTGCATAAAGAAACAGGTGTGTGCACGACAGTTCTCTACTTCACCTGCTAATTCACCAGAGAGCCATTTACCTTCCACAGTAAGACTTCTATAAATATACTCATTATTACAATACTTAAGCACGGCCAAAAAAAAAAAAAAAGTATATTAGGATGTTTGTTATACTGAAATTTGAGCCAAGACATAATTTTATCACTGCTTTTTAAGGCACTAATTATTGAAGCCCTAATACTTTAAATACTGGCTTCCTTCATAGCTCAGTCACTAAAGCATCTGTCTGCAATGCAGGAGACCTGGGTTCAATTCCTGGGTCAGGAAGATCCCCTGGAGAAGGAAATGGCAACCCACTCCAGTATTCTTGCTTGGAGAATCCCATGGACGAAGGAGCCTGGTGGGATACAGTCCATGGGGTCACAAGAGTCGGACACGACTTAGTGACTAAACCACTGCCACCACTTTAAATATAAAATATGAAACCCGGATTCAAATTCCTGTTAGTAGCTACATAACTCTACACAAGTTCTTTAGCTTCCTTAAGTTATTCAAATGTAAAATAGTTGATTTTCAATATTCAAGACAGCTATGAATCAGCAAATACTGAATTGCTGCTCTTACAGGAAATACAGGGTCAAGTTCCTGTGAGCCTCTGGTCACATTTTCTTCAGTCGTTCAATATATATCCTTGTTTTGTGCGTGTTTCGGTATGAAACCTTGGTGTTGCTGTTTAGTCGCTAATTCGTGTCTGACACTTTTGAGACCCCACGGGCTGTAGCCCGCCAGGCTCCTCTGTCCACAGGATTTCCCAGGTAAGAATACTGGAGTGTGTTGCCATTTCCTCCTGCAACGGGATCTTCTCACCTCAAGAGACTGAACCTGTGGTCTCCTGCAATGGCAGGCAGATTCTTTCCCACTGAGCCACCTGGGAAGTGTATAAAACTTTATTTAACATATACTGCAAAGTTATTAATGTTGACCTCACAGGCAACACACTAACTCACAATAACAGACTTCAACAGACCCCTCCCAGCACCACACATGAAAGATTCTGTGTTATCTCAACTAAGACTCTTGGTTTTTCCTATCCTCAAGGCAGAGTAAAAAACACCTGAAACGTTCTCTGACTTTTTTTGGAATGCCTACAGAGTCTGTCTAAGCCTTTTAAACTTGTAAATAAAGTCTTTTAAATTTTTAAATAAAGCTTTTTCATATTTAAATGAAAATATGTCCAAAATGCCCTGAGTTTTGTTTCTGAAGATGTTCAATTGCAGCTGGAGAAGGCAATGGCAACCCACTCCAGTATTCTTGCCTGGAAAAACCCACGAACAGAGGAGCCTGGTGGGTTGCAAAGAGTTGGGCATGACTGAGTAACTAACACTCAGGACCCTGTGTAGTGCAGCTTGAAGCAAGTGAAAACCAGCTGAACCCTCCCTCATGTGGATCATCTCAGACCAACTTTTCCTCTTACCACTCACACAGCTCCCAGGAGCAGCGCCTAAAGACAGCTGCCTCCACATCCATCAGGAGAGGTCCAACCAGATAAATTCTGGCATTTAATAATACCCAGCCTTAAGGATGGTTTTTTCCCCAGCTGTAGGCTTGAGACAGGAAGTGCCCCATGATACATATATTATTTATTGAGGGAACCATTCCAAGTACACAAAATAGTTTGTGGTGGAAAAGCAAATATGTGATTTTAAACATACATTTATGTATGTACATAAATGCTTCATGGGTAGCTATATTAAAAAAAGTAATGGTACTTCCTACTGGAAAGAGGAAGAAGACCCAATATTGAACATCCAGAAATGTTTTACGATATGCATAGCAGATGTTGTTTAAACAAACATTAGATTCACTAAAACTTCTAAATCTTTTTTAAATGATTATAATAAATGTTTCACCTTAAAAACCTCACTGTTATACTTTAATACAAAATAGATACATATTCATGACAAAAAAGGCTAGTTGTCTACGGAGAGACTCATATAAATTTGCTTTCTATAATGTTAAACGTATTTTAGTAACAGTTAAGTGTTCCTTCAGAGAAGGCAATGGCACCCCACTCCAGTACTCTTGCTTGGAAAATCCCATGGATGGAGGAGCCTGGTAGGCTGTAGTCCATGGGGTCGCTAAGAGTTGGACACGACTGAGCGACTTCCCCTTCACTTTTCACTTTCATGCACTGGAGAAGGAAATAGCAACCCACTCCAGTGTTCTTGCCTGGAGAATCCCAGGGACAGGGGAGCCTGGTGGGCTTCTGTCTATGGGGTCGAATAGAGTCGGAGATGACTGAAGCGACTTAGCAGCAGCAGCAGCAGTAGCATCAGCAAGTGTTCCTTAAATCCAAGGAATGACTGAATGCCTCACATTTCAAACTTACTAGAACCTAACATTAAGCTATTTTTTCTTTTTTTAAAAAACGACACAGATTATAGCTGTGTGATCCGATTTTCAAGCAAGTCGACTGACCAGATTTGAACACAAATTAAATGCCTTTCTGGAATAAGATAAAGGGCACTCCCAGCCTACATGTTTTAATATGAACTGACTTTTTTGAGGGGAGGGGTAGGGGGAAGGTATGGACTGAAAATGAAGTAGAATGAGAATGAGGAATGAGAATGTCTTTCTAATGAGACACAATTTAACAGATCCATTAAATCCTTCTGTATTAACTCCTACTCCTTTCAACTTTAAAATAAAATTTTGTAGGCAGAAGTTTTATTTTAGACTTGTCATAAATTTTAAAATTTAATTCTAAGAGAAGCTGGCTTTGGGATAAATATCAATCTACCTGATGAAATGAACTAAATTTAGAGTATGACTAACTTGCCACAAAAAGTCTTTGTTTTTCTATAGCAAAGTTTTTTCAACACACCAAACTATAGATACACTTGATAAAGTAAGATAGAAACTGCAGTCAAATCTCACTCCTAGAAGGTAACCCAGGATAAAATATAGACGCCTTTGGGGAAACACCACCAAAGATGTGATCTATGAAAGAGGTAACTGATAACCTAGACTTAATTAAAATTAAAAACTTCTGCTCTGTGAAATATAATGTTAAGATAATGAAAAGATATGCCATAGACTGGGAGGAAATATTTGGAAAAGACACATCTCATAAATGCTGCTGCTGCTGCTAAGTCACTTCAGTCGTGTCTGACTCTATGCAGCCCCATAGACGGCAGCCCACCAGGCTCCCCCATCCCTGGGATTCTCCAGGCAAGAACACTGGAGTGGGTTGCCATTTCCTTCTCCAGTGCATGAAAGTGAAAAGTGAAAGTGAAGTCGCTCAGTCGTGTCTGACTCGTAGCAACCCCATGGACTGCAGCCCACCAGGTTCCTCTGTTCACGGGATTTTCCAGGCAAGAGTACTGGAGTGGGTTGCCATTGCCTTCTCCGTCTCATAAATGACTGCTATCCAAAATACACAAAGAATTCTTAAAACTCAACAATAAGGGGAAAAAAAGCAACTCAATTAAAAAATGGTGCAAGAAAATCTGAACAGTCATCTCACTGAAGGAGACAGGAGTGAGTGAAAGTCGCTCAGTTGTGTCCGACTCTTTGTGACCCCATGGACTATACAATTCATGGAATTCTCCAGGCCAGAATACTGGAGTGGGTAGCCTTTCCCTTCTCCAAGGGATCTTCCCAACCTAGGATTCAAACCTAGGTCTCCTGCATTGCAGGTGGATTCTTTACCAGCTGAGCCACAAGAGAAGCCCAAGAATACTGGAGTGGGTAGCCTATACGGATGGCAAATGAGCAAGATGAAGAGATGTTCTGCATCAAATGTTATCAGGGAAATGCAAATTAAGCAACAGTGAGATGCCAGTCCTCATCTATCAGAATGACCAAAATGCAGAACACTGACATCACATGCTGGCAAGCACAGGAAGCAACAGGAAGTCTCACTCATTGCTGGTGGGCATGCAAACTGGTGCAGTCACTGTGCAGACAGTCTGGTTCTAACAAACAGAATATACTCTTACTCTATGATCCAGGAATCACAGTCCCTGGTATCTATCCAAACGAGTTAAAAACTAACATCCACACAAAACCCTGCACATGATGTTTTATAGAAGCTTTATTTAAAATTTCTAAAACCTGGAAGCAACCAAGATGCCACTCTGCAGTGAACTGGTAAACTGGTACATCCAGACAATGGGATATTATTCCGCATTAAAAAGAAATGAGCTATCAAGCCGTGAAAAGACACGGAGGATCCTTAAATGCACACTGCTCAGCCAGTAAGAGAAGTCAATCTGTACAAGCTGCATATCTTATGATTCAACTCTGACATTCTGGAGAAGCAAAACTATGGAGACAGCAAAAAGATCAGTGGTTGTGGGGGGCAGGGGAGGGATGAAGAGGCAGAGAAGAGGGGATTTTTAGGGCAGTGAAACTATACTACATGGCACTATAATGGTGAATTCATGTCACTATACACTTGTCTAATCCACAGAACAGACAACACCAAGAGGGAACCTTAATGTAAACTGTGGATTCTGGGCAATAACAGTGTGTCAGTGGAGGTTCCTTGGCTGTAACAAATGGGATTTTGCTAGTATGGGGGAGGCTGTACATGTGTGGGGACAGGGGGTATATGGGAACTCTGTTTTCCACTGAGTGTTGTTGTGTACCTAAAAAAAAAAAAAAAAAATGGTATAGACTGTAATTCTATAAACTTGAAGAGACACAGGTTTGATCCCTGGATCAGGAAGACGCCCTGGAGAAAGAAACGGTATCCCACTCTAATAAAATTTCTGGAAAATCCCATGGACAGAGGAGCCTGGAGTCTGTGGGGTGGCAAAGAGTTGGAAAGGATTGAGCGATTAAATAACAATCGTTATGTCTAGGTAGTATATATGTGGGTGCTTAATCTCCTATCCTTCCAACTTTTCTCTGTTAAAGGACAGAAATGGTATGGACCTAATAGAAGCAGAAGATATTAAGAAGCGGTGGCCAAGAATACACAGAAGAACTATACAAAAAAGATCTTCACGACCCAGATAATCACGAAGGTGTTATCACTCACACTCACCTAGAGCTGGACATCCTGGAATGTGAAGTCAGGTGGGCCTGACTTCAGAAGTATCACTATGAACAAAGCTAGTGGAGGCAATGGAATTCCAGCTGAGCTATTTCAAATTCTAAAAGATGATGCTGTGAAAGTGCTGCACTCAATATGCCAGCAAATTTGGAAAGCTCAGCAGTGGCCACAGGACTGGAAAAGGTCAGTTTTCATTCCAATCCCAAAGAAAGGTCATGCCAAAGAATGCTCAAACTAATGCACAATTGCACTCATCTCACATGCTAGTTAAGTAATGCTCAAAATTCTCCAAGCCAGGCTTCAGCAATATGAGAACTGTGAACTTCCAGATGTTCAAGCTGGTTTTAGAAAAAGGCAGAGGAACCAGAGATCAAATCACCAACAACCGCTGGATCATTGAAAAAGCAAGAGAACTCCAGAAAAACATCCTTTTCTGCTTTATTGACTATGCCAAAGCCTTTGACTGTGTGGATCACAATAAACTGTGGAAAATTCCCAAAGAGATGGGAATACCAGACCACCTGACCTGCCTCTTGAGAAATCTGTATGCAGGTCAGGAAGCAACAGTTAGAACTGGACATGGAACAACAGACTGGTTCCAAATAGGAAAAGGAGTACGTCAGGGCTGTATATTGTCACCCTGCTTTTTTAACTTATATGCAGAATACATCATGAGAAATGCTGGGCTGGAGGAAGCACAAGCTGGAATCCAGACTGCTGGGAGAAATATCAATAACCTCAGATATGCAGATGACACTACCCTTATGGCAGAAAGTGAAGAAGAACTAAAGAGCCTCTTGATGAAAGTGAAAGAGGACAGTGAAAAAGTTGGCTCAACATTCAGAAAACTAAGATCATGGATTCTGGTCCCATCACTTTATGGCAAATGGATGGGGAAACAGTGGAAACAGTGTCAGACTTTATTTTTCTGGGCTCCAAAATCACTGCGGATGGTGACTGCAGCCATGAAATTAAAAGACGATTGCTCCTTGGAAGGAAAGTTATGACCAACCTAGATAGCATAATAAAAAGCAGAGACATTACTTTGCCAACAAAGGTTCATCTAGTCAAGGCTATGGTTTTTCCTGTGGTCATGTATGGATGTGAGAGTTGGACTGTGAAGAAGGCTGAGCGCCGAAGAATTAATGCTTTTGAACTGTGGTGTTGAAAACTCTTGAGAGTTCCTTGGACTGCAAGGAGATCCAACCAGTCCATCCTAAAGATTAGTCCTGGGTGTTCATTGGAGGAACTGATGTTGAAGCTGAAACTCCAACAGTTGGCCACTGATGCCGAGAGCTGACTCATTTGAAAAGACCCTGATGCTGGGAAAGATTGAGGGCAGGAGAAGGGGACGACAGAGGATGAGGTGGTTGGATGAGGTCAGCAACTCAATGGCCATGAGTTTGAGTGAACTCCGGGAGTTGGTGATGGACAGGGAGGTCTAGCGTGCTGCAGTTCATGGGTTCGCAAAGGGTGGGACACGACTGAGCAACTGAACTGAACTGAATTTAACTTAAAAGGGGAAAAAAACCTGTTTTGGGATTCATTAGGAGAAACAGAAGCGGAACATAGAAGAATAGATTATAAATTAGATTATAAAACTTTAAGTTCATTCAGAGACAATACTGCTTATCTTTGACCAATAATAGTTATTTACAGAATTAAATAAGTCTGTAACCACATTTAAACTGCACTTAAATTCTCAACATTATATTTAAGAAAGCTGTTGTTTAAAATAACCATAAAATTTTGAGATTTAAAAAGTAAATAGTAGGGTGAGCACTAAAACCAAGAAGTGGTTTCTGAAAGACCCTACAGACAGGGATCATATTTAAATGCTTATCCAAGGGTATTTAACTCCTACTAAAAAAATATCCAAATGAAGCAACTTCAGTTCCAAGGGAAGTTATTTAGAACCAACTGGGAAAGAAACAACCTCGTGAACTATTTCCAAGTGCCGAGAAGAGAGGCACAGATCACCATTAACTTCCGTCCTACGCCAACAGCAACAGGAGAGGGTTTCCAAACATTTAACAAACAAGAAGTTGTCGTATTACCACCGTCATTGTTAAAAAAGCTGAATTTCTGACCTAATTTCACTGCATAGGAAAAGGAACACCGCGTTGGGGGTGGGGTGGAGGGGAGCGTATGTAACGCGCACAGGATCCACCTGGGGTCCTTTTTAATTAAAAAATTCTAAACATTCCAGGCATATCTCCGAACTTGTAACGGCAGTGTCTGTCTAAATAAAGGCCATCTGCCTTCTTCCTCCAACCCAGGGTTTAAACAGAGGTGAAGGTCTGTTTGTTATCTGAAGAGGTATTTATCGCACTCGGCGCGCGCGCTGCAGTCCCCAGAAGCTCCTGACCTCGCCGGCGGGCCGGTGCCCTCCTCCAGTCCAGGCCTCGCCGGTGAGTCCAGCCCAGCCCGGCGCGCGGCCCCGGACTCGGCGCTGGACTGATGGGCCCGGGCCGGGGCCAGGGCCGCGTCCACTCGGCAGACAGTTCCCCCCGCGCCGCTGGAAGGCCACGGCCCGAGGTTCCCACCTCCGGGAACTGCGCCCGCCATCCCAAACCCGCGCGAGGGGTGGCGGGGCGCTGGGTTCAGTCATTCGTAACGTGGCGGGGGGGAGCGGTCACCACAGGGCACAGCGGCCGGGCCCGGACCAGCCTCGGGAAATTAAAGGGCCGCGCGGCGCGGGCCTCACCTGTGCGCCCCACCTGTGCGCCTCCCCCACTGCGCGGCCAGGCCTCAGCCCCGCTCATGCCTACCCGCATCACCCTACCCGCCCCGCGCCCCGCCCCCCCTGGCGCCCCCTCACCTGAGCGGCGGCGGGGGCGGTGGCGGGCGGCGCCCCCCCCCGCAGGCCGTCCTCCTCCTCGGGGGGCTCGTCCAGGAGCACCCGGCTTCGGCCCAGCTTCCACATGCTGCAGGCGGGCGGGCGGGCGCCGGTGTCCGTGCGTGCCCCTCCTCGGCCGGCCCGCAGCACGGACGCCCGGGCTGCAGCTCCTGGAGGACCGGACGCGGCCAGTGGGGCCGGGCGGGGCTGGGCTGTGGGGCGGGCCCACCCCCGGACCGGGCCCTCCCCAGCCCACCCCGCCCCCTCCCGGACAGGGCTCGGTTCCCTCACCCAACCAGACCCGGCGTCCGTCCGGGCCCGGGCCCACCTCCAGACCCGGGCCACACCCCCCGGGCCTTCACTTCCCCTGCTCGCCGCCCCTCTCAGGTCACCACCGCCCCACCCCCGGCCAGGCCCTGCCCCCGACAGACCCCCCCACCCCACAGAGGCGCCTCCTCCTCTGAGAGGTCCCCACCCCCTAACATAATCCCACGAGGTTCTTTCTGCAGACCGCGCACCCAAACCGACCCTCTCACCCCTCGCCCCTCACCCAAGCTCCCGTCACCTAGCCCCCACTCATCTCGGACCCTCTCCGCTCACCCCTTGACCCAAGGTCCCCGCAACCTGGCCAATCTGCTTACCCCTCACCCCGTGATACTTCCTCACCCCAAGCGCACCCCCATCCCGAGCTGACCCTTTCACCCCTTACCCTTCACCCCACTCTGGGTCGCGGCCAGGCCCGCCGGGCGGCGGCGCGGGGGGCGGGGCGGCCGGGGCTCCGGTCACCATGGCGACAGCTACCGGACGCGGAGCGGGCATGGTGCGCATGCGCACACCCCAGTGTCCGCGGCTCGGGGCGCGGTGGGTGGGGCTGGAGGCGGTGGCTGCTCGGGTTCCCGCTGGGTCGGCCCGCCTCGGTGCCTGGTGTTCCCGGGGGTGCGCAGGCGTCCAGCCTGGGGCTCCGGTGGGTAACAGCGCGAATGTTGGCCGGCACCACAGAGGGTGGAGGCACTGGGCATGCGGACCTGCCACCGAGGAGAGGGTGCGGCCGAGCCCCGGGATGGGCCGCAGACGGTGGGCTCGGCCCAGGCGGGTGCGGGGAGAGGGACGGGAATGTGTCTGCGTTCGGAGCGGAAGGCCCGCGGGGAAAGCGGGCAGCTCGCTGGCTACACCACCTTGGAAGCCGCCGTGTTGCGCGCCGGACGCTCGCTTTCCGGGAACCTGACGTTGACCAGCAAGTAAGATGACCCATACGTGGTGTAGTTCACGGGCAGTCGAGGGGACTTTGTGACAGTCAATTATGACAACCGAGATTTGTTACTTTTTCTCAGTATTGCGTTTTACAGTCACAGTCATGGCGAGCGAACCCCAACTTGTGGCAGAGGAGGCCTGGCCCACCCGGCTCTCTGGCCTCTTACCCAAACCCCAAGTACAATACAGGATAACTTTTACTTTCTGCCTCATAAAGGAGCCATATAATGAAATAGAAAAGATATTCGACTCCAGTGTAATCAGTTCAGTTCACTTGCTCAGTTGTGTCCGACTCTTTGCGACCCCGTGGACTGCAGGGAGGCCAGGCCTCCCTGTCCATCACCAATTCCAGGAGTTTACCCAAACTCATGTCCATTGAATCGGTGATGCCATCCAACCATCTCATTCTTTGTCGTTCCCTTCTCCCGCCTTCAGTCTTTCTCAGCATCAGGGTCTTTTCTAATGAGTCAGTTCTTCGCATCAGTTGGCCAAAGTATTGGACTTTCAGCTTCAGCATCAGTCCTTCCAATCAATATTCAGGACTGATTTCCTGTAGAATGGACTGGCTGGATCTCCTTGCTGTCCAAGGGACTCTCAAGAGTCTTCTCCAACACCACAGTTCAAAAGCATCAATTCTTCTGCACTCAGCTTTCTTTATAGTCCAACTCTCACATCCATACATGACTACTGGAAAAACCAAAGCTTTGACTAGACCAACCTTTGTTGGCAAAGTAATGTCTCTGCTTTTTAATAAGCTGTCTAGGTTGGTCATAGCTTTTCTTCCAAGGAGTAAGCGTCTTTTAATTTCATGGCTGCAGTCACCTTCTACAGTGATTTTGGAGCCCAAAAACAAAGTTTTGGGCTCCACTGTAATCAGGGAAATGCAAATGAACATAAGAACCCTTTTCCACTCATGAACGTGAGGCCCTTTTCTCCCCCATCAAGATGGTGAACACTTGCAAGGATGTACCCTCTGTTAGTATCTATTACAATTTAAACTCATGAGCCCTCTGCCCAGCAAATTAACACCTGCAGAGAAACTTTTTACTTAAGTGATATGCTTCAGTATTGCTTGTATTTTCACAACAAATGTGTATTAGTTGAGAAATCCAGAATCATTGGCTTCTATAAAATTTTCTTAAGTTTTTTAATTTTACTACTCTGAGGAAAAAAAAAAAAACACCATCATCTGTACCTTTTGGGATTTTCCAGATGTGACGGCCAGGAAAAGTTTTAAAATGAAGAGAGGCTCTGAGTTTGTCTTTGGGAGAGGCCTGCAGAAGCCCCAAGAACAGACCCAGTGGTGAGGGGCATGGGAGTCCTTGCAGGGTTAGTGGTTAGGGCATGTGAAGTGAAAGTGTTAGTCGCTCAGTGGTGTTCAACACTTTGCAATCCAATGGACTGTAACTCTCCAGGATCTTCTGTCCTTGGAATTCTCCAGGTAGGAATACTGGAGCAGGTTGCCATTCCCTTTTCCAGGGGATCTTTCTGACCCAGGGATCGAACATGGGTGTCTTGCGTTGCAGACAGATTCTTTACCATCTGAGCCACAGCATGGAAGGGGAAAATTTACTTATCAGCCAGCTACCTGGAACCCAAGCCTGTGGCAAGAAGCCCAGGAGACCCCATTCTCCCTTCTCACTGAGTCAGGAGGATCATGAGATAAATACACAGGCACACATACCAGGGCCCCAAATATCTCTGGATCCACAAGGCACAAATACCCGAAACTGATGTAGAACCAGAGAATACCTACTGAAAAATACTGTACCCACTAGAAATTAAAGAACTCTTTCTTCATGGGACTATATAAGAATGTTAAAACTGTATAGATATATACATTTTTCAAAGGATCAAGACCATCCCCAAGAAAAAGAAATGCAAAAAGGCAAAATGGTTGTCTGAGGAGACCTTACAAATAGCTGAGAAAAGAAGAGAAGTGAAAGCAAAGGAGGAAAGAAAAGATATACCCATTTGAAGGCAGAGTTCCAAAGAATAGCCAGGAGAGATAAGAAAACTTTCCTCAGTGACCAGTGCAAAGAAATAGAGGAAAACATAGAATGGGAAAGTCTGGAGATCTCTGCAAAATTAGAGATACCAAGGGAACATTTCATGCAAAGATGGGCACAATAAAGGACAGAAATGGTATGAACCTAACAGAAGCAGAAGATATAAGAAGAGGTGGCAAGAATACACAGAACTACACAAAAAAGATCTTCATGACCCAGACTTCACACCTTGATGGTGTGATCACTCACTTAGAGCCAGACATCCTGGAATGCAAAGTCAAGTGGGCCTTGGGAAGCATCACTACGAGCAAAGCTAGTGGAGGTGATGGAATTCCAGTTGAGCTATTTCAAATCCTAAAAGATGATGCTGTGAAAGTGCTGCACTCAATATGTCAGTCAGCAAATTTGGAAAACTCAGCAGTGGCCACAGGACTGGAAAAGGTCAGTTTTCATTCCAATCCCTAAGAAAGGCAATGCCAAAGAATGTTCAAATTACTGTACAATTTTACTCATCTCCCACGCTAGCAAAGCAATTCTCAAAATTCTCCAAGCCAGGCTTCAACAGTGCATGAACCGAAAACTTCCAGATGTTGAAGCTGGATTTAGAAAAGGCAGAGAAACCAGAGATCAAATTGCCAACATCTGTTGGATCATTGAAAACACAAGAGAGTTCCAGAAAAACATCGCCTTCTGCTTTATTGACTATGCGGAAGCCTTTGACTGTGTGGATCACAACAAACTGTGGAAAATTCTTTAAAAGATGGGAATACCAGACCACCTGACCTGCCCCCTGAGAAATCTCAGGAAGCAACAGTCAGTTCCAAATTGGGAAAGTAGTACATCAAGGCTGTACATCGTCACACTGCTTATTTAACTTATATGCAGAGTACATCATGAGAAAAGCTGGCTGGATGAAGAACAAACTGGAATCAAGATTGCCGGGAGAAATATCAGTAACCTCAGATATGCAAATGACACCACCCTTATAGCGGAAAGCAAAGAACTAAAGAGCCTCTTGATGAAAGTGAAGGAGGAGAGTGAAAATGTTGGCTTAAAACTCAACATTCAGAAAATGAAGATCATGGCATACGGTCCCATCATTTCATGACAAATAGATGGGGCAACAGTGGAAACAGTGACAGACTTTATTTTTTTTGAGCTCCAAAATCACTGCAGATGGTGACTGCAGCCATGAAATTAAAAGATGCTTACTCCTTGGATGAAAAGTTATGACCAACCTAGACAGCTTATTAAAAAGCAGAGACATTACTTTGCCAACAAAGGTCCGTCTAGTCAAAGCTTTGATTTTTCCAGTAGTCATATATGGATGTGAGAGTTGGACTATAAAGAAAGCTGAGCGCTGAAGAATTGATGCTTTTGAACTGTGGTGTTGGAGAAGACTCTTGAGAGTCCCTTGGACAGCAAAGAGATCCAACCGTTTCTGGATCTCACTGGAAATCAGTCCTGCATATTCATTGGAAGGACTGATGCTGAAGCTGAAAGTCCAGTACTTTGGCCACCTGATGTGAAGAACTGACTCATTTGAAAAGACCCTCATGCTGGGAAAGATTGAAGGCAGGAGGACAAGGGGACGACAGAGGATGAGATGGTTGGATGGCACCACTGACTCAATGGACATGAGTTTGTGTAAGCTCCAGGAGGTGGTGATGGACAGGGCAGCCTGGCATGCTGTCCATGGGGTCTCAAAGAATCGGACATGACTGAGCAACTGAACTGAATTGAACTGACTGGCACATCTTTTCAAACCAGGTCAATTAACCTTCGTCTTCTGGACTGGAAAGATTTCAGGATGGAAACACTGAACATAAACACGGTGCTGATTCTATGATGTGTGACCGACACACAATGAATTTGTACTCCAGGGCCCACAGGGCACTGTCAGAATAAACACACTGCAAACACAAACAGTGATAAAAGTAAAAAAAAAAACTAGAGGCTACAAAACAAAGCCAGGATCCAAACACAGCCCCTTCAAAGTTACCATAAACAAAATATGGAAAACCAACTCAGAACACTTGCAACAAATAAACACGGATGCCTTTACTCTTGCCAGTAGAGCACGGGGCCTATGCCCGACCACTGGCCTCCTTGTTCTGGTGTATCTGCATTTTTCATTTTTGAGATTTTTCTTTATAAATTAATCTGTAACCTCCTGCAGATGCAGGCCAATCTGGGATAAGAAGGCCAGGCTAACTAAATAAAACAGCTCAATTTCAGATCAGTTATACAGTGTCTTGCATTAACTTCTAGGAGAGCTCTGCAGGGAAGGCCTGCTCTTGAGGCTAAAGTCAGCAGGAGGGCCAGGTGGCTGAGCAGCAGGCAGCCTGGGACTCTGAACACTTCCAGGGCGTTCTAGGAGTCTGACCCTACTCATTCATTCATTCACGTATGAGTTTTATAAAATTAAGTCTTGATATGGTGAAAGTGCCATACAAATGCGCTTTTCACAATGCACTGTCACAAAAACACAATGCCTACACGTAGGAATCCACTTTTGGATCTAGAAAGACATGGCTAACCTTTCATTTACTGAGCCCTCCTTGAAGAAAGCTACTAATTTTAGCCTGAATTGCCTGTATTGGCTAATGGAGTCCTGAAAATTCACTGGATTGGAGGGGGAGCTCTGTTAATAAAGATCGAGTGTGCCATCCCTGTTTGAAGGCTCACCTTAGTCGGCTTTTACTCTGGCAAACTTAGTGTTAAAGGAGAGCACTGTCTGGGCACGAAAAGAACCTCTTAGCAACCAGAGCCCCAGTGAACTCACAGCAGGTCCTCACCCCAGGAGGGGATGGTGCAGAGGCCCATCTGGGTGATGAGGCAGCCCAATGTGAAGTCCCATTTTTCCAGTTATGGGGGCCATGAAGCCAGGGGTGTCCAATGGCATTTGAGCCACCACGTGCTGGTGGTTCTGTTACTGGAAAACTGGGTTCACCTTTTGGTGGGTGTCAGCCAGCAGACAGCACCAAGCCAAAGATTGGGAAAGGGAAGGGTCTGCAGCAATTAGAACCAGACATGAAACAACGGACTGGTTCAAAGTTGGGAAAGGAGTACGACAAAGCTGTAGATTGTCACCCTGCTTATTTAACTTATATGCCGAGGACATCATGTGAAATATGGGACTGGATGACTCACAGGCTGAAATCAAGATCAGCAGGAGAAGTATCAACAGCCTCACATACGCAGATTATACCAGTTTAATGGCAGAAAGTGAAGAGGAAACTAAAGAGCCTCTTGATGAAGGTGAAAGAGGAGAGTGAAAAAGTTGGCTTAAAACTCAACATTCAGAAAATGAAGATCATGGCATCCAGTCCCATTAACTCATGGCAAATAGATGGGGAAAAAGTGGAAACAGTGATAGATTGTATTTTCTTGGGCTCCAAAATTGCTGTGGATGGTGACTATGGCCATGAAATTAAAAGATGCTTGCTCCTTGCAAGAAAGGCTATAACAAACCTAGACAGCAAATTAAAAAGCAGAGGCATGACTTTGCTGACAAAGATCCAGTCAAAGCTATGGCTTTTCCAGTAGTCATGTATGGATGTGAGAGTTGGACCATAAAGAAGGCTGAGCATCAAAGAATTGATGCTTTTGAACTGTGGTGCTGGAGAAGACTCTTGAGAGTCCCTTGGACAGCAAGGAGATCAAACCAGTCAATCCTAAAGGAAATCAACCTGAGTATTCATTGGAAGGACTGATGCTGAAGCTGAAAGTCCAATACTTTGGCCACCTGATGTGAAGAGCCAACTCACTGGAAAAGACCCTGATGCTGGGAAAGATTGAAGGAAGGAGAAGGGGGCAACAGAGGATGAGATGGTTGAATGGCATCATGGACTCAATGGACATGAATTTGAGCAAGCGCCAGGAGATGGTGAAGGACAGGAAAGGCTGGTGTGCTGCAGTCCATGGCATTGCAAAGAGTCAGACACGACTGAGGGACTGAACAACAATAACAAATGGCTTTTCCAGTTGTCATGTATGAATGTGAGAGTTAGACCATAAAGAAAGCTGAGTGCTAAAGAATTGATGTTTTCAAACTGAGGTGCTGGAGAAGACTCTTGAGAGTCCCTTGGACAACAAGGAGATCAATCATAAAAGAAACAACCCTGAATATTCATTGGAAGGACTGATGCTGAAGCTCCAATGCTTTGGGCACCTGATGCGAAGAGCCAACTCATTGGAAAAGACCCTGATATTGGGAAAGATTGAGGACAGGAGGAGAAGGGAGCAACAGAGGATGAGATGGTTCGATGGTATCACTGACTCAATCTGCCTGCAATGCAGGAGAACCGGGTTCGATCCCTGGGTGGGGAAGATCCCTTGGAGAAGGACATGGCAACCTACTCCAGTATTCTTGCTATGGGTAGGGAAGCCTGGTGGGCCACAGACCATGGGGTTGCAAAGGGACATGACTTCGTGACTGAACAACAGCTTTTACTGGTAGCAAATAAGGAGAATGCCAGGGATCTTTCCAAAAGCAGTGTTTCCTGAACAGCACAACTGGGGAGGTCTTAAGCTTTAAGCTAAGGTATACGCATATTCATGAGGGGCTTGAGTAGGAGAGAATCAGCATAGAACTGGGGAAAAGTCAACAGAATCCACACTTTAGTTGTCTGCCTTCTGGAGGGTCAACCCCATTTTTCAGCTTCCTCCTAGTGAGGGCTTTAGTTCCCATAGAGCTCAAAGATGTATCATTATATCTGTCCCTTGAAGAGGAACTGTTGTTTGTTCATTAGTTACTCAGTCATGTCCAACTCTTTGCAACCCCATGGCCTCTAGCCTACCAGGCTCCTCTGGGAAATTCATGGGATTTCCCAGGCAAGAATACTGGAGTGGGGTGCCATTTCCTTCTCCAGGGGATCTTCCCAACCCAGGGATCGATCCTGCATTTCCTGCACTGCAGTCTGATTCTTTATGACTGAGCTACCTGGGAAGTTCTCCTTACCTGTAGGTATTATTAAAATGACATTCTGTACCCTTCTCATCCTCTCAAGTACATCCTGTGTGGTGCTGAGAACAAAACTTGCACCAAGAATTCACAAACTGCTCACTAATTCCATTCAGCTGTGTCGACAGACGTGAACCACAACTACAGCTTACTGAGGGCTACTGAACACCAGGTATTCACTAGTACTTTATATACATTGTCCTAGTTAATTGGAAAAAAAAAAAAACAGAATTTGGAGCACATTGACCTGGATTACAATTTTAGCTCTACTTAAAAAAAAGAAACAGAGCCTCAAAGGATTTGCACCAAACTTCAGTACTGGCTACCTGTGGGAATTAAGCTTGAGAATCAGTAACAAAATTCCACTTTGACTTCTGTAGCTATATATATATATATATATATATACCTATATATATATGTATAACTACATATATATGTATGTATATAGGTATATATATATGCATATTCATGAGGGGCTTGGTTGGATATATATATATATAACTATATATATATTATATATGAATTTTGACATATTTAGATAGCAAATTATGCATTATGTGTATTATGTATCTAGTCTATATTGGACTTTCCTGGTGGCTCAGATGGTAAAGAATCTGCCTGCAATTCAGGAGACCTGGGTTCCATTTGTGGGTGGGGAAGATCCCCTGGAGGAGGGCATGAGAACCCACTCCAGTATTCTTGCCTGGAGAATCCCATGAACAGAAGAGCCTGGTGGGCTACAGTCCATGTGATCACAAAGAGCTGGACACCACTGAGAGACTAACACAAGGACAAGTATATATACAAGGTGATCAAAAAGTATTTGCTGTTTTCAATTTTTAAGAAATTTCCTACTCTATAAAATATAAACAGTTATCACATTGCAACAGATATGAAATTTACAACAAACAATTGATTTGTTCTAATTTATCTTATTTTTCATGTTAAAATCCTACGGTAACTTCAGTGACTATATCCAAATTTATGCATAATGATAGTGAAAGTGTAAACGCTCACATTTCTATCATTAAATGTAATGTACAGCATAAATGTTACTAACAATCACATGTGTATTTTTGGGAAATTTGTTTTCTATTTTTGTGCTTTCGTTGCTCAGTTGCTCAGTAATGTCCAACTCTCTGTGACCCTATGGACTGCAGCACACCAGGATTCTCAGTCCTTCACTTATCTCCCAGAGTTTGCTCAGATTCATGTCCATTGAGTTGGTGATACCATCCAACCATCTCATCCTTTGCTGCCCCCTTCTCCTTTTGCCTTCAATCTCTCACAGCATCAGGGTCTTTTCCAATAAGTCATCTCGTTGCATCAGGTGGCCAAAGTATTGGAGCTTCAGCTTCAGCCTCAGTCCTTCCAGAATATTCAGCGTTGATTTCCTTTAGGATTGACTGGCTTGATCTCCTTGCAGTCCAAAGGACTCTCAAGAGTCTTCTCTAGCACCACAATTCAAAACCATCAATTCTTTTGGCATTCTGCTTTCTTTATGGTTCAGCTCCCACACTGACAACTGGAAAAACAAGCTTTCACTATATGGACCTTTGTCTGCTTTGTAATATGCTGTCTAGGTTTGTCATAGAGTTTCTTCCAAGGAGCAAGTATTTTTTAATTTCATGGCT
This sequence comes from Bos mutus, assembly GCF_027580195.1. Taxonomy (NCBI): domain Eukaryota; kingdom Metazoa; phylum Chordata; class Mammalia; order Artiodactyla; family Bovidae; genus Bos; species Bos mutus. The sequence goes on along the minus strand of NC_091617.1, from coordinate 154,000,656 downwards.
GCAGTCACCGTCTGCAGTGATTTTGGAGCCCAAGAAAATAAAATCTGTCACTGTTTGCATTTTTTCCCATCTATTTGCCATGAATTGATGGGATTGGATGCCATGATTTTTCGAATGTTGAATTTTAAGCCAGCTTTTCACTCTCTTCTTTCACCCTCATAAATAGGCTCTTTAGTTTCTCTTTCCTTTCTACCATTAAAGTGGAATCGTCTGCTTATGTGAGGTTGTTATTTTTCCCAGCAATCTTGATTCCAGCCTGGCACTTTGCATGATGTGCTCTGCATTTAAGTTAAATAAGTATGATGACAATATACAGCCTTGTCTTTTCTATATTTTTCAAATTAAAAAGTTCCTTAGGGGGTATAAATAGTTCTGCTCTTTGACTTACAAATGCTGTGACTCTGGGAGGTCATTTTGGTGTCAATAATGGGAAGGTTTCATGGATGAGGAAGGACGGCAGGCGCGTCTTCAGCATAAAGACACAACATGTACTCGCTGTGAAGCTCGGCAAGAGGGCCTTGCCCTCTGTGAGCCTAGGTGTTCCAGGTCAGCATTCCTGATCTAACCTTCCTCTTGCACTATTAAAGCCCTGCTTCCAGACCAAATCTCTGCGTAAACTCGTGTGAAGCACTTGCTTCTGTGACCTGAGTCCTGTCTCCTGGACCCCTTCCACACGAAGCCCTCTGTGAGGCACACAGCCCTGCTCCCCACAAACTCAGCCCAAACTCGGCCCCTCCTGGCTCGAGCCTCAGTGTCTGATGGTCAGCATTGGTCACCCAGTCTCAGCAAGACACCCCCTGGTCAGCTCAGTGGAACTACTGCAGACCACCCAGGGAATCTGACCCCCTGGCTGTCTCCAGCAAGACCCCCAACACCTCTTGTTTTCTGTAAGTGGATTTCCATCGTGAATCTGCCCTGCTCCATCTTGGGCTGGCCCCCCCAGGCAGAACCCTGCTGGTGTAAAGCTCACCATCTTTAGCAACTGTCCAAATAACTCAGCTGCCCAGGGAGCAAGCTTCAGTCTCGGTTCCCCTCACACTCTGGAACCATAAACCCTCACACTCCGGAACCATGAAAGCACAGAAAATTCCAAATCCTCCCGCAGTCCCCAGTCCCCCTCCCAGGAACAACCCCCCACAACCTGCCCTCCCCTCCCAGCAGGAGCCTGCTCTGCTGTCTCCTGCTGGCTGTTAGCAGTTCCTACCAGACTAAGGGCCTGGGCCTTTTAATTAACCCTGTTTTCGCCAAAGAAATAAAAGTGTAAATAATACAATAAAACCCTGAGAGGAAAAAGGAGTACCCTTACCGTCCAGTATCCTGCCGCCCCTAGTATCTTTATTTTTAAAGCCTTTTTGTATCTGCTGTACCTCATTCCCAACATCTTAATTAACAAATATAATATTTATTTCCCTTTGATTTTATTTTTTATTGAACTACAGCTGACTTACAAAATTGTTTTAGTTTCACGTGTACAGCATATTGATTTGGTGTTTTGCAGATTATAGTCTGCTGTAGGTTATTACAAGACACTGAGTGTAATTCCCTGTGCTTTTCAGTAAATCCTCCTAGCTTATCTCTGTTATGTATCATAGTTTGTATATTTCTTTGAAAAATTATAATCGTGATAAGAGGTTGCACTGTATCTAAAGTTATTTTACATGCTGAAGAAATGTGGAAACGAAAGTCATAAACCTGTGAGTGTTGGGGACCGTCAGCTGTCAGCACAGGCTCTACAGGGTGCTGCAGGCTTTGAGGCTCTGGGCAGAGCCTCTTCTCTCCGCCGGGTTATCTGCCCCGGGAGGCAGCAGAGGGGCAGGTCTCATCTCCCCGGGCAGCCTAGGGCAAGCGGGCACGCGGAGCAAAGGGCTAGGGCGGGCAGGTGGCTGGGGGCTCCCTGGGGCCGTATCCCAGCCGGAGCCCAGCCCGGGCAAACCCCCCTCCCCTCGGGTCCTCCTTGCCCCCGGCCTCCAAGAGGCCTCGCCACCTCCCTGGGGGCGGCCCCTCCTCCCAGGAGTGTGGAGATGAGGGGGCTGCTCCCTGGCTTCCACACTAACTTTGGCACCAGCTCGGTCTGCAGTGTCCACCCGGGGGCTCCTCAACAGGCTGCTAAGCCTGGCTCATGGGTGGGAGGTCCTCGGGTGGCAGAGGGTACTTGGGCCAGGGCCCTGCCGACATTGCTGCCTCGGCAGTGACTGCAGGGGTGGCATTGGTCCGTGCCCACCTACACCCCCTCTCAGCACAGGTGCCACACTTGTACCACGTATACATTCTACTGGCACCACACACACCACATACACACATACCACACAAACTCCCCAACACACACACACACACAGGGGAGAGCCCACCACACTGACCTTTGGTGGCCTTGGGCAGCACAGAATCTCTGACTTTCCCAGACCCACAGTAGATTCCATCTCACTTACTGAATCGCTCATTTTTTAAGGTGTAAATGGAAAAAAGCAACAGGGCAGGACGATCACATAGTCTTTACAAGGGCTGCAGACCCAGAGGAGGGAGCCCAAGCCTGCGACCCTGATGACGGGTGACCCTGGTGACCTTGGCGACCCCGGGTTCCCGGCGCCGGTAGTTCCTGCCGCCCTGTTAGGATGCGGCCATCTTTCCTTCTTCCTTCCTTCTCCTCCCTTCTTTCTTTTCAATAATTGTATTTGCTTTTTCTTGTGCAGTTTGCCTGTCCCTTTTCATTCTGTTTAATAGCAACATATTTCTTAACACTGGTGTTAAAAGAGTCAATATCTTTTAAAAATATTCACTTTTTTCCCCCTGCTTACAAGGATAATACAAAGCCATAATAGGCCACCTGGTAAATAATGAAGAACACAAAGTAACAAGGAATTATCCAATCTGCAGTAACTTCATCACCCAGTGAAGAAGCCTGGCCAGAGGGAACGGAAGAACCCTGGCCAGGCTTTGGGGTTTAAAACCAACCTGACTCCAGGGCTCCAGCAGGGGCCTGGCAGATGCCTCCAGCATGACTCTCCCAGTCAGCCCCTTCCCTGAGAATTCTCCATCTACCTCATCACTGATGACAGGGCATTCCTTACCCTATAGGCTCCTGCTCAAGGCCGATTTTACTCAGTTGTCAAGTGGATAACCCATCCTAACTAAGCCAATCACAGTTTCCATTGACAGGAATTAGGTTTCGAAGTTTTGCAGGCAGTAAAAGCTTCCTTCCACCCTCTTAGGCTCTGTGATGGTGCCTGTAAATTAAACCAACATAAGACATTTTTAACCTGAGAAAAGCATACAGATTTTATTTAATATTTTGTTCCACAGGCAGTCTTCATAGGAAAAATGAGGACTAAAGAAGTGGTTAGGATCCAGAACTTGTACACTTTTTAAACAAAAATATGATAAATCCTGGGGCTGTGACAAAAGATAAATGGTGGGAGAAGATTAGGAAACATAAGGGACCCAGTGGGGGATAAGGCTTATGTTACTGGGTTTGCCCAGATCCCTGTCTCTAGTGATTAAAATATTCTGTTCCCCCTGGTACAAAAGGGGTCCATCCTCATGGGCAAGTTCATGTGCTGTTTTCAGGAAGAAAGAGGTCAGAAAGCCCCTACTATAACTGTGGCATCTCAGGTGACTTGGCCCAGAGGGATCAAGATGCCAACTCGGGGCTTCAGGGAGTAGGGGAGTCGTGTTCTGAATGCCTTGTGGAGATCCAGGGACCACAGTCTAGAGACCAGCACGTGAGCCGGGAGTGGTGCGTGTCACTTGGAGGCCAGCCCAGTGATTACCCAGAGTGCCAAAGACCAGGCTGAAAAGGATGAGGTGGACGATCTGGAGCCCAGACAGGTGGGGGAGTGAGTTCATGCTCACCCCCAAGCCCTACGTCATGGCCCCAGCAGGGAACCCTCCTGATGGGTGCCACAGCCTGGGCCCAGCCAAGGCAGAAGCTGAATGTTTGCTGGGTGCATGTCACCGAGTTCAGTGTTTGAACAAGAAAGATGCTGTCTGGAGGACTGGGACTTAGTGAGACTCCCTCCACTTAACAACAGCAGGTGTCCTAAGGGGCTTGGACCCCCCATCCTGCTCCATGGTGACATGACATCGACATCCTCTCCAAAACGTCACCACAGAGATGAGGCAGAACCCTCCTGCCTGGATACTCTCATAAAATCCCCAAATGGACATCCCTACCCTGAACTGTGATGCAGACATTCACATGCAGTTCATATGCAGACTTTTTTCCCCCCAAATTGTAAGAAAAATAAAACAAATGTCTTTATTTAAAAATTTATATATATATATATATATATATATATATGGCCCCCAAAAATGTCCACACCCTGACCCCCAGAACCTATGGGTATGTTAGGAAAGGAGAATTCAGGCTGCAAATGAAATTGCATTTAACAGCTGACTTTAGAATGAAAAGATTAGTCTGGATAATGTGGGTGCACCCAGAGAAGGGGCAGCACCGCTAAAGATGGAGGGGGCGGGATGAGCCAGGGAGAACAGCGGCCTCTGGAAGCTGGACAAGATGGGAACAGACCCCCATCCAGGCCTCCTGAAGGGGCATAACTCTGCCACACCTTGACTTTAAGCCAGGGAAACTGGCTGCAGACTCCTGACTCTAGGTTGGAAGATAACTGGTGTCCTTATAAGACCCTGTTTGTAATGTGTCAGAGGCGATGGGAGACTACTGTCAATTACAAATCGACACTTGCCAAGAGCATTGCCAATGACTGAACAACAAAGGCATTTGCCATCTGCCTCTACAGAGACTGAGCACCGTGCTGCTATAGCTGTTGACCTTCAAAAACCCCTCAGGGAGTTCAGGGTGGAATGAGGCACTCTGTGTTCCAGGGAATCTGGTGGGACAGGTCTTTAGATGGATGTTTTTAGAAACAGATTTTATGATCTTAGTCCTTGCATCTCCTCATATCTAGAGAAGCACTGAATTTCTTCATGGTGACATCAGATCCTCATGACTAGCAAAAAAAAAAAAAAACTTTTGTAAAATGGTTGCTTAATGGTATTGAACTCCCCTTTCACCAAAACCTTATATATTGACCTTCCTCCACTCCTGCTTTGGAGCAATCTCTCAGAGCTGTCTGAAGTGCTGCCTCCCAGGCTGCAGTCCTCATTCTGCCTTAAATAAAACTGAACTCACAGCTCTCAAGTTGGCACCTTTTTAAGTCAACACTAACAAACATACATGACATCCACTCCATTTGGGGAAAACTCATTCCAGATTTCTGCTTAAGGGTGTAAGAATTCTTCTGTTTACTCTTCTCTGTCTTTAATAAAAAAAAACAAAAACAAAAAAAACTATACTCTCATTTCAAAATTTTCATCCAGCGTTTTTCGTTAAATGTCACATAGTAAGAAGTTTCCAGTGACATTAAAAATTCTCGAGATTATAAACAGCATCAGTTCTTTGGCACTCAGCTTTCTCTATGGTCCGACTCTCACATCCATACATGACCACTGAAAAAAATCATAGCTTTGACTAGATGCACCTTTGTTGGCAAACTAATGTCTCTGTTTTTTAATATGTTGTCTGGCTTTTCTTCCAAGGAGCAAGTGTCTTCTAAATTCATGGCCGCAGTCACCATCTGCAGTGATTTTAGGACCCAAGAAAATAAAGTCTGTCACTGTTTCCATTGTTTCCCCATCTATTTATCATGAAGTGATGGGACCGGATGCCATGATCTTTGTTTTTTGAATGCTGAGTTTTAAGCCAGCTTTTTCAGTCTCCTCTTTCACTTTCATCAAGAGGCTCTTAAGTTCTTCTTCACTTTCTGCCATAAGGGTAGTGTCATCTGCATATCTGAGGTTATTGATATTTCTCTCAAGAATCTTGATTCCAGTTTGTGCTTCATCCAGCCCAGTATTTCTCATGATGTACTCTGCATATAAGTTAAATAAGCAGGGTGACAATGTACAGCCTTGATGTATTCTTTCCCAATTTGGAAACAGTCTATTGTTCCATTTCCATTCCTAACTGTTGCTTCTTGACCTGAATACAGATTTCTCAGTAGACAGGTAAGGTGGTCTGGTATTCCCATCTCTTTCAGAATTTTCTACAGTTTGTTGTGATCCACACAGTCAAAGGCGTTGGCATAGTCAATAAAGCAGAAGGAGATGTTTTTCTGGAACTCTCTTGCTTTTTCAATGATCCATCGATGTTGGCAATTTGATCTCTGGTTACTCTGCCTTTTCTAAATCCAGCTTCAACATCTGGAAGTTCTCAGTTCATGCGCAGTTGAAGCCTGGCTTGGAGAATTTTGAGAATTGCTTTGCTAGCATGGGAGATGAGTAAAAATTGTGCAGTAGTTTGAACATTCTTTGGCATTGCCTTTCTTTGGGATTGGAATGAAAACTGACCTTTTCCAGTCCTGTGGCCACTGCTGAGTTTTCCAAATTTGCTGGCATACTGAGTGCAGCACTTTCACAGCATCATCTTTTAGGATTTGAAATAGCTCAACTGGAATTCCATCACCTCCACTAGCTTTGTTGGTAGTGATGCTTCCTAAGGCCCACTTGACTTTGTATTCCAGGATGTCTGGCTCTAGGTGAGTGATCACACCATCGTGGTTATATGGGTCATGAAGATCTTTTTTGTAGTTTTTCCGTGTATTCTTGCCACCTCTTCTTAATATTTTCTGCTTCTGTTAGGTCCTCGCTGCTTCTCTCCTTTATTGAGCCCATCTTTGCAAGAAATGTTCCCTTGGTTTTCCTCTATTTCTTTGCATTGGTCACTGAGGAAGGCTTTCTTATCTCTCCTTGCTATTCTTTGGAACTCTTCATTCAGATGAATATATCTTTCCTTTTCTCTTTTGCCTTTCACTTCTCTTCTTTTCTCAGCTATTTGTAAGTCCTCTTCAGACAACCATTTTGCCTTTTTGCATTCTCCCCCCCCCCCTCCCCCAACCCTTGGGGAAAGTCTTGATCACTGTCTCCTGTACAATGTCATGAACCTCTGTCCATAGGTCTTCAGGCATTCTGTCTATCAGATCTAATCCCTTGAATCTATGTCACTTCTCCTGTATAATTGTAAGGGGTTTACAATTTAAGTCATACATGATTGGTCTAGTGGTTTTCCTAATTCTTCAATTTAAGTCTGAATTTTGCGATAAGGAGTTCATGATCTGAGCCACAGTCAGCTCCCAGTCTTGTTGCTGACTATATAGAGCTTCTCCATCTTTGGCTGCAAAGAATAAAATCAATCTGATTTCTGTATTGACCATCTGGTGATGTCCATGTGTAGAGTCATCTCTTGTATTGTTGGACAAGGGTGTTTGCTATGACTGATGTGTTCTCTTGGCAAAACTCTGTTAGCCTTTGCCCTGCTTCATTTTGTACTCCAAAGCCAAGCTTGCCTGTTATTCCAGGTATCTCTTAACTTCCTACTTTTGCATTCCAGTCCCCTATGATGAAAAGGACCTCTTTTGGGGGTGTGAGTTCTAGAAGGTCTTGTAGTTCTTCACAGAGCCATTCAACTTCAGCTTCTTCAGCATTAGTGATTGGGGCATAGACTTGATTTACTGTGATGTTGAATGGTTTGCCTTGGAGATGAACAGAGATCATTCTGTCATTTTTGAGATTGTACCCAAGAACTGCATTTTGTACTCTTCTGTCAACTATGGGGGGCTACTCCATTTCTTCTAAGGGATTCTTGCCCACAGTAGAAGATATAATGGTCATCTGAATTAAATTCACCCACTCCTGTCCATTTTAGTTCAGATTCCTAAAATGTTGATGTTCACTGTTGCCATCTCCTGTTTGACCAGTTCCAATTTACCTTGATTCATGGACCTAACATTCCAGGTTCCTATGCAATATTGTTCTTAGAGCATCCAACTTTATTTCCATCACCAGTCATATCCACAACTTTTTGTTGTTTTCACTTTGGCTCCATGTCTTCATTCTTTCTGGAGTTATTTCTCCACTCTTCTCCAGTAGCATATTGGGCGCCTACCAACTTGGGGAGTTCCTCTTTCAGTGTCAAATCTTTTTGCCTTTTCTTGCTGTTCATGGGGTTCTCAAGGCAAGAATACTGAAGTGGTTTGCCATTCCCTTCTCCAGTGGACCATTTTTTGTCAGAACTCTCCACTATGACCTTTCTGTCTTGAGTGGCCCTACACATCATGGCTCATAGTTTCATTGAGTTAGACAAGGCTGTGGTCCCTGTGATCAGTTTGATTGAAGCGACTGAAAAGTTGTTCTTTTTTTTTTTTTTTTTTGAAAAGTTGTTCTTGAAACATGAAAAGGTGCTGGGATTCTTGGCCTCTGGAGGAGAAGAATTCAATCCGGGGCCAGAGACCAGGCTTGATCACTCAGAGCTTTTGTGTAATAAAGTTTTATTAAAGTATAAAGGAGATAGAGAAAGTTTCTGACATAGGCATCAGAAGGGGGCAGAAAGAGTACCCCGCTGCTAGTCTTCAGCTGGATGTTATATAGTCACTTGCAGTTTGCTAATGAAAGAAAGGAATGTCTTAAAAACTCAGAATGGCATCAGGCCCTCATCCATAAGATGTATTTTGGGGTAATCTTGGCACCAGACGAGTCATCCCAGGCCATAAAAAGACTGACTTGAATCTTGTAGAAGGGCAGATTACCATACAAATAGTTTCATTTACATAGATTAGGGGAACAATGTCTGCCTATAACATAATGGTTTGTCAAGTAGGTTCTGAGCCATTAGGCAGAACTGACTTGAAGACAGAGTCTGGGGTAAATGCATAGCACATTAACATAGCTTAAGACAAATATTTCCATAAGAAAAATGCATTGGTTAACTCAAGGTTTGAGAATAGTTAACTTCAGGTGAAACCAGGTGTCATTATGGCAACACAGTATTTTAAGAGAAACCTTTTAAATTTGTATAGAGAAGGAAAATCCCATGGACGGAGGGCCTGGTGGGCTGTAGTCCATGGGGTCGCTAAGAGTTGGACAGGACTGAGCGACTTCACTTTCACTTTTCACTTTCATGCATTGGAGAAGGAAATGGCAACCCACTCCAGGGTTCTTGCCTGGAGAATCCCAGGGACGGGGTAGCCTCATGGGCTGCCGTCTGTGGGGTCGCACAGAGTCAGACATGACTGAAGCGACTTAGCAGCAGCAGCAGAGAAGGAAAAAATATCGCTAGTTTGTTTCCTCCTGCTGCTTAAGAGAGATAAAAATGTCTGACACTTGCAGCCTATTTCCTCCGTTTGGAGACCCCTGGCCTTCCTGCCTGTTACCCTGTCATGACATAGCATAGCTCATAGCTGATAAAAAGGGCTTTAGGGAAGACAGAGTCGGGTATTCATTCTGCAAACTGAACGAATGTCTTTGCTTAAAATGAGTGGATCTAAGACTGGAGAAACATACATCACATCTGAAATGTGGTGCATGGCAGGAGGTTAAGGCAAGCACAGTGACAGAACCGCACCCCTTCCATCCTTTCCTGCAGAGTAAGTTGACAGCAGCATTTGAAATCACGGCTCACATAGTGGAAGCTCACTAGTGATTCTGAAACAGGAGGCATGTGGGCAGGGCACAACCTGACAGTTCCAAGGCTGGCCATCAAAGACAGAAAGTGGGTGGTGGCCGAGTTCCTGGAAATCTCCACCCCTTCCCCCAAATATCTGGAATAATCCTCCCACTCATTGTTCTTCAGTTGGTCAGTCGTGTCTGACTCTTTTTGACCCCATGGACTGCAACACTCCAGGTCTCCCTATCCTTCACTGTCTCCCTGAGTTGGGTCAAACTCATGTCCATTGAGTCCGTGGTGCCCTCTAACCATCTCATTCTGTCACCCCCTTCTCCCCCTGCCTTCATCTTTCCCAACATCAGGGTCTTTTCCAATGAGTTGGGTCTTCACATCAGGTGGCCAAAGTATTGGAGCTTCAGCTTTAGCCTCAGTCCTTCCAATGAATATTCAGGACTGATTTCCTTTAGGATTGACTAGTTGGATCTCCTTGCAGTCCAAGGGACTCTCAAGAGTCTTCTCCAACACCACAGTTCAAAAGCATCAATTCTTTGGTGCTCAGCTTTCTTTATAGTCCAACTCTCACATCCATACATGACTACTGGAAAAACCATAGTTTTAACTATACAGACCTTTGTCAGCAAAGTGATATCTCTGCTTTTTAATACACTGTCTAGGTTTCTCATAGCTACATTTTGTGGCTGCAGTCACCATCCTCAGTGTATTTGGAGCCCAAGAAAATAGTCTGTCACTGTTTCCAGTGAGGTGGCTAGAAGGGCTCCCTCTGGACTGAGGTCCCTGGCTTGTCCTCAGGGCAGCAGTCAGTGATGATCCAATCCCAGCCACTTGGTCAACTGTTCTAGGAGGTTGTTGAGCTTTCTGGACTGGTTGCAGGAAACAGAGCCTGACGTCCTACACGTGTGACCTCAGCAGGCTGGTTCCTGGGCTGTCACTGCAGAGGAGGGACTCCCCCCTGGCCTGGCTACTGCAGGCTGTGGGCCAGGCTCCTCCTTTGTATATGTTTTGGCCATTGTTCCTTTAAAAACTGTAGCCCTGGGATTTCCCTGGTGGTCCAGTGATTAAGAATCTGTCTTCCAATGCGGGGGACATGGGTTCAATCCCTGATGAAGAAATGAAGATCCCATGTGCTATGGGGCATCTAGAGAGCCCACACACCACAAAAAATGCTTTTGAGTGCTGCAACTAAGATCCAGTGCAGGCAAACAAACTGCTCAGAGTTCTTATAAAAAAAGATTAAACAAAGACTATAGCCCCCATCCAGTTATCTGTGGTCAACTGCAACTTGAAAATATTAAATGGAAAATTCCAGAAGTAAGCACTTCATAAGTTTTAAATTGTGTGGCATCTGAGCACAGAGATGAAACTGAAAGATTATTGCTATAAGACATGAAAGATGCCCAGATGCTTGGCCTCAGGAGGAGAGGAATTCGATCTGGGGCCAGTGACGAGGCTTGATCTCTCAGAGCTTTTGTGTAACAAAGTTTTATCAAAGTATAAAAGAGAGAGCAAAGCTTCTGATACAGACATCAAAAGGGGACAGAAAGAATGCCCCCTTGCTAGTTTTTAGCAAGAAGTTATGTACCTATTAGCAATCTGCTAATTAGAGAAAGGAAGTGTCTCACTCAGAGAGTGGCACCAGGCCCTTCACCCACAACCTGCATTTTGAGATAGCACTGGCACAAGGTGAGTTATCCTGGGCCATAAAACAATTGACATGAATCTTGAAGAAAGGCAGATTTTCAAGCAAATACACAGTCTCATTAACATAGCTTAAGAGAACATTTCTGAGTAAAACATACTGGTTTGCTGAGCCATTATTGGTTCTGAGTCTTCTGTGGAACCCGCTTGAAGAAAGACAGAGTCTAGGGTAAATACATAGTTCATTAACATAGCTTAAGAAAAACATTTCCATTTAAAAATGCATTGGTTAGCTCAGGGTTTGAGAAAAGTTAAGTTTAGGTGAAGCCAGGTATTGTCATGGCAGCACAGAATTTTAAAAGAAATCTCCTTTTAATTCTGTACAGAGAAGGGCAAAAAATGTCTGACACTTGTAGTCTATTACCTCCGCTTGAGGTTCTCTAGCCTTCCTGCCTGTTAGCCCTCTCAAAACCTTGCTTTGTCCCACCCAGGGTGTGGATTGGCCCTTGCCCAGAGTGTCCCGTTCATCCATCACCAGTAGCCATCTTGGTTATCAGATTGGTGGCTGAGGTGTCACAGCCTGTGTTCCAGTGGCTCTGATTTTACTTAATGGCCCCACAGCCCAGGAGGAGCCATGCTGGGGATCCATCAGACTGTGCCTGGCTTGTAAAGTGAACTTTGTCCTGGGGTGGGTGGACAGAAGTCACGTTGTGTATGTAGGATCCAGTGCTCTTCCACTGCGGATTCTGGAACACACCGCTGAGGACACTGAGGGATGACTGTGTCTATTAAGAACCTGACCCTTAAAGGCTGACTTTTCAATTGGTGGCACTGCATCATGTTTCAGTGGGGGCCACACGAATTCCCACTTCCAATCCCATATTCATGGAGTCTAACATGGGTACAATTTTTTTTCAGAATAATATTTATGCTCTTATCTCCTCAGTGGAACAAGATTCTGAGATTGCTTCCCCTAAGGGCCACTCTACTGGGTAAGAAGAGAAAGTAAATTTCCCTTCCAGTTAAAGAGATACAAGTTGGTAGAAAGGGTTCTGTTCTACAAAGAGCTCACAGAGGTAGTCAATATTTACTAGATTTAAAAGGCACTGAGAAAGTTTTACTGATGTCCTGGGAGAAAAAGAGTTAATTGACTCACAGAAAGTACAGCCCAGAACAGGCAGACCACTTGGCTGGCACTATTTATATGTAATTTTAAAGCAATTTTTAATCAGAGGCAGTAGCTCCTGTGCCCTGTCTGTCTGTCTCCCTCTCTCCTCTTTCTGGTTTCTGCCCTCATTTTCCTCGGTCATCCTGCAGGATAGCCTTCAGAGCTGCACCCGTGCTCCCACCTTCTGGGTAGATTAGCCAGAGGCTCCAAATGATGAGCTCAACCATTAGCCATGATTTCAATTTGATGCCCACAGATTTTAAAGCAGGCAGGAATTATTTTTGTGGCAGCATTCTTGGCCCGACAAGGAATGAAAAAAAAAATGTCACTTTTGTCACAATTGTATACTGAACGTGACTAGAGGAAGATGAGCATCAAGTATGATTAAGAACATGTGTTAGAAAGAATTCTTGATTTTTACAGGAGGAAAGTGTTAGGTAGTTAGAATAGGAAAAAGGAGTCCAGAATCGCGGTGGCTAAAAGACAAAGAAGGGAAAAGCCTGCGAAAATAGAACAAAAGAAGGTCCAAGAACTGGAATGAGGACCTCAGGTAGAACAAACAGCCCTCCTGGCTAGCCCAATTTACACAGGGCAGGTTCAGAAGGAGGGGAAAACATGTAAAAAGAGGGGCCAAAATTGAGCTTTGGCTTCTCTTCTCTCGGAGTCTTTAGGGTTGGCCTATCCTAAGGCCTCGAGGATGAATTTTCCTTTGATTGCCAATAAAACTGAGCTGTAACACTGGTCCGTCTGTTGCTTCAAATTTTTGCTGCAGTGAGACAGAACCAAGGAAATTATACACTCTCCTGACAAAAGGAAGCAGGAAAACAATGTTTGACCTTTTGCAGGTAAAAGTCACCTGCCACGGTAAGAGAAACATTTGGGGGTGATACAGAAGACATTCCTACTGGAAAATAAAACAAACCAGTCTTCACAGGATGCTTTAACATGTTCATCTCTGCTTCTTGTCCTGTAAATATGCCCGTTTCTTTCAGAGAAGAGATCACCGAGCCCACTCAGTCATGTCTAAATTCCCCCCAAGTTCTCTCTTATCTTTAAACAAGTTGCCAGAGCCCAGATGTTTTACACAGACCCTGAGACCCCAGCCTGTGCTGAGGTCAGTGTTCATTCAGGAAACGGGGGCTGAGGGAGGCCTGTGAGCAGCACCCAGTTGCCCTCAGATGAAGAGACAGCCAGCCTGCGAGGACCCCCAGCCCCTGCTCCCAGGCAAAGGCTTTTCTGTGTGTGGGCAGTGAAAGCTCGTCTTCCTCCTCTTCTCTTCCTCCTGTGTCTCTTCTAGAGCGTTTTGTCTGCAGATTCTCGGCCACAAGGAGTGCAGTAATAATTGCACTTCCTTCAGTGGGAAGCTTACCACCCGACCCCTCCTTGGACAGAATTGTCCCAGTTCCCTGAGGAAGGAAGGAGCCACCTGGACACCTGCTGGGAGAGTGTGTGTGTGGAGAGGGGGCGTCTCAGTGCCTGGGGGTGGGGGGGTGCATTACTCTCACCAGGTAGATTCTACTTTATACCATTTACACCTCGGAACCCTTGCAATTCCTCTATTTTTCTAAGCATCTTCTAATGTTGCCACTTTGGGAGCAGCAGGAGCAGTTTCCAGCCCAGGCCATCGTGGCCACGGCTGGAGGTCCCACACTGCCTTCTTCCTGAGGCTCCTGGTGCATCCTGGGAAGTTTCCACCTTTTTTTTGAGAATTCCTTCTTTCATTTTCCCTCACATATGTGAGCCAAACAGCTAAACATACTTGGTTTTAATCATTTTATCAGAAATGAAGGTGCTTTACCCTGATTCCAGAAGTTGGTGTTTAGTGTCCCCGCCTGTCCCTCCCTTCAGGCTCCCGTGTGGACCGTCCATCTGGTGCGGAGTTCCTGGGGAGCACCTGTGTGTCCCTCTTCCAGGCCAGGACTGTCCCCCTTCACTGCTGCTACTCTTACCTTTTATTATTTTATTGGCTTGTGTGGCATTGCCCCTCCACACCCACCCACACACACACACACACACAGGACATGATGAGTTCTGAGCCTGTGGAAAGCGTATTTGTATCTCTGAGTAAAATCTTCCTGTAAAATCTACAGGAAGAATTTTGAAACGTTTAAAAAAAATTATCTGAATTTCAGACTTCGTGTGAAACGTTAGGGTTTTTTAAAAGTTTTCAAATGGTTTGGTTCAAAACCAGAATGAATAAGACATTTCTCTGGATCATGAATTTGACTCCTGAACAACATCCCCTGTGGAGGCCGTAGGCTCTGCGGGCTGGGTTTGGTCAGCCCTCCCCCTCGATTCCCTCCCCCACCATCAATTCCCCAGGGAACATTCCAGCCTGTTTTCCCTTCAGGTCACAGGAAGCAGGGCTCTTTGATCTATAACAGGATTGTGGTAGTTTCATAAACTGATGGGTGGATTTTTTTACTGACAAAGGGAATGTTTAGAATAACAGCTGCAAATCCACTAGATCTTACTTTTCTGTGAGCACAGGAGTTATGTGGGAACACAGCCACTGTTCAGCTCTCTGATGTCAAAGAACCTGAAGTTGGGGCTTCACCTGGGGGCCTGACCCCTTACTCCCCTAAGCTGTACACCTGTCACAGCCATGCACTGCCATGACTGACACCAGGCTTCCACAGAAAACCTTCTGCTCCGACACTGGGCTTGAATGTTTCCCCAGGACAGACTCGGTACAAATACCCATCAGTAAATGCCCAGTGTCCAGCCTGTCTGAGCAGAGAACGAGCCTGCTGTGGAGTCTGACACAGCCCTAGGACTCTCTTTGTCCCAAGGAACACGAAATCTGGGGGTGACATTCTTAAGAAGAAGGCTGTCTCTCTCCCCATGTTTTGTCACTAGGGTGCTGGCATCTCCTGGGCCCTCTCTATGGTTGGAGGGCCGGGGCTGACCTTGCAGAGGAAATGTGAGGGCACCCCCTCACATTTCGCTCCTTCTGCAAGTTTGAAGGCCCCTCACCACAAAGTCCACCTGAGGGTGCTGATCTGATGCGGCCAAAGCCCTTGCATAAAGCGGCCACTCAGAGGAGAATGAAATGGTCAGAATGGCCAGTGGTCACTCGTGGTGGGGGGATAAGTCCTGTGCATCACCCAGGAAGGGTGATCAGGAGCAAAGCTGGACTCTGAGCACAGTGAGGGGACAGTCGACTACCACCGTGACCTCAGGCAGTGGTCTCTGCTCCAGTCAAGCCTGAGACAGGGAGCTCTTGTCATTTCAGAAGGAGAGAGCGAGTGCCGTGTGCACTGATACAGCCAGATCAGGTGCAAAAACCCTAACCACAGCCTGCAGTAACCAGCCCAGGAAACCAGCCTGCCCTTTGCAACCACCAGTTTAGAAACCAGCCCCTCACCTGTGCTCACCTGCCCAGAGACTAGCCCCTCATCTGTGCTCAGCTGCTTACCTTCCCAGAACTGTATTGAATGCCACCTAAAAGACCCAGCAAGCCTGAAGCCCCTTCTGGACACCCCAAGGATGGACAGACAGGGACCCGGGGCATGGGGAAGTGGCCATGGCCATGCTCTGCCCCTGCTGGGCTCTGCAAACAGTCTGTCCTGGTACAGAAGGAGGCTTTTCTGGGCATCATGGGGACCTGTGCCCCCAGGCAGCTAATATGGTATGGGAGCATCTCGTCCTGAGGCTGTGGGAGGTTCAGAGACCCTGGCTGGTCCCCCAACTCCAGGGGCCCCACGTGGCCACTGGCTACAGGACAGGCCCCTCATGTGTCCTCAGCAGAAAGGAGAGGAGGTGGGGGGGGGGTGGTGCAGGAACCTGCTGGTCTGGACGGAATGTCCCCCAAGTGCACCCTCTGTGTGGGTGTTTGGAGGGGCCCTCAGAGCTGCTGAGGGTTGGATGAGGTCATGATGGGGGTCTGCAGTGGGATCGGTGACCTGTAAGGAGAGGAAGAGGTCACTGAGGAACAGCAAGAGGGCCCGTCCTTGGGCCAGGAAGAGGCCTCCCCAGGGACCCCAGCCTCTGTATTCATGAGCAGCCTAGCAGGTTCCAGCAGGCCAAAGCTCACGGAGCATGTGGCCCTGAGGGCACTGCAGCCTCACGTTTCTCCTCACTCTTGCCTCCTCCTTCGTGTCTGTGCTTCCCCACCTTGCTTCTTGATGACATTATCGAATGGTTTATCTACT
Organism: Bos mutus; assembly: GCF_027580195.1. NCBI lineage: Eukaryota > Metazoa > Chordata > Mammalia > Artiodactyla > Bovidae > Bos > Bos mutus. Next base: position 153,984,227 of record NC_091617.1, on the reverse strand, counting down.
TTATTTTCCAAAGAATTATTTGTCACTCCCTCTCCCTCTCATGAAACTCTGCTTTTATCTTCAGTAATCATTTCCCTCCAGGTTACTTTTTATACTTTCCCCAGCTTTTTGAGTCACAAGCTTAATTAATTTATTTTACAGTTATTCCTGTTTATTATTACAAGTGTTTCAAACTATGAATTTTCTCTTTCAGCTGGATCTTTTGTTGACCTCAAATTTATTCTGAACTAATATGAAAGCAGAAATGCCTGTCACTACATGCAATTTCTGTTACAAAGGGAACACAGGAGGGAAAATGATAAGTCACAGTGCAAACAGTGTGAGCAGGGGACCTATTGCTGTGGGAGCCGGGCAGGGACCGTGTGGGGATGTGTACTGCTCTCTCCTCTAGAAATTGTTTTTCCAATTATGAAAATCTTTTTAAAAAGTTCAGTATAGTACTGACACAGGAACATTTTCACAGATGAATGGAACAGGTAGAGTTTAAACAGTGACCCAGATAAATGATGCAGGAGACGTAGCGGGTCATTTAGTCTGTGCGTGCAGAAAATGATCGAGTGGGTAAAAACAGAGTTAGTGTCTCATCAAAGCCTTGGTGCAGAGGTAGACTCCAGACAGAATCATTCTCCAATGCTAGAGAAGAAAGCAGGACAATCACAGTAAGGATTTTAGTAGCCAGGGAGAGATTTTTAAACAAGGATCTCAAAACACAATTCATAAAGTTAAAAGATAGACTCTTATGTCAATCTTAGTGAAGTTTACCATAGAGTTCATAAACCCACGCCATGCATATCTCATACAACCAGGATTATATTGGGGCTTCCCTGGTGGCTCAGTTGGTAAAGAATCCACCTGCAATGCAGGAGACCCGGGTTTGACCTCTGGATCAGGAAGAACCCCTGGAGAAGGAAATGGCAACCTGCCCCAATATTCTTGCCTGGGAAATCCCACAGAGGAACCTGGTGGCCTATAGTCCATGGGGTTGCAAAGAGTTGGACACGACTTAGCAACTAAACCAGTTCCACCAGGATTATATTCCATTAAAATATATAAAGAGCTTCCTCAAATCATCCAGAAAAAGACAAAAAAATCCAACAGAAAATTTGCAAATGACTTGGAATAGCATTTGTGGTGGGCAGAACAAGGACATCTTCTCCCTCAAAGATGTCCAAGTTCTGAGTCCAGAATTTCCAGATGAGGCCTCCTCATTGACCAGAGGAGCTGTGTAGGTTTGACTCTACTGGGCTGTCTGGGTGAGTCCACCTAACAGGGAGGCAGGGCCACAATGGAGCTGGGAGGACGGGAACAGGTAGGGACAGTCAGGGCCAGGCCTGGGAACATGGAGCTCCTGAGGCTGAAGAAGCCAGAGATGCTGATCTCCCAGAACCCCCAGAGGAACCCAACCTGACTGACCCAGTCCTAGGTGCCGTCCTCAGACCTGCAGCAGAATAAGAGTGCAGTGATGGGGGAACTTGTCGACGTGGCCACAGGAAACCAATCCCCAGTGCATAGAAGAGGGAGCATGGACGCTCCATGTACATATTTCCCGAGTCCCTGGAGACAAAGAGCAACACAGCACTGAGTAGCAACCAGAAGACCCACATCGGTTCTGAACACCCTGGGAAGGTACCCGTGGGATGCTGGTGACCACAGTGGGGCTGGCAGAGTCGTGGGCAGTGACCACAGGGTGTCAGCCCAGGAGCATGCAGGGACCTGCATCCCCGCAGGTGGGACATGCTGAAGGGGACTGAGGCGTTGATACAGCATGTGGACAGATGTCTCAGACATGGTGGAGACAAGAAAGCATCACAGAAGAGCAGCATCAGTAGGATCCTTCCTGCCATTCATAAATTAACACATACCTGCACACCAGAGAATCACGTGACAAACCCTGAGGTGTGCTCTGGATGCCAGTAACAGGGCAGCTGGAGATCCCCGCACTTGGGAGCTCACGCTCCACACACACATCCAAGGATGGATTTCAAGGCCTTGGCCGTGGAGCCGTGAGGAGCAGAGATGGACAGGGGCCCAAGTGAAGGGGACCGATCAGTTAACAAGGGTGGGGAGAAGCTGGGGCCAGGGTGGAAATGTTGTGCGCAGCTGTCTGCTCTGGGGACTGAGTGAACACAAAAGACACACAGCCAGAGCCTCAGGGAGCCCCAGGCTTCCAGGTGTCGGGGCATGGTGCTCTTGCCCCTGCATGGCCTTGCCTGTACACCGATTGCCTGCAGGCTGACTCTGTCTCCACACACAACCAAACAGCCCTGGTATTTATTTCAAGCCATGACCACCGGCTTCCAGGATTTCAGGGTGGAAACACCTGAATTTCTCCAGGTCTGGGTGCGTCCATCAGCTTGGTCCAATGCTGGAGTCTACATGATGTTACCCACTGATCTGAGGTGAACGCCTGCATGGTGTGAGACAAGCACACGCTGGGTGTGTCCCTGACTCGCACACAACCTGCCTGTGGTCCCTACAGCCCGTAAAGTCCATGGGCGCCACTTGCCGGTGGCCTGAACAGAAGCAGCCACCTGAAGCAGACGCAGAAACCATGCGAGTGATGGGAAGGAGCCACATTTCAAAAGACTGTGGGTCTGAAGTTGTTTTCTCATGGCTCACTCATCACACCCACCTCTTTATTGGCTCCTGTATCCTTAACCTTGACTCTTGTTTGGACAAGAAGAATATTCATTTTTACTTCAATCTTTTTGAAGAATCAGAAAGTCATAAACTCCAGTCTTGGTGTAGCCTGTGGCTCATCGTTAAAATTTCCCCCTAGATCATATATTTTAAAATGTATAGAGACATTTCATTCTGGAATCAGATGGTGAACTCTCTTTTCATAGTTTATTTCTGTGACAGAACAGAGCTGTCTCCAACTTGAAAATATTTCCAGGACTTCCCTGGTGGTACACTGGATAAGAATCTGCCTGGCCACGCAGGAGGCATGGACTTGATCCCTGGTCCAGGAAGATTCCACAGGCTATGGGGGCAACTAAGCCCATGTACCACAACTATGGAGCCTGTGCACCTAGAGCCCATGCTCTGCATGAACAGAAGCCACCACAATGAGAAGCCTGTGCACAGCAACTACTGAGCTTGTGCTTCAGAGCCCATGCTCTGCTACAAGAGAAGCCACTGCATTGAGAAGCCCGTGCACTGCAGCTAAAGAGTAGCCATCCCCCATTCTTTGCAACTAGAGAAAGCCTGCTTGCAGCAATGCTGCTGCTGCTAAGTCGCTTCAGTCGTGTCCGACTCTGTGCGACCCCATAGACGGCAGCCCACCAGGATCCCCCGTCCCTGGGATTCTCCAGGCAATAACACTGGAGTGGGTTGCCATTTCCTTCTCCAATGCATGAAAGTGAAAAGTGAAAGGGAAGTCGCTCAGTCATGTCCGACTCTAGCGACCCCATGGCCTGCAGCCCACCAGGCTCCTCCATCCATGGGATTTTCCAGGCAAGAGTACCGGAGTGGGGTGCCATTGCCTTCTCCGTGCAGCAATGAATACCCCCCAAATAAAATTAGTTAATTTATTAAAAAAAGAATTAGGACTTGGACACATATTATAAAAACAAACAAGAAAAACAAAACAAAAATTTCTAGAGCATTGGGAAGGAAAGTAAACTTCCAACTTTTTCTAGAAAATGAATAAATATAACATTAGTGACAAAAATCTGAAAAGATTGTTCCAAAGGAAAATATAGATTTTCAACAGCCTGCCTGTGAATGTCAATGCAGAAAAGGTAAGAAAAGTCTAGAAACAAAGTCAGTAGCACATTAGAAATAATGCAAGGTGATTAGCAATGCTAGGATGTGTCTGTAACATTTACCTATTCATATAATCATCACATCAATAATCATAAGAAGAAACTGCATAATCATCTTCAGAGTTGCCACAAAAGTATTTCTAAAAACATTCTTTATGATAACATGGAATAAACTGTAATAGATGGATATTTCCTTACTATTAAGAAATATATTAAGTATAAAATACATTCTCATGCTTAATATGAGAATGCGTGCATGTGTGTTAAGTCACTTCTGACTCTTTGCAACCCCATGGACTATAGCCCACCAGGCTCCTCTGTCCATGGGATTCTCCAGGCAAAAATACTGGAGTGGCCTGCCATGCCCTCCTCCAGGGAATCTTCCTGACCCAGGGATTGAACCTGCGTCTCTTATGTCTCCTGCACTGGCAGGCATGTTTTTCCCACTAGCACCACCTAAGAGGAGAGTACTTTCACTGAAATCAAGAAAAAGCAATCATATCCAGTACTAGCACTGTTGTAGAAGATTATACTGGAGGTAGCAGTCCATGCAGTTTTTAGCTGAATAATATTCCATTTCTGGCTGCACAGCAGTTTATTTATTCGCTCATCTATTAAAGGACATCTTGGTTGCCTCCAAGTTTTGGCAACTATGGATAAAGCTACTTTAAACGTCTGTGTGCAGAGTTTTGTGTGGACATAAGTTATGAATTTTTCTAAGTAAAAACCAGGAAATGTGATTACTGAATGATAGGGTAAGAGTGTGTTTAGTTTTGTAAAAAAACAAACTGTCTTTCATAGTGGATGAACCATTTGCACAAAAGCAATGAACGAGAGGTCCTGTTGCTCTGCATCCTCACCAGCATCTGATGCTGTCAGTGTTTTCAATTTTACCCAGGTTAATAGGTGTGTAATTTTTTTGGTTTGCCATTCCTTAATGACATAGGATAGGTAGACATCTTTTCATATGTTTGTTTGCCATCTGAATATCTTCTTTGATGAAATATTTGTTTGATCTTTTGCCCATTTTTTAATTGGGTTGTTTGTTTTCTTATTGTGGAGTTTTAAGAGTTCTTTGTACAGGTTAGATACAAGTCTTTTATCACATATATGCTTTGCAAAGTTATTCTTCTTGTCTGTGGCTTATCTTTTCATTCTTTTAACAATATATTTCATGTGTGTGTGCAGTCACTTCAGTCATGTCTGACTCTTTGCGACCACATGGACCATAGCCCTCCAGGCTCCTGTGTCCATGGGATTCTCCAGGCAAGAATATGGGTTGCCATTTCCTCCTCCAGGGGATCGTCTCGACCCATGCATTTCTTACATCTCCTGCATTTGCAGGTAGGTTCTTTACCACTAACATCACTTGGGGAGCACAGTATATTTCACTTGGGGAGCACAGTGTATTTCACAGAGCTGTTTTAAATTTTAATGAAACTGAACTTGTCAAATTTTTCTTTCATGGATCATGCATTTGGTATATCTAAATAGTCATTACAAACCCAAAGTCATCTGAATTATTTCTTATGTTATCTTTCAGGAGTTTTATAGTTTTTCATTTTAAATTTAAATCTCTGATTTAACTATTTTTGAGTTGATTTTTGTAAAAGGTGTAAAGTTAGGGTCCAGATTGATTTTTTTTTTTTTTTTGCATGTGGAAGTCCAGTTGTCTTAGCACCACTTGTTGAAATGACTATCCTTTATCCATTGAATTATCTTTGCTTATTGATAAAAAATCTGTTAACTGTATCTGTGTGGGTCTATTTCTGTGCTATTACTCTGTCTCACTGACTTATTTGCCTACTGTTTTGTCAATACCACACTGTAGCACTATAGGAAGCCTTGAATTCAGGGAGTGTCAGTCATTTAATTTTGTTCTTCTCCTTCAATATTTTTTTGGCTGCTCTGTGCCTTAGCTGTTTATATATATATATATATATATATATATATTTTATAACCAGTCTATTAATCTACAAAATAACAGGTTTTTGATTGAGATTGCATTAAATATATAGATTAAGTTCTGAAGAACTGACATCTTGATGCTATTGAGTCTTCCTATCCATGTACATAAATTATTTCTCCACTTATTTTTTCTTTGATTTCTTTCATTAGAATTTTGTAGTTTTCCTCATATATATCTGGCACATATTTTTTAGATTTATTCATAAGCATTTCATTTTGGGGGTGAAAATTTACATGAATGGTATTGTGTAATTTCAAATTCTCCTTGTCCCTTGCTGATGTATGTAAAGCAACTTACTTTTTTATGTTAACTTTGCATCCTTAAACCTTATTATAATCACTTATTAGTTCCAGAAGTTTTTTAAACTTATTCTTTGGGATTTTCTACATAGAAGTTTACATCATCTGTGAACAGACAGTGTTATGTCTTTCCTCCCTATCTGCAAATGGCTTATTTCCTTTTCCTATTGCATTGGCTAGGACTTCCAAGATAATATTGAAAAACAGTGGTGAGATGGTAGGTTTTGTTGATGCTTCTTCTGCATCTATTGTTATGATCATATGACTTTTATTCTTTAGCCTGTTGATGTGATAGATTATATTAACTGATTTTCAGTTTTCAGAGCTTTCATTTTTGGGTAAGTATTTTGCACCTTGATTTTGGAAGTTTATACTGACCTTTCTTCAAGCTCACTGATCCTTTCCTCAGCTGTGTCCAGTCTATTGCTGAGCCCATCAAAGGTGCTTTTCACTTGAGACATGGTGTTTTTGATTTCAGCTTTTCCTTCTCATTCTTTCTTAGTGTTTCCCTGCCTGCTTATATTGCCATTTGTTTGTGCATGTTGGCCTCTTCCTTTATTCAGTCTCTGGGCATGTTCATACATTCCAGCATCTTTGCCATATTTTGAGTCTGGTTCTGATGATAGCTCTGTTTCTTCAAGCTGTTTTGACTTTTAGTGTGCCTTGTAATTTCTTGTTGAATGTCAGACATGATAAACTGGGTAGAAGAACTGAAGTAAATAGTTCTTTTATATGAGGTTTTCTTTTCATCTGCCAGGGGCTGGGCTGTGATTGCCATTTGCTGTAGATACTGGCGTCAGAGGCTAAAGTCTCCGGTGTGTCCTTGTTCTCGTCTCCTTGTCATCTTTGGCTTTCCCTAGATGTTTCTTCTTAAGTAAGTGCTGAGACATTTAATTCTTTTCATTTTACTCTTGTTAGTACACAAGGAGCCTGTTAATATGGAGGTACAATATGTGAGGGGATGGGAAGCTTCTCGAGTTCTGTGATGAAGGCTCATCTTTTGGTGAATCTGTGCCCTGGACTGTGTCAAATGCGTTTCAGTTTCCCTCCCCAATTCAAGTGAGAAAGAAAAGATTTTCTCATTTGTTCTTGTGAAAGTGAAAGTCACTCAGTCATGTCTGACTCTTGCGACCCCATGAACTGTAGCCCGATAGCTTCCTCTGTCCACAGAATTTACCAGACAAGAATACTGGAGCGGGTTGGAGATGTGGAAATTGGTGGTTCAGGTGAAATCTCAGAGGGGGGACTTGAGCATCCAGAGCTCATTGGCTTCAAAGACTGGGTTTGGCCAGAGCCCTGAGCAGTGATTAGAAGCCAGCCACACACCCACCCTCTGCCTTCTTGTCACGGGGATCTATGGCTTCCTTCATGGTGCTTGTCCTTCACTGCAGTCCTTTAACTAGAGCCCAGAATCCAGCACGGTTCCCTCAGCACTGAGGGCAGTCATGGGGGGAGGGCATGCCCTTTATTTTTTCTGAATTGCATGACTGTAGAGTGGCCTGGTTTCCACGACATATAAATAAGTAAGTAGAAGAGGTTGCACCAGGAGACAACTGTATTGGGATTTATTTGAGCTGTCTTAGCTTAACTTGGAGAAGAAAATGGCAACCCACTGCAATATTCTTTCCTGGGGAATCCCATGGACAGAGGAGCCTGGTGGGCTACAGTTCACAGGGTTGCAAAGAGTCGGACACGACTGAGCGACTTCACTCACTCACTCACTCACTAGCTTAACTAAAAGAATGTAGTAAATACTCAGAATCACATTTGTCCATAGATGGTAAACTAAGAAGTCAGTTCCTGTCAACAAAACAGAAGTTGACAGTTTAATTTATTTAATTTTCTGGTTGACTTGTGTTTGGGTAGAACTGACATCTGTTTGAAAAATGCTTTAAAAATAATGTGAAACCTTTCTCCAAAAATTTCACAACTACCAAAATGCCATATCTCTTTTTCCCAATAGAAAAGAGCTTAGCACGGCTTTCACTTCCTAAAATAAAACATCTTGCAGTTAAGTATATATTCAACTATAGCAATTAGATTTTCATATTGAGAGTCCAGAACCAAATAGATAGGAGTTGATTAACTGTTGTGAAAACCAGTTCCAGTTATTTTACCTTCAAACACATTTTTCTTTTTTTTTTTTTTTAAATTTTATTTTATTTTTAAACTTTACAAATTGTATTAGTTTTGCCAAATATCAAAATGAATCCGCCACAGGTATACATGTGTTCCCCATCCTGAACCCTCCTCCCTCCTCCCTCCCCATACCATCCCTCTGGGCCATCCCAAGCATCCAGTATCGTGCATCGAACCTGGACTGGCAACTCGTTTCATACATGATATTATACATGTTTCAATGCCATTCTCCCAAATCTTTCCACCCTCTCCCTCTCCACAGAGTCCATAAGACTGTTCTATACATCAGTGTCTCTTTTTGCTGTCTCGCACACAGGGTTATTGTTAGCATCTTTCTAAATTCCATATATATGTAGTATACTGTATTGGTGTTTTCTTTCTGGCTTACTTCACTCTGTATAATAGGCTCCAGTTTCATCCACCTCATTAGAACTGATTCAAATGTATTCTTTTTAGTGGCTGAGTAATACTCCATTGTATATATGTACCACAGCTTTCTTATCCATTCATCTGCTGATGGACATCTAGGTTGCTTCCATGTCCTGGCTATTATAAACAGTGCTGCGATGAACACTGGGGTACACGTGTCTCTTTCCCTTCTGGTTTCCTCAGTGTGTATGCCCAGCAGTGGGATTGCTGGATCATAAGGCAGTTCTATTTCGTTTTTTAAGGAATCTCCACACTGTTCTCCATAGTTGCTGTACTAGTTTGCATTCCCACCAACAGTGTAAGAGGGTTCCCTTTTCTCCACACCCTCTCCAGCATTTATTGCTTGTAGACTTTTGGATCGCAGCCATTCTGACTGGCGTGAAATGGTACCTCATAGTGGTTTTGATTTGCATTTCTCTGATAATGAGCGATGTTGAGCATCTTTTCATGTGTTTGTTAGCCATCTAATGTCTTCTTTGGAGAAATGTCTATTTAGTTCTTTGGCCCATTTTTTGATTGGGTCATTTATTTTTCTGGAGTTGAGCTGTAGGAGTTGCTTGTATATTTTTTAGATTAGTTGTTTGTCAGTTGCTTCATTTGCTATTATTTTCTCCCATTCTGCAGGCTGCCTTTTCACCTTGCTAATGGTTTCCTTTGATGTGCAGAAGCTTTTAAGTTTAATTAGGTCCCATTTGTTTATTTTTGCTTTTATTTCCAATATTCTGGGAGGTGGGTCATAGAAGATCCTGCTGTGATGTATGTCAGAGAGTGTTTTGCCTATGTTCTCCTCTAGGAGTTTTATAGTTTCTGGTCTTACGTTTAGATCTTTAATCCATTTTGAGTTTATTTTTGTGTATGGTGTTAGAAAGTGTTCTAGTTTCATTCTTTTACAAGTGGTTGGCCAGATTTCCCAGCACCACTTGTTAAAGAGATTGTCTTTAATCCATTGTATATTCTTGCCTCCTTTGTCAAAGATAAGGTGTCCATATGTGCGTGGATTTATCTCTGGGCTTTCTATTTTGTTCCATTGATCTATATTTCTGTCTTTGTGCCAGTACCATACTGTCTTGATAACTGTGGCTTTGTAGTAGAGCCTGAAGTCAGGTAGGTTGATTCCTCCAGTTCCATTCTTCTTTCTCAAGATTGCTTTGGCTATTCGAGGTTTTTTGTATTTCCATACAAATTGTGAAATTATTTGTTCTAGCTCTGTGAAGAATACCGTTGGTAGCTTGATAGGGATTGCATTGAATCTATAAATTGCTTTGGGTAGTATACTCATTTTCACTATATTGATTCTTCCAATCCATGAACATGGTATATTTCTCCATCTATTAGTGTCCTCTTTGATTTCTTTCACCAGTGTTTTATAGTTTTCTATGTATAGGTCTTTAGTTTCTCTAGGTAGATATATTCCTAAGTATTTTATTCTTTCTGTTGCAGTGGTGAATGGAATTATTTCCTTAATTTCTCTTTCTGTTTTCTCATTATTAGTGTATAGGAATGCAAGGGATTTCTGTGTGTTGATTTTATATCCTGCAACTTTACTATAATCATTGATTAGTTCTAGTAATTTTCTGGTGGAGTCTTTAGGGTTTTCTATGTAGAGGATCATGTCATCTGCAAATAGTGAGAGTTTTACTTCTTCTTTTCCAATTTGGATTCCTTTTATTTCTTTTTCTGCTCTGATTGCTGTGGCCAAAACTATGTTGAATAGTAATGGTGAAAGTGGGCACCCTTGTCTTGTTCCTGACTTTAGAGGGAATGCTTTCAATTTTTCACCATTGAGGATAATGTTTGCTGTAGGTTTGTCATATATAGCTTTTATTATGTTGAGGTATGTTCCTTCTATTCCTGCTTTCTGGAGAGTTTTTATCATAAATGGATGTTGAATTTTGTCAAAGGCTTTCTCTGCATCTATTGAGATAATCATATGGTTTTTATTTTTCAATTTGTTAATGTGGTGTATTACATTGATTGATTTGTGGATATTGAAGAATCCTTGCATCCCTGGGATAAAGCCCACTTGGTCATGGTGTATGATCTTTTTAATGTGTTGTTGGATTCTGATTGCTAGAATTTTGTTAAGGATTTTTGCATCTATGTTTATCAGTGATATTGGCCTGTAGTTTTCTTTTTTTGTGGGATCTTTGTCAGGTTTTGGTATTAGGGTGATGGTGGCCTCATAGAATGAGTTTGGAAGTTTACCTTCCTCTGCAGTTTTCTGGAAGAGTTTGAGTAGGATAGGTGTTAGCTCTTCTCTAAATTTTTGGTAGAATTCAGCTGTGAAGCCGTCTGGACCTGGGCTTTTGTTTGCTGGAAGATTTCTGATTACAGTTTCAATTTCCGTGCTTGTGATGGGTCTGTTAAGATTTTCTATTTCTTCCTGGTCCAGTTTTGGAAAGTTGTACTTTTCTAAGAATTTGTCCATTTCTTCCACGTTGTCCATTTTATTGGCATATAATTGTTGATAGTAGTCTCTTATGATCCTTTGTATTTCTGTGTTGTCTGTTGTGATCTCTCCATTTTCATTTCTAATTTTATTGATTTGATTTTTCTCCCTTTGTTTCTTGATGAGTCTGGCTAATGGTTTGTCAATTTTATTTATCCTTTCAAAGAACCAGCTTTTGGCTTTGTTGATTTTTGCTATGGTCTCTTTTGTTTCTTTTGCATTTATTTCTGCCCTAATTTTTAAGATTTCTTTCCTTCTACTAACCCTGGGATGCTTCATTTCTTCCTTTTCTAGTTGCTTTAGGTGTAGAGTTAGGTTATTTATTTGACTTTTTTCTTGTTTCTTGAGGTATGCCTGTATTGCTATGAACTTTCCCCTTAGGACTGCTTTTACAGTGCCCCACAGGTTTTGGGTTGTTGTGTTTTCATTTTCTTTCATTTCTATGCAAATTTTGATTCTTTTTTGATTTCTTCTGTGATTTGTTGGTTATTCAGCAGTGTGTTGTTCAGCCTCCATATGTTGGAATTTTTAATAGTTTTTCTCCTGTAATTGAGATCTAATCTTACTGCATTGTAGTCAGAAAAGATGCTTGGAATGATTTCAATTTTTTTGAATTTACCAAGGCTAGATTTATGGCCCAGGCTGTGATCTATCCTGGAGAAGGTTCCATGTGCGCCTGAGAAAAAGGTGAAATTCATTGTTTTGGGATGAGATGTCCTATAGATATCAATTAGGTCTAACTGGTCTATTGTACCGTTTAAAGTTTGTGTTTCCTTGTTAATTTTCTGTTTAGTTGATCTATCCATAGGTGTGAGTGGGGTATTAAAGTCTCCCACTATTATTGTGTTATTGTTAATTTCTCCTTTCATGCTTGCTAGCATTTGTCTTACATATGGTGCTCCCGTGTTGGGTGCATATATATTTATAATTGTTATATCTTCTTCTTGGATTGATCCTTTGATCATTATGTAGTGACCATCTTTGTCTCTTTTCACAGCCTTTGTTTTAAAGTCTATTTTATCTGATATGAGTATTGCTACTCCTGCTTTGTTTTGGTCCCTATTTGCATGGAAAATCTTTTTCCAGCCCTCCACTTTTAGTCTGTATGTGTCCCCTGTTTTGAGGTGGGTCTCTTGTAGACAACATATGTAGGGGTCTTGTTTTTGTATCCATTCAGCCAGTCTTTGTCTTTCGGTTGGGGCATTCAACCCATTTACGTTTAAGGTAATTACTGATAAGTATGATCCTGTTGCCATTTACTTTATTGTTTTGGGTTCGAATTTATACACCGTTTTTGTGTTTCCTGTCTAGAGAATATCCTTTAGTATTTGTTGGAGAGCTGGTTTGGTGGTGCAGAATTCTCTCAGCTTTTGCTTGTCTGAAAAGCTTTTGATTTCTCCTTCATACTTGAATGAGATTCTTGCTGGGTACAATAATCTGGGCTGTACGTTATTTTCTTGCATCATTTTAAGTATGTCTTGCCATTCCCTCCTGGCTTGAAGAGTTTCTATTGAAAGATCAGCTGTTATCCTTATGGGAATTCCCTTGTGCGTTATTTGTTGTTTTTCCCTTGCTGCTTTTAATATTTGTTCTTTGTGTTTGATCTTTGTTAATTTGATTAATATGTGTCTTGGGGTGTTTCGCATTGGGTTTATCCTGTTTGGGACTCTCTGGGTTTCTTGGACTTGGGTGATTATTTCCTTCCCCATTTTAGGGAAGTTTTCAACTATTATCTCCTCAAGTATTTTCTCATGGTCTTTCTTTTTGTCTTCTTCTTCTGGGACCCCTATGATTCGAATGTTGTAGCGTTTAATATTGTCCTGGAGGTCTCTGAGATTGTCTTCATTTCTTTTAATTTGTTTTTCTTTTATCCTCTCTGATTCATTTATTTCTGCCATTCTATCTTCTAATTCACTAATCCTATCTTCTGCCTCTGTTATTCTACTATTTGTTGCCTCCAGAGTGTTTTTAATTTCATTTATTGCATTATTCATTATATATTGACTCTTTTTTATTTCTTCTAGGTCCTTGTTAAACCTTTCTTGCATCTTCTCAATCCTTGTCTCCAGGCTATTTATCTGTGATTCCATTTTGATTTCAAGATTTTGGATCAATTTCACTATCATTATTCGGAATTCTTTATCAGGTAGATTCCCTATCTCTTCCTCTTTTGTTTGGTTTGGTGGGCATTTATCCTGTTCCTTTATCTGGGTATTCCTCTGTCTCTTCATCTTGTTTAAATTGCTGATTTTGGGATGTCCTTTCTGTATTCTGGCAGTTTGTGGAGTTCTCTTTATTGTGGCGTTTCCTCGCTGTGTGTGGGTTTGTACAGGTGGCTTGTCAAGGTTTCCTGGTTAGGGAAGCTTGTGTCGGTGTTCTGGTGGGTGGAACTGTATTTCTTCTCTCTGGAGTGCAATGAAGTGTCCAGTAATGAGTTATGAGATGTCTATGGTTTTGGGGTGACTTTGGGCAGCCTATATCTTGAAGCTCAGGGCTGTGTTCCTTTGTTGCTGGAGAATTTGCTTGGTATGTCTTGCCCTGGAACTTGTTGGCCCTTGTGTGGTGCTTGGTTTCAGTGTCGGTATGGAGGCGTTTGATGAGCTCCTGTCAATTAACGTTCCTTGGAGTCAGTAGTTCCCTGGAGTCAGGGTTTGGATATAAGCCTCCTGCTTCCAGTTATTGGTCTTATTTTTACAGTAGTTTCAAAACTTCTCCTTCTATACAGCATCATTGATAAAACATCTAAGTTAAAGATGAAAAGTTTCTCTACCGTGAGTGTCACCCAGAGAGGTTCACAGCGTTACCTCCTTTTGAAGACGGGTTGCTTTTCTGGGTGCCTGATGTCCTCTGCCAGCATTCAGAAGTTGTTTTGTGGAATTTACTCGGCTTTTAAATGCTCTTTTGATGAATTTGTGGGGGAGAAAGTGTTTTCCCCATCCTACTCCTCCGCCATCTTGGCTCCCCCCCCCAAACAAATTTTTTAAAGGCAGTGAATATGCTAATTCACTTCGGACGACAGTGCCATCATATTCCACATATTCCACATCCATTCTGGATGCTAGTCTCCCATCTTTTTGGCCCTAATTTGAAAAGGTACAGGCATTCTCTTTCCTGACCCAGGGATGTCTCTGTGTTTGACTGTCTCATTTTTGAAGATTGATATCAGCTAATTGTAAAATTCAAGATGTTGCCTACAAATGTGGCAAAACACATTTGGGTTTGAATTAAAAAAAATTAATCTTAAATTGGGGACACAGAAAAACAGAGCTCTGATAGGGCAACATAAAGTTCTATTAACCTGGAGGACAAATGACTTGTTTGTTTTCTGCAGGCCAGCTAGATTACGGTTCTGCTATTTATCTTATTTGAATTTCTTTTTTATACAACTTAGACCTAAAAATGACCATTTGGAGATGAAAATAATGCCTCGACTCACCTCCAGCCTTTATTGTAAAATGCAGTTTGCTGGTGGAATTCTACTGCCAAGATGTGATGCACTATGGGGAGAGTTTCCTATTTTTTGCACAAATGTTATTCCAGGGATCCTGTTTTTTCAGCACAAGAGTCCTGAGTAACGGCTTCCACAAGGAAAACGCACGGCCAGCCCTGGATGATCTGAGTCATGACCCGGCAGGGAGACTGGGAAACGTGTGAGTTTGCTGCTGAATTCTCACATTTCCCACCAGGTTCCTTCTCTATGTTTTTCTGCCGTTTGTTAAAAAAAGAAAAGATGATGATGATTCAGATCAGCTGATCAATTTTCTCACCTGCAAAGTGTGAAGAATCGGCCAGAGCCCGCAGAGTGATTTTGAAGGTGACATCAGTTGATGGGGGAGCTCCAAGGGCACATCCAGCCCTGGCCTCACTGCCAACAACCTCCAGAGACACAGCTGCGGGGGTTCCCTCCCGCCTCTGTTATTCCTGAAGGCACAGAGGACCCATGTGGTCACCGAACCAGGGGCCACCGTCCTGGATAGTACCAGAGAGTGCTCTGAGTCTACTTAGCTAGCTTAGGTGAAAATGTACTCTGTACCCTCTAACAAGGAGTTGAAAGCAGCTTGCTTTGGTTTCCAAAACCAATAGGATTTGATTAAGGAAGTTGTTGAACTGAATAACATACAAGCAAGCAGAGTGTTTTCCAGGTAACTTTCAGTGTAAAATCACCTAGGTTTTGGATGCAGAAAAGACAGCTTTAACCCAAAGCTGGGGTTCAAGGATCACTCACAGCATGTTTCTGAAGAATGTAAAGACACAAAAGGGCTAAGGGGATCCTTCTGGGAGAACCGTTGTTTGAGCAGTTAACTGTAACTAACATATATAGGTGGATTTGACCTCTGAGAAGAACTTCTACCAAGGCATGACAACCAGCTTCTTTCTTCCAGAAAGCTCAGAGATGAAAGTAGGAAGTTGAGAATCTGAATAAAATGAAGGCGAATATAACAAACTAGATTTCTGATTTGGAATGTATGGCTTGAGTCAAAAGATCGGTTTGCTAGGTTCCCACACAGAATGATTCTCAAGAAAGGAAAGACACACAGGCCACTCTGGATTATTCTCTGGTACACTGGATTGAGCAGAGAGTTTTGTGACTTGCTAGTTCTCTAGCTATAACTAACGTGGATAGGTGAAAATATACTCTGAGATGACCTCTTAGTGAGGAGTTGCAAACATCTCTGTCAGTTCAGAAAACTTGAGGATTAGAGTAGGAAGTTATCATTCTCCAGAAAACCAAAGAGAGCAATGTGTTGTAAGATGCTAGTTGCCTGAGGCAGGAAATACAGCTTGAATCACAAATTTGGCTTGCAATGTTCACACACATCTAATTTCCCAATCAGAAAGTAAAGATACAAAGAGGGCACATAGGATCTCCCTGGGAGAACACTGCTTTGAGCAGAGAGTTCAGTGCATAGTTACTTTTCTCACTACAGCTCAGCTGGTGAAGTGCAAATGTGCTCTTAGATTTATTCCTCACAGGAGATGCAAGCAACTTCTCTCTTTGAGAAAACTGAAGAATCAGACCTGGAAGAGATCGATCAGAAGCAAAGCCAAGCCACCAAGAGGTTTCTTGGTAACTTACACTGTAAAATATAAGCTTTCTGAGGCAAAAAAAGAGGCTTTAGAAAGCAAGTTCTGGTTTCCGGGTTCACAGCATGATTCGGAAGAATGTAAAGACACAACCTGGGCACTTGATCCTCCTGTGAGAATACTGGTGTTGAACAGAGAGTTCTGTGACCAGAGAGTGCTCTGAGTCTACCTAGCCTGCTTAGGTGAAAATGTACTGAGTTGACACTCTAACAAGAAGTTGAAAGCAGCTTGCTTTGGTGTGCAAAACCAACAGGATTTGATTAAGGAATTGGTAGAACTGAATAAAACACAAGCAAGCAAAGTGTTTTCCAAGTAACTTCCAGTCTAAATACAACTAGGTTTTGGATTCAGGAAAGAGAGCTTTAACCCAAAGCTGGGGTTCAAGGATCACTCACAGTATGTTTCTCAAGAATGTGAAGACACAAAAGGGCTGAGTGGATCCTGGGAGAACCACTGTTTGAGCAGACAGTTAACTATAGCTAACTCTGAGAAGAACTCCTACCAAGGTGTGACAACCAGCTTCATTCTTTCAGAAAGCTCAGGGATGAAAGTAGGCAGTTGTCAATCTGAATAAAACTAAGGCGAATAAAACAAACTAGATTTCTGATTTGGAAGGTGCGGCTTGAGTCTAAAGTTTAGTTTGTTAGGTTCCCACACAGCATGATTCTCAAGAAGGGAAAGACAAACACAGGGCACTCTCAACACTTCTCTGGGTACTGGTTTGAGCAGAATCCTGTAAATTGCTAGTTCTCTAACTACAGCTAACCTGGATTGGTGAAAATGTTCTCTGAGATGACCTTCTAGTGAGGACCTGCAAACATCTCTGTTAGTTCAGAAAACTTGAGGATTAGATAGGAATTTGTCACTCTCCATAAAACCAAAGTGAGCAAAGTGTGTTGCCAGATGCTAGTTACCTGAGGCAGGAAATATAACTTGAACCAAAAATTTGGTTTGCAAGGTTCCCACACATCATGTTTTTGAATCAGAATATAAAGACACAAACAGGGCACACTGGATCTTCCTGACAGAACACATGCTTTGAGCAGAGAGTTCTGTGTGTACTTTTCTCACTACAGCTCAGCTGGTGAGATGCTAATGTGCTCTGAGATGGATTCCTCACAGCAGGTGCAAGGGGCTTCTCTTTTTCAGAAAACTCAAGAATCAGACCTGGAAGTGATTGATCAGAAGCAAAGCAGAGCCATCAAAGGGTTTGTGGGTAACTTACAGTGGAAAATCTAAGTAATTTTCTGAGGCAGAAAAGAGGCTTTAGAAAGCAAGGTCTGATTTCATGGTTCACAGCATGATTTGGAAGAATGTAAAGAATGTAAAGATTTGGGCACTTGGATCCTCCTGTGAGAACAGTGGTTTTGAACAGAGAGTTCTGTGACCAAAGAGTACTCTAAGTCTACCTAGCCTGCTCAGGTGAAAATGTACTGAGTTGAAACTCTAACAAGGAGTTGCAAGCAGCTTCCTTTGGTTTCCAAAACCAACAGGATTTGACTAAGGAAGTTGTGGAGCTGAATAGCACACAACAAACAGAGTGTTTTCCAGGTAAGTTTCAATGTAAAATCCCTAGGTTTTGAATGCAGAAAAGAGAGCTTTCACTCAAAGCTGAGGTTCAAAGATCACACACAGCATGTTTCTGAATAATGTAAAGACACAAAAGGGCTGAGTGGGTCCTTCTGGGAGAACCAGTGTTTGAGGAGACAGTTAACTATAACTAATGTATTTAGGTGGACTTGATCTCTAAGAAGCACTCTTACCAAGGCATGACAGGCAGTTTCTTTCTTTCAGAAGGCTCAGGGATTAAAGTAGGCAGTTGTCAATCTGAATAAAATGAAGGTGAATAAAACCAACTAGATTTCATATTTGCAATATATGGCTTGAGTTATAAGCTTGGTTTGCTAGGTTCCCACACGTTTCTGTGGAAACATTTTTCATGTTTCTGAAGAATGGAAAGATACACACAGGGCACTCTGGATTCCTCTCTGGGTACACTGGTTTGAGAAGAGAATTCTGTGACTTGCTAGTTCTCTAACTATAACTAACATGGATAGGTGAACATGTACTCTGAGATCACCTCCTAATGAGGAGTTGCAAGCATCTCTTTCAGCTCAGAAAAGTTGAGGATTAGAGTAGGAAGTTGTCAATCTCCATAAAACCAAAGCAAGCAAAGCGTGTTGCAAGGCGCTAGTTGTCTTAGGCAGGAAATACAGCTTGAACCAAAAACTTGGTTTTCAATGTTCACACACATCATGTTTCCAAAACAGAATGTAAAGAAACAAACAGGACACACTGGATCTTCCTGGGAGAACACTGCTTTGAGCAGAGATTTCTGTGTGGAGTTACTTCTCTCACTACAGTTCAGCTGGTGAAGTGCAATTTTTCTTGGAGAGAATTCCTCACAGGAGGTGCAAGCAGCTTCTCTCTTTCAGAAAACTCAAGAATCATACCTGGAAATGATCGATCAGAAGCAAAGCAAAGCCACCAAAGGTTTTGTTGGTAGCTTACACTGGAAAATGTAAGTAGTTTTCTGAGGCAGGAAAGAAGCTTTAGAAAGCAAGCTTTGATTTCCTGGTCCACAGTGTGATTCAGAATAATGTTCAGACACAACCTGGGCACTCGGGTCCTGCTGTGCGAACACTGGCTTGGAACAGAGAGTTCTGTGACCAGAGAGTACTCTAAATCTACCTAGCCTGCTTAGGTGAAAATGTACTCTGAGGTGAGCCTCTTACAAGGCGTTGCAAGCAGCTAGCCTTGGTTTCCAAAACCAACAGGATTTGACTAAGGAAGTTGTCTAACTGAATAACACACAAGCAAGCAAATTTGTTTCCAAGTAACTTTTAGTCTAAAATAAAGTAGGTTTAAAGCTAGAGTTCAAGGATCACACACAGCATGTTTCTGAAGAATGTAAAAAGGGGGCAGAAGGGGGCAGTCCCAAGATGGCAGAGGATTAGGACAGGGAGACCATTTTCTCCCCCACAAATTCATCAAAAGATCACTTGGATGCTGTGATCAATCTCCACAAAACAACTTCTGAACGCTGAGGACAGCAGGCACCCAGAAAGGCAGCCCATTCCTTTCCAAAGGTTGTAGGACAAAATGTAAAAGACAGAGAGACAAAAGCATTAGGGATGGAGGCCCATCTTAGGGAGGGAGGCATGAAAAAGAAGTTTCTAAACAGCAGGAAACCCTCTCACTGGCAGGTCTGTGGGGAGTTTTGGAATCTCGGAGGGCAACATAATTGGGAGGAAAAAAAAAAAAAATCCACAGTAGAGGTGGCTAACCACAACTCCCAGCAGAATAAGAGCCGAGATGCTAGTGTCTGCCACCAGGGAGTGGGGGCTGGACAAGGAGGCGAGGTCTGAATGCTTAGGGTAGGGACCAAGCCTGAATGCCCTGAAGACAACCTGAGGGAGCTGACCTGAGATACCAACCCAAACTGTGGGATAGCCAGAGAGAGAGAGAGAAAAAAAGAGAACTTTCCTGTGAAAGGCTCTAACCTAACTTGCAGCCTGGCCAGCTCACAAAACAAAGGATTGAGTGAATACCAAAGGAGAGCTAGCCACAGTGTACAGGCCCCTCCCCCCTGCTGGAGGCAGAGGCATGCGTGCAACAGCCAGAGCCTGAAGGCAAGGGGCAATCTCAGCCCTAGAGACCAGCATCCTCCACCAAACCGTGAGCAGGCTCCCAGTTGCTAACCACGTCTTCCTGGGACCCTGGACGGTGACATCTGCCAGGAGGATCACAGCCTGAGAGCAGCTCCTCAGAGGAGACACACAGCACACCTGAGATGGTGCTCTCATGGCACATCTGGGAAACTGAGCTGCTGGGACTGGGGAGGTGATTAAGATGCATGGCCCACCTGGGACAGTGCTCTCACCTAGCTTCTGGTCGCCCAAGCTGCATGGACCTGGGAAAGGCACAAAACACACACCCAACCGAGTCTGTGCCCTTGCAGAGTACCCAAGAACTCGAACCTGAGCAGCTTAGACCTGGGAAGTGCACGAAACGCAGGGTCCATTTTGGACAGTACCCCTGCAGAGCAACCTGGAGCCTGAGCAGTGTAGACCTGGAAAGCACATGCCACAGTGAGCTGGGGCAAACCCAGTGTGGTCCATACACTGCGAGCACTCCCCACACCCACTAGTGATATTTGTTTGCAGTGTTCCTCCCTCCCTGTAACACAACTGAGCCTAAATAAGTGACCACCTTTGCCTCATTGTGTCAGGGCAGAAATTAGACACTGAAGAGACTTGCAAACAGAGGAAGCCAAAATAAACAAAGAAGAGGGAACCACTTTGGAAATGAGAGTTGCAACAGATTAAAACACTGTAGTTAACAATGACTAAGCATTGGATGCAGAGAAGACAATGGCACACCACTCCAGCACTCTTGCCTGGAAAATCCCATGGACAGAGGAGCCTGGTGGGCTACAGTCCATGGGGTTGCTGGGAGTCAGACACGACTGAGCGACTTCACTTTCACTTTTCACTTTCATGCATTGGAGAAGGAAATGGCAACCCACTCCAGTGTTCTTGCCTGGAGAATCCCCAGGGACAGCGGAGCCTGGTGGGCTGCTGTCTCTGGGGTCGCACAGAGTCGGACATGACTGAAGCGACTTAGCAGCAGCAGCAGCAGCAGCAAGCATTGGATGGGGCCTATAGACCTTGAGAAGTACAAGCTGAAACAAGGAACTATCTGAAACTGAATTGACTGCCCACAACAGCTCCAGAGAAATTCCTATATATATTTCTACTCTAATCACATTTTTAATTTTTTATGTCCTTTATTACTCCTTTAAATTTCATTTTTATAACCTCCTATTACTTTGCAAAAAGAGGACCCTATTTTTAAAGCAAATTATGTATATATATATATTTATAATTTTTGTGATTGATTTTGTTTTGTATTTTTAACATAGTATTTTTGAGAGTCTAACCTCTACTCTAGATTTTTAATCTTTGCTTTTGGGTATTTGTTATAAATTTTGTACTTTTAATAATCTAAACTTCAGTATCCATTTTCACTTAGGGGTATGATTACTAGCTTGATTGCTCTATCCCCTTTTGACTCTCCCTTTTCTCCCCCAGGTCACCTCTATCTCCTCCTTCCCTCTTCTCTTCTATACTTAACTCTGAATCTCTCTGGTGTTCCTGGCTGTGGAGAACACTTAGGGAACTGATTACTGGCTAGATTGTTCTCTCCCCTTTTGACTTCCCCTATTCTCCTCCTGGTCACCTCTATCTCCCTCCTCCCTCTTCTCTTCTCTATGTATTTCTGTGAACCTCTCTGGATGTTCTAGACTGTGGAGAGCACATAGGGAATTGATTACTGACTAGAATGCTCTCTCCCCTTTGACACCCCTCTTCTCCTCCAGGTCACTTCTATTTCCTTCCTCCCTCTTCTCTTCTCCATGTAACTCTGAACCTCTCTGGGTGTCCCTCACTGTGGAGAATTTTTTCACCATTGACCCAGATGTTCTATCATCTGTGCTGTATGGATGGAAAAGTCTTAGCTCAGTTCAGTTCAGTTCAGTTCAGTTGCTCAGTCGTGTCCAACTCCTTGCGACCCCATGAATCGCAGCACGCCAGGCCTCTCTGTCCATCACCAACTCCAAGAATTCACTCAGACTCACGTCCATCGAGTCAGTGATGCCATCCAGCCATCTCATCCTCTGTCGTCCCCTTCTCCTCCTGCCCCCAATCCCTCCCAGCATCAGAGTCTTTTCCAATGAGTCAACTCTTCGCATGAGGTGGCCAAAGTACTGGAGTTTCAGCTTTAGCATTATTCCTTCCAAAGAAATCCCAGGGCTGATCTCCTTCAGAATGGACTGGTTGGATCTCCTTGCAGTCCAAGGAACTCTCAAGACTCATCTCCGACACCACAGTTCAAAAGCATCAATTCTTCAGCGCTCAGCTTTCTTTAAAGTCCAACTCCCACATCTATACATGAATACTGGAAAAACCATAGCTTTGACTAGATGGACATTTTTGGCAAAGTAATGTCTCTGCTTTCCAATATGCTATCTAGGTTGGTCATAACTTTTCTTCCAAGGAGTAAGCGTGTTTTAAGTTCATGGCTTCATTCACCATTTGCAGTGATTTTGGAGCCCCCCCCAAAATAAAGTCTATCAGTGTTTCCATTGTTTCCCCATCTATTTGCCGTGAAGTGATGGGACCGGATGCCATGACCTTAGTTTTCTGAATGTTGAGCTTTAAGCCAACTTTTTCACTCTCCTCTTTCACTTTCATCAAGAGGCTTTTTAGTTCCTCTTCACTTTCTGCCATAAAGGTGATATCATCTGGATATCTAAGGTTATTGATATTTCTCCTGGCAACCTTATTTCCAGCTTGTGTTTCTTCCAGCCCAGCGTTTCTCATGATGTACTCTGCGTATAAGTTAAATAAGCAGGGTGGCAATATACAGCCTTGATGTATTCCTTTCCCAATTTGGAACCAGTCTGTTGTTCCATGTCCAGTTCTAACTGTTGCCTCCTGACCTGCATACAAATTTCTCAGGAGGTAGGTAGGTAAGGTGGTCTAGTATTCCCATCACTTTTAAGAATTGGCCACAGTTTATTGTGATCCTCACAGTCAAAGGCTTTGGAATAGTCAATAAAGCAGAAGTAGATGTTTTTCTGGAACTCTCTCGATTTTTTGATGATCCAATGGATGTTGGCAATTTGGTCTCTGGTTTCTCTGCCTTTTCTAAATCCAGCTTGAACATCTGGAATTTCACAGTTCACATACTGTTGAAGCCTGGCTTGGAGAATTTGAAGCATTACTTTGCTAGCATGTGAGATGAGTGCAATTGTGCAGTAGTTTGAGCATTCTTTGGTATGACCTTTCTTTGGGATTGGAATGAAAACTGTCCTTTTCCAGTCCGTGGCCACTGCTGAATTTTCCAAATTTGCTGGCATATTGAGTGCAGCACTTTCACAGCATCATCTTTTAGGATTTGAAATAGCTCAACTGGAATTCCATCACCTCCACTAGCTTTGTTTGTAGTGATGCTTTCTAAGGCCCACTTGATTTCACATTCCAGGATGTCTGGCTCTAGATGAGTGATCACACCATCATGATTATCTGGGTCATGAAGATCTTTTTTGTACAGTTCTTCTGTGCATTCTTGCCACCTCTTCTTAACATCTTCTGCTTTGGTTAGGTTCATACAATTTCTGTCCTTTATTGTGCCCATCTTTGCATGAAATGTCCCCTTGGTATTTCTAATTTTCTTGAAGAGATCTCTAGTCTTTCCCATTCTATTGTTTTCCTCTGTTTCTTAGCACTGATCACTGAGGAAGGCTTTCTTATCTCTTCTTTGGAACTCTTCACTCAGATGGATGTATCTTTCCTTTTCTCCTTTGCCTTTCATTTCTCTTTTTTCTCAGCTATTTGTAAGTCCTCTTCAGACAACCATTTTGCCTTTTTGCATTTTTTTCCTCCCTTGGGGATGGTCTTGATCACTGCCTCCTGTACAATGTCATGAACCTCTGTCCATAGTTCTTCAGGCACTCTGTCTATCAGATCTAATCCCTTAAATCAATTTGTCAGTTCCACTGTATAATTGTAAGGGATTTGATTTAGGTCATACCTGAATGGTCTAGTGATTTTCCTTACTTTCTTCAATTTAAGTCTGAATTTTGCAATAAGGAGTTCATGAGCTCCTGGTCTTGTTTTTTTTGCTGACTGTAGAGAGCTTCTTCATTTTTGGCTGCAAAGAATATAATCAATCTGATTTTGGTATTGACCATGTGGATGCCCATGTGTAGAGCCTTCTCTTGTGTTGTTGGAAAAGGGTGTTTGCTCTGACCAGTGTGTTCTCTTGGCAAAACTCTGTTATCCTTTACCCTGCTTCATTTTATACTCCAAGGCCAAATTTGCCTGTAACTCCAGGTACCTCTTGACTTCCTACTTTTGCATTTCAGTCCCCTATAATGAAAAGGACATTTTTGGGGGTGGGGGTGGAGGTGTTAGTTCTAGAAGGTCTTGTAGGTCTTCATAGAACCATTCAACTTCAGCTTCTTCAGCATTACTGGTAGGGGCATAGACTTGGATTACTGTGATATGGAATGGTTTGCCTTGGGTCCACTGACAAGATGGTGGAGTAAACGGATGTGCTTTCATCTTCTCCTGCGAGACCTACAAAATTACAACTTGCTGCTGAACAACCATCAACAAAGAATGTTGGATCCCACCACATAAAGATACTCCACATACAAGGGCAAAGGAGAATCCCCAGCAAGATGGTAGGAGGGGCAAAATCACATTGGGAATCCAACCCGATACCCACCAGAGATGCTGAGAGGGCTCAAACAAAACCTTGAGCACACCAGGAGACCCCACAGAGACTGAGCCAGACCTGCATTCAAATGTTTAAGTATCTCCTGCGGAAGTAGGGGCCAGTGTCTCCCTGGCCTACCACAGGGGCAGAAGCTCTGGGTGCAGCTAACCTGGGTGTGGCATAAGCCTTCTTAAAGCGAAGCGAACTGAAGTCACTCAGTCATGTCCGACTCTTTGCGACCCTGTGGACTGTAGCCTACCAGACTCCTCAATCCACGGACTTCTCCAGGCAAGAATACTGGAGTGGGTTGCCATTTCCTTCTCTAGGAGATCTTCATTAACCCCAGCATAGAGCTGGCAGAGCTTATCCAGGACTGGGGAAACAGGCTCTTTGAGGGCACAAATGAAACCTTGTGTGCACCAGGACCCAGGAGAAAGGAGCAGTGATGCCGAAAGAGACTGGCCCAGACTTGCCCAGGAGTGTCCAGGAATCTCCAGTGGAAGTGTGGGTTGGTGGTGGCCTGCTGCAGGGCTGGGGGCACTGAGAGTGGCAGTGCATGCATGGCACATTTTAAAGGAGGTCGCCATTATCTTCATTACCTCCATCATAGTTTGGCCTCAAGTCACACAACAGAGAGGGAACACAGCCCCACCCATCAACAGAAAATTGGATTAAAGATTTACTTAGCATGGCCCCGCCCAAGAGAATAAGACCCAGATTCCGCCTCAGTCAGTCTCTCCCATCAGGAAGCTTCCATAAGCCTCTTATCCTTATACATCAGAGGGCAGACAGAATGAAAACCACAATCACAGAAAACTAATCAAACTGATCACATGGATCACAGCTTTGTCTAACTCAATGAAACTATAAGCCATGCCTTGTAGGGCCACCCAAAATGGATGGGTCATGGTGAAGAGTTCTGACAGAATGTGGTTCACTGGAGAAAGTGAAAGTGAAAGTGAAGTCGCCTAGTCGTGTCCGACTCTTTGCAACCCCACGGACTGTAGCCCACCAGGCTCCTCCGTCCATGGGGTTCTCTAGGCAAGAATACTGGAGTGGGTTGCCATTTTCTTCTCCAGGGGATCTTCCTGACTCAGAGATCGAACCCAGGTCTCCCACATTGTAGGCAGATGCTTTGCCATCTGAGCCACCAGGGAAGTCCAAGAACGTGGTTCACTGGAGAAAGAAACAGCAAATCACTTCAGTATTCTTGCCTTGAGAACCCCATGAACAGTATGAAAAAGCAAAAAGATAGGACACTGAAAGAGGAACTCCCCAGGTTGGTAGGTGCCCAATATGCTACTGGAGAACAGTGGAGAAATAACTCCAGAAAGAATAAAGAGATGGAGCCAAGGCAAAAACAACACCCAGTTATGGATGCAACTGGTGATGGAAGTAAAGTCCAATGCTGTAAAGAACAATGTTGCATAGGAACCTGTAATGTTAGGTCCATGAATCAAGGTAAATTGGAAGTGGTCAGACAGGAGATGGCAAGAGTGAACATGACATTTTAGGAATCAGTGAACTGAAATGGACTGGAATGGGTGAATTTAATTCAGATGACCATTATATCTTCTACTGTGGGCAAGAATCCCTTAGAAGAAATGGAGTAGCCCTCATAGTCAACAAAAGCATCTGAAATGCAGTACTTGTATGCAATCTCAAAAACGGTAGAATGATCTCTGCTTATTTCCAAGGCCAAGAGCCTCTTGAGAAGAGTGGAAAAGCTGGCTTGAAACTCAACATTAAAATACTAAGATCTTGGTATCCTGTCCCATCACTTAATAGCAAATAGAAGGGAAAAAGTGGAAGCAATGACAGAGTTTGTTTTCTTGGCTCCAAAATCACTGTGGATGGTGATGCAGCCATGCCCTTAGAAGATGCTTGCTTCTTGAAAGGAAAGTTGGGGCAAACTTAGTGTGTATGTGTGCTTAGTCATGTCGAACTCTTTGCAACCTCATGGACTGGTAGCTTAGACAGCATATTAACAAAACAGAGACATCACTTTGTTGATAAAGGGTCATATAGTCAAAGCTATGGTTTCTTCAGTAGTCATGTATAGATGTGAGAATTGGACCATAAAGAAGACTAAGCACCATAGAACTAATGCTTTCAAGTGGTGTGTGGAAGAAGACTCTTGAGAGTCCCTTGGACTACAAGGATATCAAATTAGTTAACCCTAAAGGAAATCATTTAAAGGAAATTAACTTATATGCAGAGTACATCATGAGAAACGCTGGGTTGGAAGAAGCACAAGCTCAAATCAAGATTGCCGGGAGAAAAATCAATAACCTCAGATATGCAGATAACACCACCCTTATGGCAGAAAGTGAAGAGGAACTCGAAAGCCTCTCGATGAAAGTGAAAGAAGGGAGTGAAAAAGTTGGCTTAAAACTCAACATTCAGAAAACGAAGATCATGGCATCTGGTCCCATCACTTCATGGAAAATAGATGGGGAAACAGTGGAAACAGTGACAGACTTTATTTTTCTGGGCTCCAAAATCACTGAAAATGGTGATTGCAGCCATGAAATTAAAAGATTCTTACTCCTTGGGAGGAAAGTTATGACCAACCTAGACAGCATATTGAAAAGCAGAGACATTACTTTGCCAACAAAGGTCCATCTAGTCAAGGCTATGGTTTTTCCAGTAGTCATGTATGTATGTGAGAGTTGGACTGTGAAGAAAGCTGAGCACAGAAGAATTGATGCTTTTGAACTGTGGTGTTGGAGAAGACTCTTGAGATTCCCTTGGACTGCAAGGAGATCCAACCAGTCCATCCTAAAGGAGATCAGTCCTGGGTGTTCATTGGAAGGACTGATGTTGAAGCTGAAACTCCGATACTTTGGCCACCTGATGCAAAGAGCTGACTCATTTGAAAAGAGTCAACCTTACCCTGATGCTGGGTAAGGTTGAGGGCAGGAGGAGAAGGGGACGACAAAGGATGAGATGGTTGGATGGCATCACTGACTCAATGGACATAGGTTTGGGTGGACTCTGGGAGTTGGTAATGGACAGGGAGGCCTGGCATGCTGCAGTTTTTGGGGGTCGCAAAGAGTCAGACTCGACTGAGTGACTGAACTGAATGGAACTGAAAGGAAATCAACTCTGAATATTCATTGGAAGGACTGTTGCTGAAGCTGAAGTTGTGTCTGACTCTTCTGTGACCTCGGGACTAGAGCCCACTAGGCTCCACTGTCTGTGGGACTTCCTAGGCAAGAACAATGGAATAGCTTGGCATTTCCTTTACCAGAGGATCTTCCTGACCCAATTCATCTCTTGAATTGGCAGGCAAATTCTTTATCACTGAGCCACAAGGGAAGCCATGAGAAACAGCATCCCTTTCTATTCTTTCTCTTGTTGTTGTTATTCAGTCGCTAACTTGTGTTTGACCATTTGTAACTTCTTTGCATCAGTCTTCCATGTATCTTTCACCCCTAACTACCCTGATTAATTTAGAATTTGATACCACTCAAGTCTTGGAATACGGAATGAAGCAGGACAAAGGCTAATAGAGTTCTGCCAAGAGAACACACCCTTTTCCAACAACACAAGAGAGGACTCTACACATGGACATCACCAGATGGTCAACACCAAAATCAGATTGATTATATTCTTTGCAGCCAAAGATGGAGAAGCTCTATACAGTCAGCAAAAACAAGATCGGGAGCTGACTGTGGCTCAGATCATGAGCTCCTTATTGCCAAATTCAGACTGAAATTGAAGAAAGTAGGGAAACCATTAGACCATTCAGGTATGACCTAAACAAAATCCCTTATGATTATACAGTGGAAGTGAGAAATAGATTTAAGGGACTAGATCTGATAGAGTGCCTGATGAACTATGGACAGAGGTTCGTGACATGGTACAGGAGACAGGGATCAAGACCATCCCCATGGAAAAGAAATGCAAAAAAGCAAAATGGCTGTCTGGAGAGGCCTTACAAATAGCTGTGAAAAGAAGAGAAGCGAAAAGCAAAGGAGAAAAGGAAAGATATAATCATCTGAATGCAGAGTTCCAAAGAAGAGCAAGAAGAGATAAGAAAGCCTTCCTCAGCAATCAATGCAAAGAAATAGAGGAAAACAACAGAATGGGGAAGACTAGAGATCTCTTCAAGAAAATTAGAGATACCAAGGGAACATTTCATGCAAAGATGGGCTTAATAAAGGACAGAAATGCTATAGACCTAACAGAAGCAGAAGACATTAAGAAGAGGTGGGAAGAATACACAGAAGAACTGTACAAAAAAGATCTTCACAACCAAGATAATCATGATGGTATGATCACTCACCTAGAGCCAGACATCCTGGAATGTGAAGTCAAGTGGGCCTTAGAAAGCATCACTATGAACAAAGCTAGTGGAGGTGATGGAATTCCAGTTGAGCTATTTCAAATCCTGAAAAATAATGCTGTGAAAGTACTGCACTCAATATGCCAGCAAATTTGGAAAACTCAGCAGTGGCCACAGGACTGGAAAAGGTCAGTTTTCATTCCAATCCCAAATAAAGGCAATGCCAAAGAATGCTCAAACTACCACACAATTGCACTCATCTCACACGCTATTAAAGTAATGCTTCAAATTCTCCAAGCCAGGCTTCAGCAATTCGTGAACCGTGAACTCCCAGATATTCAAGCTGGTTTTAGAAAAGGCAGAGGAACCAGAGATCAAATTGCCAACATCTGCTGGATCATCAAAAAAGCAAGAGCGTTCCAGAAAAACATCTATTTCTGCTTTATTGACTATGCCAAAGCCTTTGACTGTGTGGATCAGAATAAACTGTGGAAAATTCTGAAAGAGATGGGAATACCAGACCACCTGACTTGCTTCTTGAGAAACCTGTATGCAGGTCAGGAAGCAACAGTTAGAACTGGACATGGAACAACAGACTGGTTCCAAATAGGAAAAGGAGTACATCAAGGCTGTATATTGTCACCCTGCTTATTTAACTTATATGCAAAGTACATCATGAAAAACGCTGGCCTGGAAGAAGCACAAGCTGGAATCAAGATTGCCAGGAGAAATATCAATAACCTCAGATATGCAGATGACACCACCCTTATGGCAGAACGTGAAGAGGAACTCAAAAGCCTCTTGATGAAAGTGAAAGAGAAGAGTGAAAAAGTTGGCTTAAAGCTCAACATTCAGAAAATGAAGATCATGGCATCTGGTCCCATCACTTCATGGGAAATAGATGGGGAAACAGTGGAATCAGTGTCGGATTTTATTTTCTTGTGCTCCAAAATCACTGCAGATGGTGACTGCAGCCATGAAATGAAAAGACGCTTACTCCTTGGAAGGAAAGCTATGTCCAACCTAGATAGCATATTCCAAAGCAGAGACATTACTTTGCCAACAAAGGTCCATCTAGTCAAGGCTATGGTTTTTCCAATGGTCATGTATGGATGTTAGAGTTGGACTGTGAAGAAAGCTGAGTGCCGAAGAATTGATACTTTTGAACTGTGGTGTTGGAGAAGACTCTTGAGATTCCCTTGGACTGCAAGGAGATCCAACCAGTCCATTCTAAAGGAGATCAGCCCTGGGTTGTTCTTTGGAAGGAATGATGGTAAAGCTGAAACTCCAGTACTTTGGCCACCTCATGCGAAGAGCTGACTCATTGGAAAAGACTCTGTTGCTGGGAGGCATTGGGGGAAGGAGGAGAAGGGGACGACAGAGGATGAGATGGCTGGATGGCATCACTGACTTGATGGACGTGAGTTTGATTCAACTCCGGGAGTTGGTGATGGACAGGGAGGCCTGGCGTGCTGCGATTCATAGGGTCGCCAAGAGTCGCACACGACTGAGCGACTGAACTGAACTGAACTGAACTGAACTGAACTGAACCACTCAAGTCACTGTTTCCATTATTTCCCCACCTATTTGCCATTAAGTGATGGGACCATATGCCATGATCTTAGTTTTCTGAATGTTGAGTTTTAAGCCAACTTTTCCACTCTCCTCTTTCACTTTCATCAAGAGGCTCTTTAGTTCTTTTTTGCTTTCTGGCATAAGGGTGCGTCATCTGCATATCTGAGGTTATTGATATTTCTCCTGGCAATCTTGATTCCAGCTTGTGCTTCATCCAGCCCATCATTACTCATAATGTACTCTGCATATAAGCTAAATAACTGGGTGACAATGTACAGCCTTGACGTACTCCTTTTCCTCTTTGGAACCAGCCTGTTGTTCCATGCCCAGTTCTAACTGTTGCTTCCAAATCACTGCAGATGGTGACTGCTGCCATGAAATTAAACGATGGTTGGTCCTTGGAAGAAAAATTATGACCAACCTAAATAGCATATTAAAAAGCAGAGGCATTACTTTGCCAACAAAAGTCCGTCTAGTCAATGCTATGGTTTCTCCAGTAGTCATGTATGGATGTGAGAGTTGGACTATAAGGAAAGCTGAGTGCTGAAGAATTGATGCTTTTGAACTGTGCTGTTGGAGAAGACTCTTGAGAGTCCCTTGGACAGCAAGGAGATCCAACCAGTCCATCCTAAAGGAAATCAGTCCTGAATATTCATTGGAATGACCAATGCTGAAGCTGAAACTCCAATGCATTGACCACCTGATGCAAAGAACTGAAAAGACCCTGATTCTGGGAAAGATTGAAGGTGGGAGGAGAAGGGGACGACAGAGAATGAGATGGTTGAATGGCATCACCGACTCAGTGGACATGAGTTTTAGTAAACTTCAGGAGTTGGTGATGGACAAGAAAGCCTGGCGTGCTGCAGGCTATGGGGTTACAGAGTCAAACACGTTGAGTGACTGAACTGAACTGAACCAGTCAAGCCAATCAATCAGATTATGTAAAAATGTCATTCAGAACTTTTGGTTTTTAATTTCCCCAGGTACCAGCGGTAGTTTCCCAGGTGGCTCAGTGGTAAAGAATTCCACTGCCAGTGCAGGAGACTCAGGAGATGCAAGTTTGGTCTCTGGGTTGGGAAGATTCCCTGGAGAATGAATGGCAACCCACTCCAGTATTCTTGCCTGGAAAATTCCATGGACATAGGAGCCTGGCAGGCTACAGTCCATGGGGCTGCAAAGAGCTGGATATGACTGAGTGACTGAACACACACACAGCACCCAGGAGGTATGAGTAAACTTGGAGTTTGATTTTGTTATGGCCATTTCATGCCTTGTATTAAAGATACATAAATAGTAATTTCTGTAAACAATATGCCTGTATATATAGCTGTATATGTATATTCTTTCTGTAAATTTGGATTTTAAGATACAGTTACATATTGAGAGGTGGGAGAAGGGGGAGAGAAAGAGAAAACTAGAGAAATATTATGGACATGAGAGAGAATAAAGATCTAATAAACTCAAATATTCCTTGAGTGAAAGTCGCTCAGTCGTGTCTGACTGTGACCCCATGGACTGTACAGTCCATGGAATTCTCCAGCCAGAATACTGGGGTGGGTAGTGTTTCCCTTCTCCAGGGGATCTTCCCAACTCAGGGATCGAACACAGGTCTCTCACATTGCAGGCAGCTTCTTTACCAGCTGAACCACAAGGGAAGCCCATTCCTTGGGAGAATGTGTAAAAACAAGCTTCTTTGGTTGTGGTGACACAATTTCATGTATTGTTATATGCCCTTGATACTCATAAAAAGCAATAAAAAATTTATGTTTTTTCAAAATATAAAAAAGCTATATATGTACTACTAGAAACACTTGCAGATTGTACAGCCCAAGAGAAAAATGAGCAAAGGTACTAAGCCAGCACTTCACAAAAGGATGTCTATAAAGTACAATGAGTATGAATTGAATGTTGCCAATTGTTAATATTGGGCAGCAAAATTTGCTTTTCCTGCACCTATTTCATATTTGACTGATTTTATATGGTCAGATAGCAGGCAAGAAAAACCTCTTTATCCCTTTTCATATATATAATCATATCTTTGTTATTTGGGGGTTTTGATCACATTTCTCAAGTCCTGTGAGCTCGTTCTAGCCCTAATTCTGATCTTTGTCCAACCTTTTATGATGTCCATGGTCCATAAGCATAACAGCTACACACATTGTGACAATTCCACACTTATTAAGAGTAACTTTCTTCATGTTAGTCATCTAAGGATATTGTATTGTACCCATATTTTTTCATTGTACTCTGTCTTCCTAATCATAATGCTAGATCCTAACAGGAAGGGACTTTACCTGTTTTTCTCAACTTTATATTTTAACAAAGTATGTGAGTATAAATGTGCACGTGCATGCATGCTCAGTTACTCAGCTATGTTCAACTCTTTGCAGTCCCTTGGACTGTGTCCTGCCAGGCTCCTCTGTTTCTGGAATTTTCCACACAAGAACACTGGAGTGGGTTGTCTTTTCCTTTTTCAGGAATATATGTGCACTTGTACAAAAATCAATTTAGAAAAATTAAGTTAAGAAGTAAAAATATGACAAGGATAATGAAGTGAGGTTAAGACAATGATTCTGAAACAAGTATAATAAACAGAATTTTAAATGAAGTGTTGAAAACTAATTAAACAAGAGATATAGAAGCAATATGGATTAATTACATTGACAATGACATAGAGATAAAATATACTATATTCAGAGGCTGTTTGGTCATGTAGCACATGCTCATCTATTTTTGTTGAATAAATCAGGAATAGGTTTCATTATTGGAGAAGGCAATGGCACCCCATTCCAGTACTCTTGCCTGGAAAATCCCATGGATGGAGGAGCCTGGTAGGCTGCAGTCCATGGGATCGCCAAGAGTCGGACACGACTGAGCGACTTCACGTTCACTTTTCACTTTCCTGCATTGGAGAAGGAAATGGCAACCCACTCCACTGTTCTTGCCTGGAGAATCCCAGGGATGGTGGAGCCTGGTGGGCTGCCGTCTATGGGGTCGCACAGAGTTGGACACGACTAAAGTGACTTAGCAGCAGCAGCAGGTCTCATTATATATGAATGTTTAACATATGGCAAGGTTGCATTTCACTTTATTTGGAAAAATGAAATTTTTTGTAAGAACTGACCGAAATGTCTATCTGAATTATATGAAGCTCTTCCTCCTTCAAACATTTCACAGAAAATTAGGGAGAATATGACCTCAGTGTAAGAGTTATGAACACATTATGGATGAACAGCTTGAAATCTATGTAAAATCTTTGAGTGGGCTGTGTGCTCAGTCAGTCACTTGTGTGACTCTTTGAGACCCTAGGGACTGTAGGCTGCCAGTCTCCTCTGTCCATAGTATTCTTCAGGAAAGAATACTGGAGTGGGTTGCCATGCCCTCCTCTAGGGGATCTTCCAGACACAGGGATCAAACTCACGTTCTCTTACATTTCTTGCATTGACAGGCAGATTCTTCATCACTAGCACTGCCTGGAAAGCCCCTGACATTTATCGAGCCCTAAATGTGTCACAGCCATTAAGGCTCTGGACATTGCTAGATGTACCCTGGGGGACAAAACCATCCACAGTTAGAATCAGAGTTTGAATTTCACTATCTTATATTTTTGTAGCATTGATATACTAGCAGTGGAGGAAACACAATATTACTGATTGTTATATTTGACCACACAAAATTTATATAGACTCACAATTCCCCTCAAATACACCTATATATAATAGGAGAACTGAAGGGCAAATAGCCAGTTGGTGAGAAAAAAATCTAGTCTTAAAAGTTGAAAAGAAATGCTTTCACTTCATTTTATACTGCTCCATAGCTAATACCTGATTTCTTTACCCCAGTTTATTAATAAGATACTTGGACACATGTTCTACTTTTACTGGAAACACTTTATGCCTCTCATCCCTCTTCTAACTGTACCTTCATTCCTGTAATTTCCTTGGCATCACTGAACATAGCTTACTGAATTCAATGTCATTTCTCTTTTTAGCCTCAAAAACACATTGATATTTTAAGCAAGGAAACAGCCACAGTGATCACTGGGCTGAGTCTGGTTGTGTTGGTTCTCAGGTCATGTCATGTAAACACTTTTGAATTTCACTTTGCCTGAATTTTATGCAGTGTCTTTTGAATTCTTGGACTCACCTGCATGAGAACTCTGAGAGGAAGTTCTTCCTATGGAAGTCTGAATCCCTTCCTGGATGGTTGATGATGGAGATTGAAGCTCTCTCCCCAAATGAGACAGTGTGTGTCATCACTCAGTCGTGTCCGACTCTTTGTGTGACCCCATGGACTGTGGCCTATGAGGCTCCTCCATCCATGGGGTTTTCCAGGCAAGAGTACTGGAGTGGGTTGCCATTGCCTTCTCCAGGGGAAATGAGACAGTAGAGAGAGTTAAACCCTGATCTTGTAGCCAGACTTAGGAGTTCAAAAGCCACAATTTGTCTCATCCATGCCTAGATTAGACAAGCTCAGGGATGCAGCAGGGGGTGTGGGGATATTTACAGCTCTCTATGCCTGCTGCCAGAGAAGGCAATGGCACCCCACTCTAGTACTCTTGCCTGGAAAATCCCATGGATGGAGGAGCCTGGTAGGCTGCAGTCCATGGGGTTGCCAAGAGTCGTACAAGACTGAGCAACTTCACTTTGACCTTTCACTTTCATGCATTGGAGAAGGAGATGGCAACCCACTCCAGTATTCTTGCCTAGAGAATTCCAGGGATGGGAGAGCCTGGTAGTCTGCCGTCTATGGGGTTGCACAGAGTTGGACACTACTGAAGTGACTTAGCAGCAGCAGCAGCAGCATGCCTGCTCATTAGGAACATTTCCCTAAGTATTAATACACTTATTAATTATTAATGTGCTTATTATTAATAAGCACATTATTTCCCTGTGGCACTTGGTCTGGACATTTGTTTTTCTTCTTCTGATTTTCTGCTCCCAGGAAACCAGGTTATCAGCCAGCTGAATTCAGTTCGTATTAATTCTTTTCCATTAACTTTCCTGCTTGTCAAGGGTTTAAACTCCCAGCACCCATTTCCACCCCAACTTTAAATTTTCTCCAATGTGGGAGACTAATGCAACTGTCTTGAATGGTTCCCCTGAATAGTCAATGCATTGCCTTGCTGTAGGGACACAGCCCATGATATTCTTAGAAAATTTTTATTTCCCTCTTTATAAGGGGTATTATTTCATTTCTTTAATGTGAAACATTGGACAGTGTGCTCCTTGCTTTCCTGATTCTTCTGATAAAACCATTAGGAGTTTCATATTTATATCTGAAGTTATAGCTGTCATGTATCCCCTCATTATAAAATATATGTAAGTTATAAGAGATGTATTTAATATTTTAATCACCATATTTCACTTTAGCACATTATAGGGATTATCTGTTGAAATTTAGAGAAGTTTATTCTGTGAAGTAATATAGTATGTTCTCCATTCCCTGTTTTAGGAATGGGGCTCAGAGGTATTTAATGTTCTGCTGAAATTTTCAAAATCTCGAATATGTTAGCTTACATTTTTAAAAAAGCTAGCTGATAATACAAATTAGTTTGTCTTTATCCTTAAAATGAGAAGATTAACTTGGATTATCAACACTGGAATGAGTAATGGCAATTGTTCTCTAAATGTGGAGGAAAACAGAAGAATAATTTGAGTCAGAGAGACATTTGAAGATGCTATGCTGCTGAATTTGAAGATGAGGATGGACCATGAGACAAGGAATGCAGATGCCCCTAGAAAGTGATATAGGAAGGCAATGAGTTCTTCCCTGGAGTGTCCAGTGCATCTCAGCTTTAGAAGATTCTTGCATTCAGCCTAATGAGAGGAATATAAATTTCTGATCTCTAGAACTTTAATTTTTAAAAAACCTTTAGTGTAGTAATGTGTATCTGAGTTTAAGCTTCTCAATTCAATCATTTAGTTTCCCCTGGATTAAAGTTTTTTTGTGTGTATGTTAATTAAATAACAAAATTACAGGCAATTTGGAATATTTGCCTTATTTGCTGAATCACTGTCTTATTTCTTGGTTCATTGTATATAAATGTTGTACTATCTTGAGGACATAAGTTAGGAAAAGGAGTTCATATCAAAAGTAATGTCTCACATTCTAAGTCTTATTGTCTAAATTCCTACATTCCTTAAATTTCATGTTAATTCAAACTTTAATTATTTTCATTCCTCTGCTCTCCAACTTTCTGTAAAGGTTTCTTTCAACATAATAGATGGGACTATGTATGAGTCTGTGGGTATGTATGCCTATGTGTGTGAGTATGTTTTTTAAGATAAAATATATGCAAATAATGCATGCATGTACACACAAACACACCTTACTCTTAAATATATTATTTGGGCTACACAAGTATTTTACAGTTTTCATTTCTTCTCACAACAGCTCTCAGAATTATGTTTTTCTGTGTTGCCTTCAGAAAAAACAGAATCTATGGGGATTGCATTTATAACAGTTACATAACAAAGCATTTAATAACCTTCTTGAGTTACATATAAATGAAATCATGCAGTGTGTACTCTAAATTTTTATGACTTTTAAAATTCTTCAACGTGCACTTTAGTAAGCACAGTTTGTTATTCACAATTACACTTTAATAAATTTATTAGAATTTTAAAATTATAATGTACATGCAAGGGTATAAAATGGAGCACAAACATCTGAGTCACACCTAACAAGGGCAGGAAATATCTCTTCTAACTGGGAAAAAGCAGAGTTTCATATGTGGATATTACAGTAGTCGAATAAAATTAAAACAATTCATATTTAGCCAATTCATTTCCCCCTGAAAATTGGAAGATTAGTCTATATATATATAAAAGGAGTGAAATGACATTAGTTGGTTCAAGACAGAAGAGCCATAAGGATGCACACAACATCCTGGATAAAACTTAGAAGCACAATAGAGATCCATGCCTGTGTGGACTCATGAGAAACTCTGGAGACATCAGGGCAACTCTCCACTGAACCATCCCATTTGATAATAAAGCTATTGTATTAAATAATTTTATCTCAGGAAAGTTTGTATGCAGCAACACCTGATACAACAATCTGATCAGACAGAACTGAGATCTTTGAAAGGTAATATGCATAAGGTGGATCATAGAAAAAGCAAGGGAATTTCAGAAAAACATCTACTTCTGCTTTGTTGACTATGGAAAAGCCTTTGACTATGTGGATTACAAAAAACTGTGGAAAATTCTTAGAGATAGGAAATCCAGACCATCTTACCTGCCTCCTGAGAAATCTGTATGCAGGTCAAGAAGCAACAGTTAGAGCTGGACATGGAATAACACACTGGTTCCAAATTGGGAAAGGAGTTACATCAAGGTTGTATATTGTCACCTTGCTTATTTAATTTACACACAGAGTACATCATGTGAAATGCCAGGCTGGATGAAGCACAAGATGGAATCAAGGTTGCCAGGAGAAATATCAATAACCTCAAATATGCAGATGACACCACCTTTATGGCAGAATGCAAAGAGGAACTAAAGAGCCTCTTAATAAAAGTGAAAGAGGAGAGTGAAAAAGCTGGCTTAAAACTTAAAATTCAAAAAACAAAGATCTGGGGAGGCAGTCCTAAGATGGCAGAGGAATAGGACGGGGAGACCACTTTCTCCCCGACAAATTCATCAAAAGAACATTTGAACGCTGAGTAAATTCCACAAAACAGCTTCTGAATGCCGGCAGAGGACATCAGGCACCCAGAAAAGCAGCCCATTGTCTTTGAAAGGAGGTAGGAAAAAATATAAAAGACAAAAAGAGAGACAAAAGAGGTAGGGATGGAGCTCCATCCCGGGAAGGGAGTCTTAAGAAAGAGAGAAGTTTCCAAACACCAGGAAACACTCTCACTGCCGAGTCTGTGGCAAGCCTTGGAACCACAGAGGGCAACATAACAGGGAGGAAAAATAAATAAATAATTAAAACCCACAGATTACGTGCCCAACGGTAACTCTCCCAGCGGAGAAGCAGCCCAGATGCCTGCATCCACCACTAGCAAGCAGGGGCTGGGCAGGGAGGTGCGGGCTGCATTGCTTAGAGTAAGGACCAGCCTGAATGCCCCAAGGGCAATCTGAGGGAACTAACTTGGGCTAGCAAACCAGACTGTGGGAGAGCTACCACGCGAAAAGCCCTAACCTAAGACACCGCCAGGTCCACTCACAGAACAAAGAACTGAGCAGAGCTAGCCGGCTGCAGACCATCCCCCTCTGGTGACAGGCAGTCAGAGCTGGAAGGGGGCAATCACGGCCCCAGAGAGGCATTATCGTCCAAACTGCAAGCAGGCTTCGTTGCTAACTAAGACTTCTTGGGATTCTGGACGGTCAACATCTGCCTGAGAAGGTGTGCTGGTTGTACACCCAGAAAACTAAGCAGCAGGGACGGGAGAGGTGATAAGTCGCAGCGACCGCAATCGCCAAACACCTGGTCACCTGAGCTGCTCGGACCTGGGAAGGGCACAAAACACAGGCCCAATCGAGTCTGTGCCTCTGAGGAGTACCCGAGTACCTGAACCTGAGCAGCTTAGACCTCTGAAGTGCATACAACCCAGGGCTGGCCTCGGACAGTTTCCAGCAGAGCAACCTAGAGCCTAAGCAGTGTAGACAGGGAAAGCACACATGCCGTGAGCGGGGGCAAACCCAGTGTGGTAGAGACATTGCAAGCACATGCCAGTGTTATTTGTTTGCAGTGTCCCTCCCTCCCCACAGCATGACTGATCAAGTGAGCCTAAAAAGGTGTACACCACTGCCCCCTTGTGTCAGGGCAGAAATTAGACACTGAAGAGACCAGCAAACAGAAGCTAAACCGGAGGGAACCTCCTTGGAAGTGACACGTGCAACAGATTAAAACCCTGTAGTTAGTACCGACTAGATAGGAAGGGTGGAGAAGGCAATGGCACTCCACTCCAGTACTCTTGCCTGGAAAATCCCATGGACAGAGGAGCCGGTAGGCGGCAGTCCATGGGATCGCTAAGAGTAGGATACGACTGAGTGACTTCACTTTCACTTTTCACTTTCACACATTGGAGAAGGAAATGGCAACCCACTCCAGTATTCTTGCCTGGAGAATCCCAGGGATGGGGGACCCTGGTGGGCTGCCGTCTATGGGGTCGCACAGAGTTGGACATGACTGAAGTGACTTAGCAGCAGCAGCAGCAGCAGATAGGAAGGGGCCTATAGATCTTGAGAAATATAAGCTGGATCAAGGAACTATCCGAAAATGAACTGACCCCACACTGCCCACAACAACACCAGAGAAAGTCCTAGATATATTTTTACTATTTTTACTATCATTCTTTTTAAAAAAATCTTTTTTAATTTTTAAGTCCTCTATTACTCCTTTAATTTTCATTTTTATAACCTACTTTTACTTTGCAAAAAAAAAAGAGAGACCCTATTTTTTTAAAGCAAACTTTATATATATATATATATATATATTTTTTAAATTTTTGTGAAAAACTTTGTTTTTTTTTTCTTTAATATTGTATTTTTGAAAATCAAACCTCTACTCTAGATTTTTAATCTTTGCTTTTTGGTATTTTTAAAATCAGTTTTGTACCTTTAAGAACCCAATCTTCAGTACCTAGTTTTACTTGGGAGCAAGATTACTGGCTTGAGTGCTCTCTCCCCCTTTGCACTCTCCTTTTTCTCCACCATGTTGCCTCTATCTCCTCCCTCCCTCTTCTCTTCTCTGCCCAACTCTGTGAATCTCTTTGTGTGTTCCGGATGGTGGAGAACACTTAGGGAACTGATTATTGGCTGGAACTGTCTCTCTCCTTTTGATTCCCCCCTTTATCCTCCTGGTTACCTCTGTCTCCTTCCTCCTTCTTTTCTTCTCTGTGTAACTCTGTGAACATCTCTGAGTGGTCCAGACTGTGGAGTGCACATAAGGAAGTGATTACTGGCTGGATCTGTCTCTCTCCTTTTGATTCCCCCCTTTATCCTCCTGGCCACCTCTGTCTCCTTCCTCCTTCTTCTCTTCTCTGTGTAACTCCGTGAACATCTCTGAGCTGTCCAGACTGTGGAGTGCACATAAGGAAGTGATTACTGGCTAGCTTGCTCACTCCTCTTTTGATTCCACCTCATCTCATCCTGGTCACCTCTATCTCCCTCCTCCCTCTTCTCTTCTCCATGTAACTCTGTGAACCTCTCTGGGTGTCCCTCACTGCGAAGAAACTTTTCATCTTGAATCTAGGTGTTTTATCAATGGTGCTGTATAGATGGAGAAGTCTTGAGGATACTGTAAAAATAAGACTGAAAACAAGAAGCAGGAGGCTTAAGTCCAAATCCTGAGAACACCAGAGAACCCTGACTCCAGGGAACATTAATCGAAAGGAGCTCATCAAACACCTTCATACCTACACTGAAACCAAGCACCACCCAAGGGCCAACAAGTTCCAGAGCAAGACATACCATGCAAATTCTCCAGAAACACAGGAACACAGCCCTGAGCTTCAATATACAGGCTGCCCAAAGTCACTCTAAACCCGTTGACATCTCATAACTCATTACTGGACACTTCATTGCACTCCAGAGAGAAGAAATCCAGCTCCACCCACCAGAACACCGACACAAGCTTCCCTACCCAGGAAACCTTGACAAGCCACCCCTAAAACCCCACCCGCAGCAGGGAAACTCCACAATAAACAGAACTCCACAAACTGCCAGAATACAGAAAGGCCACCCCAAACACAGCAATATAAACAAGAGAAAGAGACAGAGGAATACCTTTATAGAGGACTACTGCACAATTGCACTCATCTCACATGCTGGTAAAGTAATGCTCAAAATTCTCCAAGCCAGGCTTCAGCAATATGTGAACCGTGAACTTCCTGATGTTCAAGCTGGTTTTAGAAAAGGCAGAGGAACCAGAGATCAAATTGCCAACATCCACTGGATCATGGAAAAAGCAAGAGAGTTCCAAAGAAAGTATCTACTTTTGCTTTCTTGACTATGCCAAAGACTTTGACTGTGTGGACGACAACAAACTGTGGGAAATTCTGAAAGAGATGGGAATACCAGACCACCTGACCTTCCTCTTGAGAAATCTGTATGCAGGTCAGGAAGCAACAGTTAGAACTGGACGTGGAATAACAGACTGGTTCCAAATAGGAAAAAGAGTACATCAAGGCTGTATATTGTCACCCTGCTTATTTAACTTATATGCAGAGTACATCATGAGAAACGCTGGACTGGAAGAAACACAAGCTGGAATCAAGATTGCCGGGAGAAATATCAATAATCTCAGATATGCAGATGACACCACCATTATGGCAGAAAGTGAAGAGGAACTCAAAAGCCTCTTGATGAAAGTGAAAGTGGAGAGTGAAAAAGTTGGCTTAAAGCTCAACATTCAGAAAACGAAGCTCATGGCATCCGGTCCCATCACTTCATGGGAAATAGATGGGAAAACAGTAGAAACAGTGTCAGACTTTAATTTTTGGGCTCCCAAATCACTGCAGATGGTGACTGCAGCCATGAAATGAAAAGACGCTTACTCCTTGGAAGGAAAGCTA
The DNA here is from genome assembly GCF_027580195.1 of Bos mutus. Taxonomy (NCBI): domain Eukaryota; kingdom Metazoa; phylum Chordata; class Mammalia; order Artiodactyla; family Bovidae; genus Bos; species Bos mutus. Next base: position 153,942,411 of record NC_091617.1, on the reverse strand, counting down.
TGTCCAACCTAGATAGCATATTCCAAAGCAGAGACATTACTTTGCCAACAAAGGTTCATCTAGTCAAGGCTATGGTTTTTCCTGTGGTCATGTATGGATGTGAGAGTTGGACTGTGAAGAAGGCTGAGTGCCGAAGAATTGATGCTTTTGAACTGTGGTGTTGGAGAAGACTCTTGAGATTCCCTTGGACTGCAAGGAGATCCAACCAGTCCATTCTGAAGGAGATCAGCCCTGGGATTTCTTTGGAAGGAATGATGCTGAAGCTGAAACTCCAGTACTTTGGCCACCTCATGCAAAGAGTTGACTCATTGGAAAAGACTCTGATGCTTGGAGGCATTGGGGGCAGGAGGAGAAGGGGACGACAGAGGATGAGATGGCTGGATGGCATCACTGACTGGATGGACATGAGTCTGAGTGAACTCCGGGAGTTGGTGATGGACAGGGAGGCCTGGCGTGCTGTGATTCATGGGGTCGCCAAGAGTTGGACACGACTGAGTGACTGAATTGAACTGAACTGAAAGGAACAGGATAAATGCCCATCAAACCAAACAAAAGAGGAAGAGATAGGGAATCTACCTGATAAAGAATTTCAAATAATGATAGTGAAACTGATCCAAAATCTTGAAAACAAAATGGAATCACAGATAAGTAGCCTGGAGACAAGGATTGAGAAGATGCAAGAAAGTTTTAACAAGGACCTAGAAGAAATAAAAAAGAGTCAATATATAATGAATAATGCAATCAATGAGATAAAAAACACTCTGGAGGAAACAAATAGTAGAATAATGGAGGCAGAAGATAAGATTAGTGAGATAGAAGAGAATGGTAGAAATAAATGAGTCAGAGAAGAAAAAAGAAAAATGAATTAAAAGAAATGAGAGACCTCTGGGACAATGTTAAACGCCCCAAAATTTGAATCATAGGAGTCCCAGAAGAAGAAGACAAGAAGAAGAAGCTTTGTGTGTGTGTGTGTGTCCGTGGTAAAATACACATAACAAAAATGCTGCCATTTTAGTAATTTTAAAGTGTGCCATTCGGTGGCATTAAGTACACGCGCGATATTGGGTCGCCAGTACCACTGTCTAGTTCTAGGACTTTTTCATCCCCCAAAGGAAACCCCTTACCTTCTATCAGTCGCTCCCCCGGCCCCCCTTCCCGGCTGCTTTGGGTAGATCGACACGATATGAATGGAATCATGGAACAGTTTCTCTTATGTATCTTGCTTCTCTCAAGGCTTTTTTTTTTTTTGTATTTAAAAAATAAATGTAACCAGAATTGCTATTTCGAGAGCTTTTGGAAATTTCTCAGACATGGACGCGCCTCTGGCGCTGAGAACACTGCTCCCCCTGAGTGAGAAGCGCGGGTCTCCAGGGCCTGGGAAGCGCTTGGAAGACCGCACGGCTTCTTGCAGCCTCAGAGGCCGCCCCAGCACTTCGCGCCGCCCAAAGACCCTTGGAGTTCTGGCCAGGGGCTCTGCCCAAGGAGCTTCTCCTCCACTGGTCTCCTCCACTGTCCTCAGAAGCGTCCTCCCGCCACCCCCACAGGGTCTGGAAGGCCAGACGCACACCCACAGGGGTCCTCACCCCGTAGGGGTCCTCTCCCAGCAGCCCTCCGCATCTAGTCTGTAAAGGGGTAGGGTCTCCCATACCTGGAGACCTGTCCCTTCCACCGCACTGTGATCCGGGACCCCTATCGCACGTGTGCGCGCTCGGAAAACCGGTTGAGCCTTAGCCCCAGAGGCACACGTCACAAATCCCGATTCCCAGGAACTAGCGTCACCAGCCCGACCTCAGGCCGAATAAAACTTGTCAAGAACCCAGCAAGGGTGTCAGGGGTGAGGAGGGGACTCTAAAACGATCTATCCTTCCCGAGTGAGTGCCCGGTTGAGAGCGGCGGGAGGACTAAGACCCTCTCCGCAACCCCAACCAGGTTTCCGGGTCTTCGCTGCCCTCCCACCCCCCACCTCTGCCACGCACATACCTCTTGGGCACGGCTTTTCCCCTCTTCTTCACGGCGTACTGGCCCCCGGTGGACAGCATGGGGCCCGCAGGCGGCCTCGCAAAGCGGCGCGCGGCGGGGATGCCGCCCAGCGCCTGGAAGCTAGTTCGCCCCCCGGAGCCTGTCTGCTCCGGCTGGTTACTCCTGGGGGTCGCCAGCGTGGAGGTCTGGGCGCGCCCCTTCAGACTGAGCGCGCAGGACACGAGCGCTGAACCCGCGTACACCTTGGAAGGATCTGCACTCTCCAGTCCCAGGGCGGGAGACCGCGTTGCTGCGGGCGACTGGAAGGCTCTCCAGGGTCTCTCCTTAGTGCGGGAGACCGAGGGGCGTCCGCCGGGCTTGCAAGGGTTGGTCTCTGGCGAGAGATGAGGAAGCAGGCGCAGAAGTGGCGGGCTCCCCCGGGGGCTCTCTGTTCAGGCTTTCTCATACGAAGGTGTGCGCCACAGTCGCAGGTAACAACTAACTCACTTTGACACGAGGCTAATTTGGAAACCGCGCGTCTATGGACGAAGACATCCCCGGAAGGAGTCGGGAGAAGTCCTTGTCCCCGCGCGCGGCTCCTCCCCACGCGTGTCCTTGGATGAATAAGAATCCAGACCCCAGACTGACTCCCTTTTTCCGCAGCGTCGCGTCCAGAAACTGCGCTCTACGGGCAGCAGGTCGCCAAGGCGCAAACGCGGGACAGGAGCCCTTGGAACTCGGTGAGGTGTTGGAGATGGAGCGGGGCGGAGGGAAGCGCTGACAAGATCCCCCGGCCCTGCCCACCGACGCGCCCCGCAGCCAGTAGTTCAGCCGCCTGGAGAGCCCAAATCTGACCAAGGAAGCAGACGCGCAACACCGGGAAGCGAAGGCCCCAAGGGTGCGTAAGTCTGTGCCCAGGAGCCTTTGTACTTAATTCTGCTGGATCCGTCTATGTGTGTGAGGCTCCGGGTGTTTTTCGAAGCGAGGTATTGTATAAATACTGGAAATGCCTTGGGATCGTCCACACCCACCGGTGACGAGTGAGATGCGATTACCCCAGCGTGTGGTGTGTGTGTGTGTGTGTGTGTGTGGGCGCGCGCGCGCGCGCGCGCGAGAAAGCACACATGCATGCCTTCTGGAACCAGGGGTAGACTGTAGTGAATATGTCTCGTTTTCTGTTTACTCTGTAAACAGAAAAAAAAAAAAAAAAAGATAATTCCCGGTATTTGTATCTTGTTCTCAATCTCAAGGAGAGAGAATTTAAAGTTTCACCAGCAGCTGTGATGGTTGGTGTAAGTGTGATGCAGATGCACTATCAGATTAAGCACATTTCCTTCTATTTATAGTTTCTCAAATCTTTTTCCTTTTTATCATAAATAGATGTGTAATTTTTACAGTGATATTTCTTTTCTTTTTAAAAGATTTTTTTTTGATGTGGGTCAGTTTTAAAGATTTTTTTGCTGTGGACCGCTTTTAAAGTTTTTATTGAATTTTTTACTATACTGTTTCTGTTTTGTTTTGGTTTTTTGCCCGGACGCACGTGGGATCTTAGTTGCGTGACCAGGGATCGAACCCCCACTCTCTGCACTGCAAGGTGAAATCTTAACCACTGGACCTCCAGGGAAGTCCCTACAGTGATATTTTTGCATTGAAATGCTATCATTTGTTTGTTCTATTGATATGGTTAATTGCTTAAGTTGATTTTTGAACACTGAACCAATTTACTTTTCGGGAATAAATCCATTTGATGGCAGTGTAGTATCCTTTATTGCTTTACGTTGTTAAATTTAATTTTTTAATATTTTGTTTAGGAATTACAGACTAGAGCTTCATTTTTTATATTCCCTTTCCATTAATGTCTTTGTAAAATTTTATTTCAAAGTTATGCCAGTCTTATACACTGAGTTGTGATTGTTCCCATTTTTCATTTTCTCTGGAAGAATTAACGTGTTTTATTTCTACAATCCAGTCTGGATATCTCAGTGAGAAGCTGACCCAGGTGGGAGGGAGGCAGAACCTACCTGTAACAGAATTGAGGAATAGAGAGAGGGTCATCTGAAGGAAGCAAAGTCAGAATGTGTAGGACTTTAACTACCTGGCTCCTTTCCACACAAAAAAGACACAGTGTCCAGTCTGGAGGCCTGGGGAAACTTCCTGACTCTGTGTCCATGCGTGGCTGACTTCCCTCCTACACCAACCACCACCAACCATCAGAACCGTGTGAACTCTGTCATTTGCCCATTCTGGCTCCTTTGTTATAATTGTGGGACCCAAATAATTGAGAGACCCAAATCTCAATTCTTGCTGCCTCCCCCTCAAAGTGTTCCCTATTTCAGAGCTGGAAGTTGCACTGAGTGTGGCTGATCATTTTTAGAAAATAAGGACAGGAATATTACCCAAGGCATTTTGGAGCCCAGCACAACCCAGATACCCAACTAGACAAGGACATAAGAAGAAAAGAAAATTGCAGGCAGTATCTCTCATGAACATGGAACAAAAATCTCAACAAAATATTAGCAAATTCATACATGAAAAGAATGACATACAATCACTTTCCTGTTGTTCGAGCTTTGTAGTTTAGTTAACTGTTCTGAACCCCATGTTGAGTCACTCAGTCCTGGTCAACTCCTTGCAACCCTGTGGACTGTAACCCTCTAAGCTTCTCGATCCATGGGATTTTCCAGGGAAGAATACTGGAATGGGTTGCCATTTCCTTCTCCAGGGGATCTTTCTGACCCAGGGGTCAAACCCACATCTCCTGTGTCTCCTGCATCGGTAGGTGAATTCTTTACCATTGGGCAACCTGGGAAGCCTACTTTCCTCAAAACAACAACAACAACAACAAAAACTTTCCTGAGGACACTGCTTGGAGACCTGTTACAGTCCTTACTTTTCTCAGTAGTAGGGACAGGGTTTGGGCCTGCCCAACTCCACATGCCATCAGGAATGGCCACTGGACTAAAGTAGGCACAACACCTAAGGAGAAATAAGAAAAGCTTCTTAAGTGAAAAAAGAAAAAAAATAGAGGAAAGACTAGAGATATCTTCAAAAAATTAGAGATACTAAGGGAACATTTCATGCAAAGATGGGCACAATTAAGGACAGAAATTATATGGACTTTATAGAAGCAGAAGATAGTAAGAAGTGGCAGGAATACAGAGAGTTCAGTTCAGTTCAGTCGCTCAGTCATGTCCGACTCTTTGCGACCCCATGAACTGCAGCACACCAGGCCTCCCTGTCCATCACCAACTCCCAGATTCACTCAAACTCAAGTCCAACGAGTCAGTGATGCCATCCAGCCATCTCATCCTCTGGCGTCCCCTTCTCCTCCTGCCCCCAATCCCTCAGAGCATCAGAGTCTTTTCCAATGAGTCAACTCTTCGCATGAGGTGGCCAAAGTATTGGAGTTTCTGCTTTAGCATCAGTCCTTCCAAAGAACACCCAGGACTGATCTCCTTTAGAATGGACTGGTTGGATCTCCTTGCAGTCCCAGGGACTCTCAAGAGTATTCTCCAACACCACAGTTCAAAAGCATCAATTCTTCAGCACTCAGCTTTCTTCACAATCCAACTCTCACATCCATACTTGACCACTGGAAAAACCATAGCCATGACTAGACGGACCTTTGTTGGCAAAGTAATGTCTCTGCTTTTTATTATGCTATCTAGGTTGGTCATAACTTTCCTTCCAAGGAGTAAGCATCTTTTAATTTCATGGCTGCAGTCACTATCTGCAGTGATTTTGGAGCACAAGAAAATAAAGTCTGACACTGTTTCCACTGTTTCCTCATCTATTTCCCATGAAGTGATGGGACCAGATGCCATGATCTTCATTTTCTGAATGTTGAGTTTTAAGCCAACTTTTTCACTCTCCTCTTTCACTTTCATCAAGAGGCTTTTGAGTTCCTCTTCACTTTTTGCCATAAGGGTTGTGTCATCTGCATATCTGAGGTTATTGATTTTTCTCCCACCAATCTTGATTCCAGCTTGTGCTTCTTCTAGCCCAGCATTTCTCATGATGTACTCTGCACATAAGTTAAATAAGCAGGGTAACAATATACAGCCTTAACGTACTCCTTTTCCTATTTGGAACCAGTCTGTTGTTCCATGTCCAGTTCTAACTGTTGTTTCCTGACCTGCATATAGGTTTCTCAAAAGGCAAGTCAGGTGGTCTGGTATTCCCATCTCTTTCAGAATTTTCCACAGTTTATTATGATCCACACAGTCAAAGGCTTTGCATAGTCAGTAAAGCAGAAATAGATGTTTTTCTGGAATGCTCTTCCTTTTTCCATGATCCAGCGGATATTGGCGATTTGGTCTCTGGTTCCTCTGCCTTTTCTAAAACCAGCTTGAACATCTGGAAGTTCACGGTGCACGTATTGCTGAAGCCTGGCTTGGAGAATTTTCAGCATTACTTTCCTAGCGTGTGAGATGAGTGCAATTGTGCGGTAGTTTGAGCATTCTTTGGCATTGCCTTTCTTTGGGATTGCAATGACCTTTTCCAGTCCTGTGGCCACTGCTGAGTTTTCCAAATTTGCTGGCATATTGAATGCAGCACTTTCACAGCATCATCTTTCAGGATTTGAAACAGCTCGTATACTGTATATTCTCCATTGTATATTCTTGCCTCCTTTGTCAAAGATAAGGTGTCCATAGGTGTGTGGATTTATCTCTGGGCTTTCTATTTTTTTTCCATTGGTCTATATTTCTGTCATTGTGCCAGTATCATACTGTCTTGATGACTGTGGCTTTGTAGTAGAGCCTGAAGTCAGGCAGGTTGATTCCTCCAGGTCCATACTTCTTCCTCAAGATTGCTTTAAATATTCAAGGCTTTTTGTATTTCCATACAAATTATGAAATTATTTGTTCTAGTTCTGTGAAAAATACCATTGGTAGCTTGATAGGGATTGCATTGAATCTATAGATTAGTTTGGGTAGTATACTCATTTACACTATATTGATTCTGTCGATCCATAGACACGGTATATTTCTCCATCTATTTGTGTACTCTTTGATTTCTTTCACCAGTGTTTTATAGTTTTATATATATAGGTCTTTTGTTTCTTTAGGTAGTTATATTCCTAAGTATTTTATTCTTTTCATTGCAATGGTGAATGGAATTGTCTCCTTAATATCTCTTTCTATTTTCTCATTGTTAATACATAGGAATGCAAGGGATTTCTGTGTGTTGATTTTATATCCTGCAACTTTACTATATTCATTGATTAGCTCTAGCAATTTTCTGGTGGAGTCTTTCAGGTTTTCTATGTAGAGGATCATGTCATCTGCAAACAGTGAGAGTTTTACTTCTTCTTTTCCAATCTGGATTCCTTTTATTTCTTTTTCTGCTCTGATTGTTGTGGCCAAAACTTCCAAAACTATGTTGGATAGTAGTGGTGAGAGTGGGCACCCTTGTCTTGTTCCTCACTTTAGGGAAAATGCTTTCAGTGGTTCCCTCTTCTTTGTTTATTTTGGCTTCCTCTGTGTGCTGGTCTCTTCAGTGTCTAATTTCTGCCCTGACACAAGGGTGGTCACTTTTTTAGGCTCACTTCTTCAGTCGTGCTGTGGGTAGGGAGGAACACTGCAAACAAATATCACTGGCATGTGTGGGGAGTGCTCGCAGTGTCTCGGCCACGCTGGGTTTGCCCCTGCTCATGGCGTGTGTGCTTTCCCAGTCTACACTGCTCAGGCTCTAGGTTGCTCTACCAGGAACTGTCTGAGGTGGGCCCTGGATTGCATGCACTTCCCAGGTCTAAGCCGCTCAGGTTCAGGTTCTCAGGTACTCCACAAAGGTGCAGACTTGGTCAGGCCTGTGTTTTGTGCTCTTTCCAGGTCCGAGCAGCTCAGGTGACCAGGTGCTTGGTGAGTGTAGTTGTCCCCAGTTGGAGGCTGTGGCTTATCGCCTCCCCCATTCAAGCAGCTTGGTTTTCTGGGTGTACAATGGGTGCACCTTCTCAGTTGTGCTGTGTGTCTCTTCTGGGGAGATGATCTCTGGCTGCGACCCTCCCAGTGGATGTCGACCATCCAGAATCCCAAGAAGTCTTGGTTAGCAATGAAGCCTGCTTGCAGTTTGGTATAGGATGCCTCTCTGGGGCTGTGATTGCCCCCTTCCGGCTCTGGCTGCTCTTGCCTGCCTGTCTCCAATGGGGGATGGGCCGGTCCACAGCCAGCTAGCTCTGCTCAGTCCTTTGTTCTGTGAGCAGGCCTGGTGGTGTCTTAGGTTAGGGCTTTTCGCTGGGATAACTATCCCACAGTCTTGGTTGCTATCTCAAGTTAGTTCCCTCAGATGGTCCTCTGGGCATTTAGGCCTGGTCCTTACCTAAGCAATGCAGCCTGCACCTCCCTGTCCAGACTCCTCTTGCTAGTGGTGGATGTGAGCGTCTGCACTGCTTCTCCGCTGGGAGTTGCCCTTAGGCACGTAATCTGTGGGTTTTAATTATTTAGTTATTTTTCCTCCCAGGTATGTTGCCCTCTGAGGTTCCAAGGCTTGCCACAGACCCGCCAGTGGGAGTGTTTCCTGGTTTTTGGAAACTTCTCTTTTTTTTGACTCCCTTCCCAGGATGGATCTCCGTCCCTACCTCTTTTGTCTCTCTTTTTTATCTTTTATATTTTTTCCTACCTCCTTTCAAAGACAATGGGCTGTCTTTCTGGGTGCCTGGTGTCCTCTGCCAGCATTCAGAAGTTGTTTTGTTGAATTTGCTCAGCATTCAAATGTTCTTTTGATGAAAATCTGGGGGAGAAATTGGTCTCCCCGTCCTATTCCTCCGCCATCTTCTGAAAGGCCAAGTCTTAACCACCGAGCCCCCAGCTTTGCATCTTGATGGAAATGATGGGTACACTAATCTACACAGGTGACAAAATGATATGACTATACATACATATTACATCAATAAGAAATTTCGTATTATAATTATGAAAAATGCAACTTTGGGAAAGGTTAGTAGGATTTCTCTGGACTATTTTTACAACGTCCTGTGAATACATTTATTTAAAAATAAAAAGCTTATATTTTAAAATGGAAATTTTTCATGGGTTTGAAACTGCATAAATCATATCACTGTTTTATACTGCAAATTCAAATAAAAATTAGTTTGGTCATTGAACAAGATAAAGCAATACATTTGCTTTATATAGAAATTTCAGAAACCTGAAATTCAGCTCTGACAGTCACCGCTCCAGCCTCAAGGATGATACATGGTGACCAGTGTAACACTGAATATTGAGATAATTTTTGTCAGCTGAGAGAATTAACTTATGATTATCTTCCTGGCATAGTTCTAGAACCCTGGGGAATAATTACCAAGCTTAGTCCAACTTAGGAACAATCTATTACCTCAGAAGGTAATTGCACACTTGAAAATGATGAATAATTAACAGGAGACACATGGCATCAGAGAGGGCAATTTAGGCTCCCCTGGACATGCCTGACTGAGTCTCTGTACATGTGGCCATTTCCACTTTGGATAACAAACAAGTTACTGCCCAGTGGGAGATGAAATCACACAGCCCCTTCCCCATAACTCTGGCTGCCTGTCATTGCTTTTCAGCGCAGCACGTGTGAGTTAACCTGCCTGCACCGGGCCACTGAGACCGGCTTTGGTAAGGATGCTGGTGTGATTGGGGTCTCAGGGCTGCAAGGAGATACTCAGACTTCTCTAGAATCTCTGCTACTCATTCTGTTCTCCTCTTTCCAAATCTAAACTCATGCTCCCATCTCTTCAGTTCAGTTCAGTTGCTCAGTCGTGTCATCCCCCCATTTCAATTTCTTCTTTGTATCGGTTTTGTAAAAAAATACTTTATGGTATGATTACATTGTGGTTTTACTACATCAACTTTTAAAATTTCTTCAGTTTATTTTTGCTTTCTATTCTATTAGTTATTCCCTTTTAACTGAATTCTTCTTTTCTCTTAAAATTTCTTCCTCAGCTTCTTTGGTCAATTCCATTTCTCTTCTTTAATTTTTGTTCATTAAAATAAAAACTCTTCTATGTAATTAAGATAACCATGTATACTTGATTATAAATCAAAATATGTCATCTATTGATCAGGTAACCTTTTTTGCCCATTTTCTTTTATTATTTTTTTCTTTGTCCTTTACACTTTGTGTGTCTTAACCCCTATTCTATTTTTATTCCTTGTCTCTTTTCTTGGTGGCATTTTCTCTTAAGCTTTCATGCATTCATGTTTTAGAGTTTTTTTTTTTAAGCATATATCCAGTGATTTTTCCTATCAATGAATATTTCAAGTCATTTTCTTCATTCTTCCTTTTATCTACTTCTGCAATGTATATCACTCTTTTTTCTTTCTGCTACTAATTATAGTATTTCTGCTGTTTCCATGATCTTCTCCACCATCATCTATTTTCAGAAGAGTATTTGTTGTTCTTTTGTTTCTCTTTCCCTTGTCCTTTGGTTTATACTTAATTCTATTGTCTTTTATCCAATAATTTTTGCTTATCCTAATACATCTGCATACCAGGATTTGCAGTTATGTTGTGGCAGATATCTTTCCCCTCCACTGCTGTTGTTGTTCAGTTGCTAAGTCATGCCTGACTCTCTGCGACCCCATGGACTGCTGCATGCCAGTTCCTCCTCCATAGGACTGGTTATTACATTCACTTTATATTAATTGTAACATGGTCAAATTTAAAAAATATTTTTGTTTGTATTTCATTTTTTAAAACATTTGAGAAAAATGTATCTGGCCTAAACTCTTGAAGATATTCTCTATATTAATTCCAAAATATCTAATACATTTGTTTGTATAAAATAGATGTTAAATGCATTTTCTGATAAAATAATCACTTTATATCAGAAATATCTAAGGTCATTTGTAGAAAAGAACATCGTTTTTGTGAAAGACTCTTTTCCCACTTTACTTCCTCCATCATATATCAGGACTGGAAAATGTGTAGATTGATTTCTAGGAATTCTACTGTGTTTCACAGGGACCTCCTGGACCAAAATCATTGTATTTAATGATTTAGCTTTGTAATGATTTATTTTGATATCTCCTAGAACAACTATTTACACAGTCTTCTTCATACAAATTTCTTTGACTATTCTTGACATTGTGTATATCATTCTATAGTTGGAAGTATCATTTTTCAGAAATAATTTGGATTCTGTAATATTTGTGTATTATTTCTGAACACTTGTCATCACCAACGTATTACAGCTTTGAGTCTTGAATATAAGGGATCTTAACATTTATTTAGGGTTTTAATATTTCTTAACAGAGTCATATACTTTTTCTCTTAGTGCTCTCATGTCTTTTGTCCTTGTATTTACAGTTGCTTGATATTTCTACGCTATTTAGAGAATATCTCAACCTTAAACTTTATCTATAGAAATAGAGTTTGTTTCTGACATCAATAAATTTACCACTTATTATATAGTGATATTTTTATCCACTTGTGAAGCTCTCTTACTTCTGTTTTTTTTTAACCCTAGGTTCTTTGGACTTTATATACATAAAATAATGACATCTAATGGGGAAAATATGTTTCTTCCTTTCCCAAACTTATGCTAGTCGTTTTCTTGCCCTGTTTTGTGGATCATCTCCTCTGGTACAAAGATGATGAAAAACTACCCTGTTTTCTTCCTGCTCAGAAAGAGTAAGTTCACAGGGTTTAACCATTATACAGTATGATTATGGACCAAGGGTTATAATTTCTTTTACTAGGTTAAGCAGTACAATGCTTATCCTTACGTTTCTACAAGCTGTTTTGCTTTTGAATGCATTTTGGATTTTACCAAGAAATTCTGATGCAAGTACTGGGACGGTCATACTTTAACTTGTAAACATAGTTATTTCATTGAGTAATTTCTTTTTAATATTAAGGTGAATTTGCTTTCTTGAGACAAAGCTAACTAATTTTTGGAAACTATCTTTTATACATTATTGGATTAATTAACTGATTTGTTCAGGATTCCATCTTCATGGATAATATTGATATGTCTTTTCATTTTTATGTATCATCAGACTTGTGTTTTATTTCAATGTTCAGTTCAGTTCAGTTCAGTTCAGTCGCTCAGTCCTGTCCGACTCTTTGCGACCCCATGAATCGCAACACCCCAGGCCTGCCTGTCCATCACCAACTCCCGGAGTTCAATGTTATACCACTGCAATAAATGATTTTTAGAATTACTTGTACCGTGATGTTTTGATAGAATTCACTATGACATTCTCTGGTTCTAGCAGTTACTTGTGGCAAGGTTTCTGACAACCTCATTGTAAGGGCTGCTTCTTAAGAATTCAATTTAGGGCATAATCCATCAGAAGTCAGTTTTTCGTCTGAAAAAGTGATTGAAAAGCATTTTTTAGAATTTTTTGTAGTAATAACTGGGAGGGTTTTGGGCTGTGTGTGCGTGTGCATGTGTGTCTTAAAATATTCTTATTATACGTTTATAGTGATATTTTCATCTATATTCAGTTTCTAGGACACCATTTGTTTTCCTTTATCACATCAATTCTATAATTCTGTTCTCTGTGACTTCTATTATGGTTAAAACATTCTAAAGAATGATAGTCTGTGTCTGCTGCTGCTGCTAAGTCGCTTCAGTCGTGTCCGACTCTGGGCGACCCCATAGACGGCAGCCCACTAGGCTCCGCCGTCCGGGGATTCTCCAGGCAAGAACACTGGAGTGGGGTGCCATTTCCTTCTCCAATGCATGAAAGTGAAAAGGGAAAGTGAAGTCTGTCAGTCGTGTCCGACTCCTAGTGACCCCATGGACTGTAGTCCACCAGGCTCCTCCGTCCACGGGAGTTTCCAGGCAAGAGTACTGGAGTGGGGTGCCAGGGCCTTCTCCGAGTCTGTGTCTACCTAGAGCTAAATTCTTTCATTTCTTGAATTTCTTTTTAAACTGTGGTAAAGATGGCTCGAATGGTAGAAAATCCGCCTGCAATGCTGGAGACCTGGGTTCGATCCCTGGGTTGGGAAGATCCCCTGGAGAACGGAACAGCTACCCACTCTAGTATTCTGGCCTGGAGAATTCCATGGACAGAGGAGCCTGGCAGGCTGCACTCCCTGGGGTTGCAAAGAGTAGAACACAACTGAGCTACTTTTCACACCACATACACAAAATACACATAATTTCCCAGGTGGCTTAGTGGTAAAGAATCTTCCTGCCAATGCAGGAGATTCAGGAGAGGTGAATTTGATCCCTGTTTCAGGAAGATCCCTTGGAGTAAGAAATGGTAATCCATTCCAGTATTCTTGCCTGGAGAATTTCATGGGCAGAGGAGCCTGATGGGTGAGAGTCCATGGGATCGCAAAGAGTTGGATTTGACTGAGCATGCACACATGCAAGCAAAATACACACAACATGCAATTCACCTTTTGGACCTTTTTTAAAGTCTGCAGTTGGGTGACCATATATACATTCACAATGGTAGATGATCGTCACCAGACTACTAAGTTCCAGAACTTTTCCATTGTTCCAAATGAAAACCTCATGCCCGACAAAGCAGTCATTTCCCATTCCCTCTTCCCCACAGTCTCTGGCAACTGCTAATCTGCTCTCATGATGAACTTGCCTGTTCTGGGTATTTCATGTCAATAAAATATGGGCCTTCTGTATCTGACTTCTTTTATAAGCATGTTTGCCAGATTCATCTATGTTGTAGCATGTATCAGTGTTTCATTTCTTTCAATAGCTAGAAACTGCATTTTGCTTATTCACTCCTCCATTGATGGGCCTTTTGACTATTTTCACCTTTTGGACATTGCAACTATATATACTACAAATATTTGTGTACAAGTTTTTGTTTGAATACTTGTTTCTATCTATTTGAGGCTATGCATAGGAGTACTATTGCTGAATCATGTAGTAATTCTTTGTTTTATTTATGGAAGAACCAGTAAATTATTTCTTGTGAAGGCTGAAGCTCTTTAAATTCCCTCCAGCAATGTTTGGAGACTTCCAACTTCTTCACACACCTGCCATTATTTTCCTTCTTTTGAATTACTATAAACCTAATGGATTTGAATTGGCATCTCACTGGGGCTTTGATTTGCATTACTCTAAAGAATAATAATATTGAGCACATTTTCATGTTCTTCTTGGTCATATGCCTATTATTTTGTGAGAAATGTCTGTTCAAGTTCTTTGCCCATATATTAATTGGGTTATTTGGGTTTTTGTTATTGAGTCATAACAGTGTTTCGTTTTGTTTTGGTTTACACATTGCAGCTGCTGCTGCTGCTGTTAAGTTGCTTCAGTAGTGTCCGACTCTGTGCGACCCCATACACGGCAGCCCACCAGGCTCCTCCGTCCCTGGGATTCTCCAGGCAAGAACACTGGAGTGGGGTGCCATTTCCTTCTCCAATGCATGAAAGTGAAAAGGGAAAGTGAAGTCGCTCAGTCGTGTCTGATACAGCGACCCCATGGACTGCAGCCTACCAGGCTCTTCCATCCATGGGATTTTCCAGGCAAGAGTACTGGAGTGGGGTGCCATTGCCTTCTCCATTATTGCAGCTACTAGACCCTTATCAGAGATATTATTTGCTAATACTTTCTCCCACTTCATGGGAAGTCCCTTCAATTGCTTGATCATGTCCTTTGATGTACGAAATTTTTTAATTTATAAAGTTCCATTTTATATTTTGTTGTTTTGTGCTTTAGGTGCCACATTTAAGATACCACTGCCAAATTCAAGGACATGAAGTTTTGTCCTTTTTTCCTTCTAAGAGATTTATAGTTCTGAACTTTAGTTATATGATTCATTTGGGGTTGATTTTTGAATATGATGTGAAATAAAGGGCCAGCATACTCATTTGCATGCAAAAGTCCAACACTGGACACTGTTCTCTTCCCTACTGAATTTCCTTGTCAAAAATCATCTGGCCATTGATGTATGGATATTTCTGGGTGTTCTGTTCTATTCCATCCACTAATATCTCTGTCTTTATCCCAGTATCACACTGTTTTGATTACTGTCATTTGGTAGAAAATTTGAAAATCAGGAAATGTGAGCCCTCTAACTTTGTTCTTTAAGGTTGCTTTGGCAGTTTGATGTCCTTTGAAATGCCATAGGAATTCTAGGATTAGCTTTTCCATTTCTGCAAAATGGCTACTGGGGATTTGAAAAGGACAACATTGAACCTATAGATCACTTTGAGAGTAATGCCATTTTAACAATATTAAGTCTTCTAATTCACAGACATAGGATGTGTTTCCATTCATTTCTGTCTTCTTTAATACCTTGCTACTATATTTTTTAGATTTAGTGTATAAATCTTTTACCTCTTTCATTAAATGTTTTCCTAGATATTATATTCTTTCTAACACTATTGTAAATTTAATTTTCTTGTCTTTTTTTTTGGATTGTTCATTGCTAGCATATAGAAATACAGCTGAATTTTGTGTGCTGATCTTGTATCTTACAACTTTGGTAAATTTATGTATTGGTTTAAAGTTTTTTTGTAGATCCTTTAGGATTTTCTATACATAGAATCATATCATCTATGAATAGAGCTAGCTTTACTTTTTCTTCCTAATATTGATGACATTTTTTTCTTGACTAATTACTATGGCTAATAATTATAGCTCAGTGTTGAACAGAAGTGGTGAAACAGGCATCCTTGTCTTGTGCCTGATTTGAGGAGAATGAAAGCTTCCAGTCTTTCACAATGTAGTATGGTGCTGTGCGTGTATGTTAGTCACCCAGCTGTGTCCGACTCTTTGCAACTCCATGGACTGTAGCCTGCCAGACTCCTCTGTCCATGCAATGTTCCAGGCAAGAATACTGGAGTGGGTTGCCGTTCCCTTCTCCAGGGGATCTTCCTGATCCAGGGATTGAACTACCTTTGGGTTTTTCATATATTGCCTTTTTCTTGTGTTGAGAAAGTTTTCCTCTTCCTGGATTATTGAGTGTTTTATTTTATTTTATTTTTTTATCATGAAAGGATGCTGAATTTTTTTTCAAATGCCTTTGAAGCATCATTGAAATGGTGATATAGATTTTCCCCTCATTCCATTAATGTGATATATTATATTGATTTATTTTCATACTTTGAATTATTCTAGCATTCCTAGGATAAATTCCACCTGATCGTAGTATGTTATTTTTTTAGTATGGTACTGGATTCAGTTTGCTCTGAACCTGTTCAAACTGTGATCATGCTGTACTTTCCACTCTGGACTGGAAGTAGGAATGGACAGACCAGCCAGACTCCATTCCAGATAGGCTACAACAGTAACAGGGGCAGCTTGCTATACGATAGGTATAGCCTGGATGGGTCCCTGGGTTATCTGGGCTGAAGGTTGAGGTGGAAGTAGTTCGATAACAGTGACAGGGAGGCATTCTTACATCACTTTTTGAAGTCTTCTTCATCTTGCTAGATGTCATGTGTGAAAATAACCAACACTCTCTGTTGCCATTCAGCCACAGATGTTCTAAACAGAGACAAAATCCTCTAAGATAATGAACTTCAGACCCAAGCTATTTAAGATACAGTAAGAACTTCTAGTTTCTGTTCAGAGTCCATGCCTAAGCATCCACCAAATACAATCCAAGAGCAGAGGAAATTAAAATAAAGCAAATATAAGCAAGTAAATAATAAAGATTAGAGCAGACATCAATGAATTTAAAACAGGAAAACAAAAGAGAAAAATCAAAATCAAGAAAATTAATATTCTTCTAGACAGCTTGACCAAGAAAGAAAGAGAAGACACAAATTATATTAGAGGAATGACAGAAAGAGAACATAGCTAATGATTCCCAAAACACTTAACTACTCGTAAGGGAATTCCACGAGCTGCCCTGGTGGCTCAGCAGTAAAGAATCTGTTTGCGATGCAGGAGTTGAAGAAGACATGGGTTCGATTCCTGGGTCAGGAAGACCCCCTGGAGGAGGGCATGACAACACACTCCAGTATTCTTATTTTCCTGGAGAATCCCATGGACAGAGGAGCCTGGTGTGCCGCAGTCCATAATGTTGCAAAGAGTCAGACACAACTGAAGTGACTTAGCATGCACACACAAGGGAATACTACAATCAGCTCTAAGCCTGCAAATTTGATAATTTGCCTGAAATAGACTAGTTCCTTTAAAGACAAACCACCAGTAGTTACTCCAGAGGAGAAGGGGGTGACAGAGGATGAGTTGGTTGGATGGCATCACTGACTCAATGGACAGGATTTGAAAACTCTGGGGGATAGTGTAGAACACGGGAGCCTGATGTGCTACAGTCCATAGGGTTGTAGGGAGTTGGACATAACTTAGCAACTATAGTAGAACAACAACAGTAGATCTAGATAACCCTGAATAGCCCTAGACCTACTAAAGCAATCCAGATCCAGCTGGTTTCAGTAGTAGGTACTACCAAATGGCTATAGAATAATACCAATTCTATATAAGCTCTTCCACAGAATGTAAGGGAAAGGAACACTTTCCAAATCACTTTAAGATTTCTTTTATTCTCATGTCAAAACTAGACCAGAAAACAACAGATCACTATCACTCATGAAAACAGACACATGGTTTGTGTCCAAACTAAATATTAAGATTTCTTTTATTCTCATGTCAAAACTGGACCAGAAAACAACAGATCACTATCACTCATGAAAACAGACACAAGGTTTTGTGTCCAAACTAAATATTAACAAATAGAATCCAGCAGTACATAAAAAGTGGAAAAAAACATCATAATGAAATTGGAATCACTCCAGAATTGAAAGGTTGGTCTGAATTTCAATCAAGGCAAATCACTTACCAACATACAAAATAAGGAAAATTAAATGACTATCCAGATGCAGAAAATATTTGACAAAATTCAAAGCCCATTCATTTAAAAAGCTGTTTGTCAACTAGAAATGGAAGGAAACTCCCTTAACTCAATAAAGGTTAGCTAGGAAAGTGTACAGCTAACATTGTATTTAATGGTGAGTGATGGGAGTTTTCCTCCTACCATGATTTTTAAAATACTGACTTAAACTTTGCATTTTGAGATAATTATATATTCCCATGTAGGTATTAGAAATTAGACAGATCCCATGTACCCTGTACTCAATATCCTCAGTAACACCTCACAAAACTACAGTGCACTATCACAAGCGGATGCTCACATAGATATAGTCGTATAACAGATGTGGGGATTTAGTCGTGTCCAACTCTCCATGGGATTTTCCAGGCAGTATTACTGGAGTGGGTTGCCATTTCCTTCTCCAGGGGATCTTCCCAACCCAGGGCTCAAACCTGGGTCTCCTGCATTGCAGGCAGATTCTTTACCAACAGAGCCATCAGGGCAAGATACAGAGCATCCCATCTAAACAAGGATCCCTCATGATGTCCTTTATAGCCACACCATCTCTCCTTTCACCGTTTCCTGTACTTAACCCCTAGCAACCACCAATCTGTTCTCTATTTCTGTATTTTGTCATGCAAAAGTGTCATATATAAATATAATCATAGAGTGTGTAGCCTTAACATTTTCCCCTGGATTCATACAAGTTACTGTATTTATCAATAATTTCCTTCTTAACTTTCTGAAAAGTGTCCCATTGTATGAGTGTATTGCAGTTTGTTTAAACCGTTCATCTGTTGAAATAAAGATGTCTAGGTTTCCAATTTGTGACTATTATGAATGACACTGCTATTAACACTAGAGTACAGGTTTTGTGTGAAAGTAAGTTTTCATTTCTCAGAAATAAATTCCCAGGAGTGCTGTTGCTGAGTTATATGGAAATTGCATGGCCAGCTTTTTGTTTTTTTTTGAAGAAGCTTCCAAACTCTTTTCCAGTGTGACTGTGATTTTATATTCCAGCTAGTTATACATGAGTGGTATGAGGGGTATGTTTTCCCACACACTTGTCACTTTTAAAATTTCAGTTATTCCAATGGGTGGATAGTTGTAATAAGTCTGACTCTATCTTTTGGATGCTGTTGTCAACTTTTAAGCTGCCTGCTCACCCTTCCCCCTATGACTCACACCTGTGCAAATTGACAAGGAATTCCAAGTGCTTTTGCTTTTGCCCTCGGTAAGAGATAAAGGACGCAACCCCCTGCTGGCAGGTGTGCAACCTCATCCAGACCACACTCCATCAGGATAAACAAAAAAAAACAACAACACCCAATCTCCTTTATATTCATTTTTCTATCCACTTTCGTATCATCTTGGGAGGCTTGTCCTGCTTTTCCCAGACAGAACCTCATGCTGTGAATAATAAGCCTCCTCTTATCCCTTGGTCTGCCATCAGTCTCCACTTATGATATAAGGAAATAATCAAATAGAAGCATAAGGGAGTCGTGAGACACTGCAGGACAAAGCACTTACTGTGCGGTGAGATGGGTGATTCTAAATTTTTCTGTTTCAGCAAAGCAGTGGATCCCATTGCATCAGGTAAGAGATTTAGAATGTGATGGAGGTAATCTCTAATGTGGCTGTTGATTTTGCGTTTGATGATAATATCTACTTTAATTTTTCTTGGACTAGTCGAACTTATAACAAACATGACAATAAAATATAACTAGTGTCAGATGTTTCATTTGGCAGAATTTTTGTGTGACATTTATATATGCTTCAATAACGATTATTTCTAAAATGAGCTATATAATACAATAAGCATTTGGGAAGATATTATTGTATAGATGCTACTGGTTTTTCATATGCATAGAATGATGTGAATATTAGATTATGTAGATTAAGAGTTACAATTTTAAATTAAACTGTCTCTTGATGTATACAATCAGCAGAACATTTCTAAGAGAAATTGACTGGAATAAATGGTGAATACATATAATACTTTCTGTCTTCATAAACATTAAATTCTGCTGTTTACAAATCCTGATGGTCCCTTAAGAGGTCTGATGTAGCTGAACACTTACTCATTGCAGGAAGGCTTCTGGAAGCTTGATACATTCACAATCACAATTATTTTGAATCTTTATGTTCATAATCAAATTATTTACCTGTAGGATGTGCTGGCCTTGGTTTGAAGATCTAAGAGAGACTGAAAGACAATGATTTCCAGTGACAAGATTTTTGGGATCTTCTTCTTTTTTCAAATTTGCATTGGGCTCATGGGGAATTCCCTGTTATTTATTTTGTATATGTACGTCTTTTTATTTCTCCCCCATAAGAAGAAGCCCACAGATGTGATTCTTGCCCACCTAACTTTTGCTAACACCCTGGCGCTTGTATTCAGAGGGGTTCCAAATATACTGTCGTCCTTTGGAATTAGTCCTGAGATGGGTGATATTGGATGTAAAGCAGTGGTTTACATCCAGAGAGTTGCTCGAAGTATTTCCCTGTACACAACCTCTCTCCAGAGTACGTTTCAGGCTGTGACAATTACTCTGAGTAATAGTAAGTGGGTTTGGCTCAAAATAAAAATTTCGACATTTATTCAACCCTCTTTGCTTTTTTCCTGGATCATCAACATGGTCATTTATTCTGAGATCATCTTAAGGAACGTGGCCAACAGGAATATCACTGATGCTAGATCTGGGTATTATGCTGCTTATTGTAAAACTGACGTACCTCATCAGCACATAGCAGCAACATTTCTAAGTGCAATATCCACTCGAGATTTGTTCCTTCTCTCTCTCATGACGTGCAGTAGCATCTACATGGTGACTATTCTCTTCAGACATCGCAAAACAGCTCAGCATGTTCGCAGTACCATCCAGTCTTCACAAGGCTCTCCTGAAATTAAAGCTACCAAAGTTATTCTCATGCTGGTGAGCTGCTTTGTTTTATTTTACTGGACCAACACCTTTCTCACTGGTTATTTATTTTCTGTGAGCGGGAACAAGTGGCAACTTGAGAGCTTTGGTAACTATGTTGCATCATGTTACCCGAGCATCTGTCCTTTCTTACTGATTAAAAATGAAAATAGAATTTCCAGAATAAATTACATCAAAACAAAGATCAGAATTTTCTCTTTCTAAATTAAATGATCATATGACCACTCCGTAGTATTCTGCACCACTGGAGTAATGTGCACGAGTACAGAGTAGCTTGTTTTTCAATGCCTTGAGTTAAAGCAGGTTAGCTCCCACTGAATTGAGCTAAGAAGGTTTAGATTATGATGTCATGTATATAAGATTTAAAACTTTATAAAACAGTAACATATGGAATGTAGAATGTTTTGTAACATAGGAAACATTATTAAATCATAAAAGTACAGAAATTGATAATTTCACAAAGAAACACCAGTTACTTTTGAGTGTAAGCTAACCTCAACACTAAGGTATGAAATATATGTTATGGTATAATATAAGCTATGATATAATCTGTGCTTTATACTTTGGTATGTTAGAAACATTTCATATTTAGTTATAAAAATAGATAAAAGTCTTCACATTGGCATATCAATTCAGAAATGTCTTCAAATTTTACAATAATTACTTACCTACATTTAAGATACAGTAGGAATAGAGAGATAAAACAGCATCTCACAACACATAAGAGCTTTGTTTTGGTCCTGAGGACTGTTGAGCATACAAGTGAACTTAGGCTCTGAATTGTAGATTAAAAAATAAAGGGGGCCAAAATTAAGTTCCCAAGATTTAGGTACCTCCTGAACGTAAAAACAAATGGGAGAGCTTCTCACAGTTATCTAAACAGTTGCTCTAAAGGGCTACACGTTCAGCAGACAGCACAGCAGAAGTGTTCATGTAAGTAGGTGGTCTGGGTTTTGAGTTAGGGGCTCAGCTTTGGGTTTGGATTTGGGTTTGGCACTAGGGTTAAAATTCAGATTGCAGTTTGGCTTTGGGTTGAAGTTAGGTTTAGAGTTAGGATTAGGGTTACGATTAAGCATCAGGTTTGTGGTAGGGCTCTGGCTTGTATTTGGGTTGAGGTTGGGGTTAAGGTACAGTTGGGGCTGTAATAGTGGTTACAGCTTTACTGCTTGTGCTTTTGGTTTCATCTAAGGATTCTTTGCAAAATTGTTATCATGAATATTTACCCCTGTTTTCTTGTATAGCTTTCATGTTTTTGCTCCTATATTTAGATCTGTGAGATATTTTATATGTATTACTCTTTGTAAGTGATTTAAAATAAAGTGCTCACTTTTTTCTTTTCTCTTTTGTTTTTCTTTCCTTTCCATTCCTTCCCTTTCCTTTTCCCTTCCTCCTATTTCTCTCCTTCCTTCCTCCCTCCTTCTTTTTCTTGGTTGGTGAGTTGCTATCAATTTGTACCAGCATCCATGTTTAATTACTCTCTGCTATTCTTGTTGAATTGTTTTGGGTGCTTTGTGAAAAACTGTCCAGCATAGATAGATATGTGTGTGTACTTTTGTACTCTCAAGTCCATTCCATCAGTAAGTCTTCTATTTCTGCCGTGCACACTGTCTTGACTACTGTCCCTTTGTAGTACATCTTCATACTGGAAAATACCAATCTTCCTACTTCATTTCTCTTTTTTCATGTTTGGCAATTCTAGTCCTTTGTATTTGCACATGAATTATACAGTCAGGTTGTCAATTTCGACAAAGAATTATTTGGGGATTTTGATAGGATGATGTAAATATGGAAGTATGTTTGGGGATTATTGCCATCTCAGCATATTAAGCATTCTGATATATGAACATTGAACATGGTTTCCATATATTTACATACTTAATTTCTTTCAGCACAGTTTTGTGGTTCTAAGAGTATAGTTTTTGCTCCTTTTGGAAATTTATTTCTAAGCACTTAATTCTTTTTTGATGCTATCATGAATGGAATTTTTTTTTTTAATTATTTTCCGATTTTTCTTTGCAAGTTGTCTTTGTCTGCTTGGGCCATCATAACAAAGTACTGCAGACTGGGCCACTTTAACAACAGAAATTTTTATTTTCTCACAATTCTGGAGGTTGGAAAGTCCAAGATTAAGGTTCTGACAGAGTTCAGATCCTGGTGAGATTTCTCTTCCTGGCTTGCAGATGGCCATTCTCTCACTGTGTACTAAACATTTTAAAGTGAGAGAGACAGGGTCTCTAGCATCTCTTTCTGTTTTATAATGACAGCAGTTCTATTCATATTGGGT
Organism: Bos mutus; assembly: GCF_027580195.1. Taxonomy (NCBI): domain Eukaryota; kingdom Metazoa; phylum Chordata; class Mammalia; order Artiodactyla; family Bovidae; genus Bos; species Bos mutus. The sequence continues at coordinate 153,919,480 of NC_091617.1, read as the reverse complement.
CAGAGTTCCACTCTTATGATCTCATTAATCTCAGTCACTTCACAAGTCATCCTATTTGCTTGATAGTATATTTGGAAATTAAGGAGTTGATATATGATTTTGGGGCAACACAATCCATTTCAGAGCACAGAAAAAACAATAAAGCTGTTTATTCTGCCACCTTGCTGAACTAATTTCTTAGTTCCACTTTTTTTTTTTAATGGATTCCTTTGGATTTTCAATATGTAAGATCATGTCACCTGTGAATAAACATTTTCTGTTTCCTTTTCCAATCTGTGGTCCTTTTATTTAACTTTCTTACCTAATTGCTCCGATTAGGGTCTTCAGTGCAGTACTGAGAGAACTGGCAAGAGTGGACATTCTTGTCTTGTCTCTGATCTCAGGGACACAGCATCCATTCATTTGCCACTATGATGTTAGCTGTGGGTTTTGTAGATCCCCCTGATTAGTTTGAGGAAGTTCCTTCTCTCTAGTCTGTTGAGTATTTTATCAGGTACTAGGTGAGAGGGCTGGAAAGACAATGGCTAAGAAGAGCTACAAATCCTGGCCAATGATGCAGTAAGTTCCTTGCTGTATATTGAAGCAGATAATGTGAAAAGAAGACTAATAATGCTGACCTTTACTGATCTCTTATCATGTGCTCAGCACTCTCCTAAGTGCTTTACATGCTTCACTCATTCAATCATCACAGCCATCTGAAGTTGTTCAAGTGCAGTTATTAGCCTTCTTTCCCAGATGAGGAAACCAAGTCTCACAAACATTGACTCCTGTATCTGGTTGGTAGAGCTGGGCTTCAGATGGACTTCAGAATCTGAGCAATACATCACCCCCTGAACCAGCTTGATGAAGGGGAAGGGCTGGGGCGAGAGTGCTGCAGAGGAGGTGGCTGTGGTCAGAGGGGATGTAAACAACGAGTGTTCATGCCCAAGGGACTGTCTTAGGTGATTGGGATGAATCAGTGACCGAATTAGGCTAAGTCTATCTGAGCCAACGTTCAAACAATGGGAGACAGACAGCAAACCACAGCTACAGCAGGTGACATCTATAGTTACACTAGAATATGCATATACTATGTGGTAAGGTGGAACATAGGAATGCAGAGGATAGGGAGGGGCAGGAGTGTCAGTGCTAGTTCATGTTGAAAAGCTACATTTACACTAGTTAGTTGCTCAGTTGTGTCCGACTCTTTGAGATCCCATGGACTGTAGCCCACCAGACTCCTCTGTCCATGGAATTCTCCAGGCAAGAATACTGGAGTGGGTAGCCATTCCCTTCTCCAGGGGATCTTCCCAACCCAGGGATCAAACCTGGGTCTCCTGCATTGCAGGCAGATTCTTTACCAACTGAGCCACCAGGAAAGCCATTTACATTTACACTAAGGGAGTGAATAATCATGATGGTGTGATCACTCACCTAGAGCCAGACATCCTTGAATGTGAAGTCAAGTGGGCCTTAGGAAGCATCACTATGAACAAAGCTAGTGGAGGTGATGGAATTCCAGTTGAGCTATTTCAAATCCTGAAAGATGATGCTGTGAAAGTGCTGCACTCAATATGCCAGCGAATTTGGAAAACTCAGCAGTAGTCACAGGAGTGGAAAACGTCAATTTTCATTCCAATCCCAAAGAAAGGCAATGTCAAAGAGTGCTCAAACTACTGCACAATTGCACTCATCTCACACGCTAGTAAAGTAATGCTTAAAATTCTCCAAGCCAGGTTTCAGCAATACGTGAACTGTGAACTTCCAGATGTTCAGGCTGATTTTAGAAAAGGTAAAGGAACCAGAGATCAAAGTGCCAACATCTGCTGGATCATCGAAAAAGCAAGATGCCAGGAGCCAGCGTGAGGAACTCCGCCCGTGGCAAAGGTCATGAGGAAGGAGGCTCAGCATACACAAAGGCAAGATCGAGCCTCAGGAGTCCCCCTGGAAATTCTTGAGCATCTACCCCCAAAACCAGAGTCTGCCTACTTTCTGCTTTGTGCTCTCACCTACACCTCTGACTTTATGGGGGGCTGTCCCCCACTACCTCTCTCTGAAAAAAGAGTTAACTTACAGCTCCAGTTAATAATTCCTGGGTGTGACAGTGTTTCAACCTACAAACTCCTTTGGAAGTCCTCTAGCCTGCCTGAATAGGTTTTTCCGGCCACATGTGATTGTTCAGAGCCTCCCAACTGTGAGAGGCATGAGATGTTCTAAACTGTCTAAATACAGATTCCTTTCAGCAGTTAAAAGATTGATTAGAAATTGTATTGGTGAAGGGTTTTTCACTTGTTGGGCCAATGTTTGCCGCTAAGTCTCCATATAACTTTCCTACTGTGTCCCTGGCAGTGTATTGATTGATATAATTGGTGTATAGAAATGTAAGTAGTAGCTTTAATGTTTGTAACCTTGGACCCTTGAGTTAATTCTTTTCTTGTTATAGCCCACCACACCTTTGCCCTATAGGAATGCAACTTTATCTAATGCTTTTGGAGGCTGGCGCCTGACTTTAGAATAATCACCTTTAGAGAAAAATAAGTTTCTTAAAATGTTAGCAGGCCTCCTGGCCAGAAGATGATGTAAATCACCTAAACTTTTGCATATGCTAAGTTTGAAAGCCTGGCTTTGATTAGGATCAGGGACTGCTGTCCTTGCATGACTCTACCCCTTCCCCCATTATCCTCTATGCACAACTTAAGGTATAAAACTACTTTGGAAAATAAAGTACGCCCTTTTGTTCACTGAAACTTGGTCTCCCCATGTCGTTCTTTCTCTCACCTTCTGGCTGAATTTTCATCCGGGGTGGAGAGGCTCGTCAAGCCTACTAATTTTGCCTGGGCTTCTAAGATCTGATGGGGGAGGCCTTAGTGTCTCCTCTCCTTCGGGAGAACGGGAGGATGCCTACGGCCTACTTAGATGATGCAAAATTCCTTATTTTGGAATTTTATTAGCTTTCCTCGTAAACCAAGGTATTCAGCCTCTTTTCTCCACTGAATTTCCTCACTGAGCTATTCTTATTTAACCACTCTTTATATCTTTAATTAGCACTTAAATAAGCTGTTGTTTCCTGATCGCCGAAGCCGTCTCCCCTTCGAAACCCCTGACTGCACCGGGGCTGGACCCCGGCAGCAAGAGAGTTCCATAAAAACATCTTAATGGCACCCCACTCCAGTACTCTTGGCTGGAAAATCCCATGGGCAGAGGAGCCTGGTAGGCTGCAGTCCATGGGGTCGCTAAGAGTCGGACATGACTGAGCGACTTCACTTTCACTTTTCACTTTCATGCATTGGAGAAGGAAATGGCAACCCACTCCAGTGTTCTTGCCTGGAGAATCCCAGGGATGGGGAAGCCTGGTGGGCTGGGGTTTATGGGGTCCCACAGAGTCGGACATGACTGAAGTGACTTAGCAGTAGTGCTTTATTGACTATGCCAGAGCCTTTGACTGTGTGGATCACAAGAAACTGTGGAAAATTCTGAAAGAGATGGGAATACTAGACCACCTGACCTGCCTCTTGAGAAACCTATATGCAGGTCAGGAAGCAACAGTTAGAACTGGACATGGAACAACATACTGGTTCCAAATAAGAAAAGGAGTACATCAAGGCTGTATATTGTCACCCTGTTTATTTAACTTCTATGCAGAGTACATCATGAGAAACGCTGGGCTGGAAGAAGCACAGGCTGGAATCAAGATTGCTGGGAGAAATAACAGTAACCTCAGATATGCAGATGACACCACCCTTATGGCAGAAACTGAAGAGGAACTAAAGAGCTTCTTGTTGAAAGTGAAAGAGGAGATGAAAAAGTTGGCTTAAAGCTCAACATTCAGAAAACGAAGATCATGGTATCTGGTCCCATCACTTCATGGCAAATAGATGGGGAAACAGTGTCAGACTTTATTATTTTGGGCTCCAAAATCACTGCAGATGGTGACTGCAGCCATGAAATTAAAAGACGCTTACTCCTTGGAAGGAAAGTTATGACCAACCTAGTAGCATATTCAAAAGCAGAGACATTACTTTGCCAACAAAGGTGCATCTAGTCAAGGCTATGGTTTTTCCAGTGGTCATGTATGGATGTGAGAGTTGGACTGTGAAGAAAGCTGAGTGCCTAAGAATCGATGCTTTTGAACTGTGGTGTTGGAGAAGACTCTTGAGAGTCCCTTGGACTGCAAGGAGGTCCAACCTGTACATCCTAAGGAGACCAGTCCTGGGTGTTCATTGGAAGAAATGATGCTGAGGCTGAAACTCCAATACTTTGGCCACCTCATGTGAAGAGTTGACTCATTGGAAAAGACTCTGATGCAGGGAGGGATTGGGGGCAGGAGGAGAAGGGGACGACAGAGGATGAGATGGTTGGATGGCATCACCGACTATGCATGTGAGTTTGAGTGAACTCTGGGAGTTGGTGATGGACAGGGAGGCCTGGTGTGCTGCAATTCATGGGACTGCAAAGAGTCGAATACGACTGAGCGACTGAAATGAACTGAACTGAAGGGAGTGAAGAATAAGCTGTGAAGAGTTATGGAAGGAGTAATCCAGATGGAGGGATTAAGAAATGCAAGACCCTTAAGTGGAAGTTGCCAGGTGTTTTTGAGACCAACAAAGAAGCCAGTGTGAATTATGTTTATGCCTTTATAGTTTGTGCTTTTCTATGTTTGTTTTAATGGATAAATGTGTGTTTGGGTTAAGATTATAGGTTAGGTTTTATGGTATAGATTAGGGGTTAGGTTTTTGGAATTAATGACTAGGTGTTGGGAGCCTCGTTAGGCATTACTGACAAAATGGAGGCACTGCCACAACCCCCTCTCTGTCCCGCAGACAGGGACACAGGATGAAGGAGTTAGGCTGTGTGATTCTGACTTGGTTTTTCCTTTCCTCGGCTGAGTTGACTGAAAAGAATATTAAGGAGCTTGAGAGGAGCATGAGAAGGCACAAAGTCTTCTGCAGCTGTGCTCAGAGAATAATTCATAAAGTTAATCATTGACATTTGTTCAAGGACTTTTACAAAAGAGTGTTCCAGGGTGAGCACACAGGCTGCAGCTTGAGACCATGGGAGGGATTGCTATCTGAAGCCTGTTTGTGAGGAAAGTGTTTATGGCAAAAGAGTTTGCTGAATTTAGGTCGTAGGAATAATTAAAATAGTTAGAAGCTAAAGATTTAAGGAATGTTGTAATGTTAGCATGTTCTACCATAGCTTATAGAAAGTAGGGACTTTAGAGATATTATTAGCTAGAAACCCTTTCTAAGAAATAGTGAGCTTAGGATACTAGGGGCAAACAGGACTTAGAAAGATAAGAAATAAACTGAGGAATGTGGTATGCAGCCCAGACATTAGCATGAGTTACAGTGTATTCACAAGGACACATGAGAAAAAGTAGATAAGAGAATCGCTGAGGCAGAAACTCCTTTTGAGGGGCAACAAAGATTTATGGAGACAACAAATCTGGACCAGTGGGAACTGAAAATATCAAACCTCTGACCTAATGCTTTTGTAAAAGTATAAAAGAGAATCATAAGCTTGAAATAAACAGGCAGTCCAAGAAAACTGAGAGGCTGCCTCAGTTTCTCACCTACACCACTCATCTCTTCAGGTTGAATCCCTGGCTGCTGGAGCTGGACTCTGGCAACTAGGTTTTAGGGATCATGTGTTAGGTTTTAGGAAAAAGATGTTAGGAATTAGGTGTTCAGTTAACGGGTTATGGCAGGGATCAAGGTATGGGTGCAGGTTAGGATTCAGGTATGGGATAGTGTTGTTTCAATCACTAAGTCATATTCAATTTATTGCAACTCCGTGGACAGAAGTTGTTGACATTTCTTCTGGAAATCTTGATTCCACCTTGTGATTCATCCAATCCAGCATTTCACATGATGTGCACTGCACGTAAGTTAAATAAGCTGGGTGACAATATAAAACCCTGACAAATCTTTCTCAACTTGGAACCAGTCTATTGTTCCATGTCCTGTTCTAGATGTTGCTTCCTGACCTGCATATAAGTTTCTCAGGAGACAGGAAAGGTGGTCTGGTATTCCCATCTCTTTAAGGATTTTCCACAGTTTGTTGTGATCCACACAGTCAAAGGCTTTCTCATAGTCACTGAAACAGAAGTAGGTGTTTTTCTGGAATACTCTTGCTTTTTTTTTATGATGCAGCAGATGTTGGCAATTTGATCTCTGGTTCCTCTGCCTTTCCTACACTCAGCTTGTACATCTGGAATTTCTCGGTTCGTGTACTGCTGAAGCCTAGCTTGAAGGATGTTGAGCATAACCTTACTAGCATGTGAAATGAGCACAATCGTATGGTAGTTAGAACATTCTCATGGCTTTCCTGGTGGCTCAGACAGTAAAGAACCCACCTGCGATGCAGGTGACATGAGTTTGATCCCTGGATTGGGAAGATCTCCTGGAGAAGGGCATGGCTACCCACTCCAGGATTCTTGCCTGTAGAATTTTATGGACAGAAAAGCCTGACAAGCTACAGTCCATGGGGTTGCAAAGACTAGGACACAGCTGAAAGACTAACACTTTCACTAACACTTTGAACATTCTCTGGCATTGCCCTTCTTTGGGATTGGATAGAATACTGAACTTTTTCTTTCCTGTGGCCACTACTGAGTTTTCCAAACTTGTTGACATATTAAATGCAGCACTTTAACACATCTTTTAGGATTTTAGGATCCACCATAGTGACAGCATTTTACCTTGCTCAGCTCTTTGAAAACTCCATCCCCGAATACAGCCACATCCTGGAGTCCTGGGGACTAGAGGTTCAGCATGTAAATTTGAGGGGACACGAATGAACCTATACTGTCCTGCTTAGGAATGAGCTAACACGTGCCTTGGTCCCTCCTTCCCTCAAGTCCCATGGGGGTGATTTAACGGCCAAGGGAGAGGCCACTTTGCAGGGTTTCTGTCGCAGCTGGCGAACTCTTCTCTGCTCTCTTTGATCAGGCAGCAGCAGTCCCAAGTCCCATTTTGGGGTTTCGTGCTGTGTCCTGCTCAGGTGCTCAGTGTTCCAGAACCCAAGAGCCAGTAGCTTCATAAGGGCCAGGTGAATGCCTTTTGACAAGACACCCCATCCAAAGGGAGAAAACCTATGGGGCATTACAGGTGGGGGAAAGTCACGGTCTGGTTTATGCTTCAGAAATAGCATATTGAGATGGGGTGTGAGATGCACCATGGGGGCAGGGAGTTTTGAAGGTCCTGATGGAGGGATCGGGCTTGGGCCAGGGCTGTGGCCGTAGAGGGGAGTTAGTGTGGGCACTGGCCATAGACTCTGGGGGAGAGCTGACAGTCACTGGAGCACAAGGGAAGTGGGAGGCCCTGGGTGCCTGGGCTCAGCCACCAGGGATGGCAGGGCTGCCTCTGGGTGTGGGTGCTGCAGTGAAAAGGAAAAAAAAAAAAAAAGAATGAGTTTTTTTTCTTTCCTTTTTCTGACAACAAAGAAGATAAAGAGAACAGTGAGCAGGCCTGAACATTCCTAGTATTTTTGCTTTGTTGTTCAGTCACTCAGTCGTGTCTGACTGACTGTGACCGCATGGACTGCAGCACTCCAGGTTTCCCTGTCCTTCACTGTCTACCAGAGTTTCCTCAAACTCATGTCCATTGAGTCAGTGATGTCATTCTGCCTTCGGCCAGATGTGTGTATTTCCTGACCAAACAGTTTAAATGTTGCAATGTTCAGTTTGCCATTTTTATGGCTTTCTTGGGTCCTCCAGTTTCTCAGTTTTTCTAGACATTGCAACACCACCCCTCAACCATTTCTTAAGACCTCAGACCATTACTTAGGGGTTAGATGTATGTTTAGGAGCTAATTATCTACCTGGAGTTTTTCTCCTTGATAAACTGAACAGCAGGTAATGATTGTCTTGTCCTAGGTCTGAGTGTTTTATGACCCTCCAGACCAGGGATGCATTCTTCTGAATGTCTGGAAACTGGAACAAATGCAGCTTTAGGCTACTGGAGCCAAAAACTTTTGTGGGAGAATTAAAATTGAAATTAGGAAAAGAACCAAGGCTCTGACTTCTACACTGACTGCCCAGCAATTTCTACCACATTGGGACAGGTTATGGGTAAGCTGGACCCTCACAGTCCTTTATCTGCCTAGGGGGAGAATGTCTTAAAAGCTGCACGTGGCAGATCATGGAGGGATGAGTGTTTGTAGCAGATGTGGGTGGAAAGATGACTCTATTCCTACGTCAGCAGGGCCTTCCCAGTGTAAAGATCTGTGTGGTTCCCCAGGCCAGTCAACTCCCCACATCATCCTACCTGGAAGCTGAGATCCAGGACCACAAGGGCAGAGGCCTTCCCTCTTATTCATCTGTAACTTCCTGCTCCCACAGTGAGGAACCTGGTGCCCACCACTTGCCATTTATCCATGTATTGCTCCTTTCCAGATGACATGTGCAGAGGTTTCAGCATTGCCAGCTCCTGCACCTTGGGAAGAACTCCACAAAATAAAGCCCATAGTTTATGTGTGATCCATTTTGCATTTCGTCTACAGAGTCTGTTTGTTGCAGGGAGAAAGCCAATTCTGACTCCATGTTGGAAACTCTTTCTTTCACTTGTTCTTTGTTGTCTTTGTTTTTATAATCATACTTAATAGTATGGACACTGCCCTTCTGCTGACTATAAACAAAAGCACCTTTCTTCGGCTCATAGATAGATAGTTTGTCCCTTCTCACTCAGCAGTGGCCACAGGACTGGAAAAGGTGAGTTTTCTTTTCAATCCCAAAGAAAAGGCCAAAGAATGTTCAAACTATTACACAATTGCACTGATTTCACAAGCTAGCAAAGTAAGGCTCTGAATTCTCCAAGCTAGGTTTCATCAGTACGTGAAATGAGGACTTTCAGATGTTCAAGCTGGGTTTAGAAAAGGCAGAGGAACCAGCAATCTAATTGCCAACTTCCACTGAATCATAGAAAAAGCAAAAGACCTCCAGAAAACATCTACTTCTGCTTCTTTGACCACACTAAAGTTGCTAAATGTGCGGATCACAACAAACTGTGGAAAATTCTGAAAGAGATGGGAATACCAGACCACCTGATCTGCCTCTTGAGAAATCTGTATGCAGGTCAGGAAGCAACAGTTAGAACTGGACATAGAACAACAGACTGGTTCCAAATAGGAAAAGGAGTACTTCAAGGCTGTATATTGTCACCCTGTTTATTTAACTTCTATGCAGAGTACATCATGAGAAATGCTGGACTGGAAGAAACACAAGCTGGAATCAAGATTGCCGGGAGTAATATCAATAACCTCAGATGTGCAGATGACACCACCCTTATGGCAGAAAGTGAAGAGGAACTAAAAAGCCTCTTGATGAAAGTGAAAGTGGAGAGTGAAAAAGTTGGCTTAAAGCTCAACATTCAGAAAACGAAGATCATGGCATCCGGTCTAATCACTTCATGGAAAATAGATGAGGAAACAGAGGAAACAGTGTCAGACTTTATTTTTTTTGGCTCCAAAATCACTGCAGATGGTGACTACAGCCATGAAATTAACAAACACTTACTCTTTATAAGGAAAGTTATGACCAACCTAGATAGCATATTCACAAGCAGAGACATTACTTTGCCAACAAATGCCCATCCAGTCAAGGCTATGGTTTTTCCAGTGGTCATGTATGGATGTAACAGTTGGAATATAAAGAAAGCTGAGTGCTGAAGAATTGATGGTTTTGAACTGTGGTGTTGGAGAAGACTCTTGAGAGTCCCTTGGACTGCAAGGAGATCCAACCAGTCCATCCTAAAGGAGACCAGTCCTGGGTGTTCATTGGAAGGCCTGATGATGAAGCTGAAGCTCCAATACTTTGGCCAACTGATGTGAATAACTGACTCATTGGAAAAGACCCTGATGTTGAGGGAAAATAGAAGGCAGAAGAAGGAGACGACAGACGACGAGATGGTTAGATGGCATCACTGACTCGATGGATATCAGTTTGAGCAAGCTCTGGGAAATGGTGATGGACAGGGAAGCCTGGTGTGCTACAGTCCATGGGATTGAAAAGAATACCAGACCACCTTACCTGCCTTCTGAGATACCTGTATGCAGGTCAAAAAACAACAGTTAGAACTGGACATGAAACAACAGACTGGCTCCAAATTGAGAAAAGAGTACATCAAGGCTGTATATCATCACCCTGCTTATGTAACTTAATATGCAGAGAACATCATGCAAAATGCCAGGCTGGATAAAGCACAAAGTGAAATAGAGACTGCCAGGAGATATGTCAATAACCTCAGATATACAGATGACACCAACCTTATGGCAGAAAGTGAAGAGGAACTAAAGAGCCTCATGATGAAGGTGAAAGAGGAGAGTGAAAAAGATGGCATAAAGCTCAACATTCAAAAAAACTAAGATCATGGCATCTGGTCCCTCACTTCATGGCAAATAGATGGGGGAACAATGGAGACAGTGACAGACTTCACTTTCTTGGGCTCCAAAATCACTGTGGTCGGTGAGTGGAACCATGAAATTAAAAAAAAAACGCTTGCTCCTTGGAAGAAAGGCTATGACCAACCTAGACAACATATTAAAAAGCAGAGATATTACTTTTCAGGTAAATGTCCATCTAGTCAAAGCTATGGTTTTTCCAGAAGTCATGTATGGATGTGAGAATTGAACCATAAAGAAAGCTGAGCACTGAAGAATTGATGCTTTTAAACTGTGGTGTTGGAGAAGACTCTTGAGAGTCCCTTGGACTGCAAGGAGATCCAATCAGTCCATCCTAAAGGAGACCAGTCCTAGATGTTCATTGGAAGGCCTGATGATGAAGCTGAAGCTCCAATACTTTGGCCAACTGATGTGAATAACTGACTCATTGGAAAAGACCCTGATGTTGGGGGAAAATAGAAGGCAGAAGAAGGAGGCAACAGACGACGAGATGGTTAGATGGCATCACCAACTCGATGGATATCAGTTTGAGCAAGCTCTGGGAGATGGTGATGGACAAGGAAGCCTGGTGTGCTACAGTCCATGGGATTGCAAAGAGTTGGACACGATTAAGCGACTGAACAATAAATATGTCAGACATGATTTATTTTTGTCTTTCCATTGATTCATGGCTCATTGCTTTCTATTGCTGAGCAGTATCCCATTGCATGTGTGTGGGAGGAAAAACAATTTTTCTTCTACTCTTGTAGGTTATTAGTCGAGACTTCTCTTGTAAAAAAACAAAGAAAAAAAATAGATTACCAGGAGAAAAAAACAGTTTAATAACATGTATACCTCCTGTATATAGAAGAGCTACCCAGGAAAATGGAATCACTCCCTGAAATGTCCAAAGCCAGCACCTCAAATACCATTTTAGGATACAAACAAAAGAAAGACCTTGGGGAATGGGGGAAGTCAGTTTTGGCAGGTCATCATGCAAAACACAGAAAAGAAGTGTATGATTGTTTGCTGATTGAAATCAGAACTCCTCCACCATCAAATCTCTATGTGAGATTTAATCATCCTTGTATTTCTGGTGCAAAGAGGGACAGCCTTTAAATATGGACATTTCTCTATTGTAAAAGTCTGTCACAAAAGGGCAATCTCTGCTCATTTTCCTGAGCAGATATTCTGAGGTTCTTTTTCTTAGTTTGTGAAGTAATCCTCAGACTGAAACAATCCTTTTATCAAAGAGGCATATTTTGGGGGTAGCATATTCTACTTATCTTGACACGGATGTAACCCAATTTGCCTATACGTTCATCTTTTGAAGGATATACTGATTTTTTTCACGTTTTTAGCTATTATGGATAGTATTGCTATGCATAATTGCATCTCTGCTTGAATTTGGAGATAGATTTTCAAAGCAGTTGTCTAAATACAGAAAGAGAGCACGATTGTTGGACCCCGAGGTGAGAGTTTTTAGCTTTGGAAAAAACTTCCCAACTGTCTTACAAAATGGCTGTACCTACTCCCTACCAGCAGTGAGGGAAAGTTCCTGTTGTTCTTCACCCTCTAGCAGTTGATATTGTTATATATATGGAGTTAAGCAGTCCAAATTGGTGTGGTGTGATATCTGATGATTTTAATCTGTAATTCCCTAGTAGTATGATATTTTGTGTAATTTTTGTGTGATATTTGTAAGGTGAGTGGAGAGAAAAAGAAGCAAGCTGAGTCATCTGGTAAGAAAAAGGAAGTTTATTAGAGGGAAAAGAGAGGGTGACTGGCTCTTAAGGAGAACCAGCATCCTCCCTTTCTGACGGGGTCCTTCTCATACCCCACCAATGAAAAATTCTCTGTAGGGATGGTCACGTAGCCAGAGGTCTGGAATTGGGGGTCTGACACCTTTGAGAAGATAGGCACCAGTGAGAAAACAGCATGCCATTTGGGCAGTTTGGTCAGTCTCACGGATCACTGTGATTTTACTCTTTGTTTGCGAGGTCAACATAATGAGCCATCTTATCAAGGAGACCCCATGTGGGCCCTATCATTCCAGCCTTTTTGATTTAGGATAAGGGCTGAAGGTCAATCTTCTGTAACCACTTCCTGTGGGACAGGGGCGTCATGGGGGTGAGATAAGAAAAGGCTGAAATCTGGGTCAAGGGGATTTGTGTGGGGTCGAAGTGTTTGATAATCTGAGTGAGTTAGAAGTAGCTCATGGGTAGTGCAGTTGGTGAAGGCCTGTAAGTGGTCCTGAAGAAATTTTGAAAAAAGATGCATTAAACATGGGCTGAAAGTTAGAAATGGGGAGTGCCGATCTTCAGGGTGAGGAGATGGATAAGCAAATCCAACAATTATTGGCCAGGGGTGGGTTTGAGGTATTGAGTAAACAATGGGTCAGATTTAGAGTTCTGAATAGGTAGGCTAGTTTTGGGGCAGGGTATTAATGTGAAGTTTGGACTGTAAAAGAAGAGAGAGTAAGAGTAAAATCATGATGTGATGTCTCATGTCTAAGGGAAGAAAATGCTAAAAATAAGAATCCAGGTGTAGAAATAAATTTGGGTTGGTGTGAACTCTATGAAATCTCCCTAGAGCCAAAGATCAGTTATAAAGTCAAGGAGAATGGGGAGATCAGTAACAATGGTGTTTCCAGAAAAAGTAAGGGCTTGTGTTATTATGTGAAGGAAAGTAGATAATGAATTCGTCTAAGCTGATCACAGTAGGAGTCGGGCCACACCCCAGAAAAACAAGAACTATGGAGAAGTAGGTAAAACAGAGGGAAAGTTTTTGAATGATAGTCCACTCAGGGGGAGACACAGAGTAAACTCCTATTGTGAAGAGGGTAAGTAGGGGAAATCCCAGTTGTATTTGGCTGTTCTGATTCTTGTAGAATTTGATTCAGTCGAAGCCTGGTGGGTCCCAGAACAGTGCTGGTGTAGTGAGGAGTGTCTGAGTGGAGAATGTTTCTTGGCAGAGATGGAGCATCTCCTGGGGCATGCTTTAATCTAGAGATATGAAACCAAGAGGAGTGACCTGCCAGTTTAGCAGCTGTTGGTGTGGTTAGAATGACCTCAAGTGGACCAGTCCTCGAGGCTGGAGATCCTTATGGTGTAAGGTTTCAAGCAGGGCTCAATCCCCGGGTATGAGGGTTTAGTCAGCTGAATTTGTTTGATGAGGCTTTGGGAGATAAAGGTCTGCATGTTCTCTTATGAAGTGTCTTAAGGTTAAGGGTGGAAAGATAATCTCCCAGCAAGGGGCTGGCAGTAGGGAACTGACCTAAGAAAAAAGGGCGTCCATATGTTATAGCCAGGTATTCCAGGAAACAAACTCATCAGAAGGACAGTGTGAATAGTGGAGTGCAGTGTATCACACCTGTGGGTCTGAGGCAGAGTTTCTTCTTTAGCCAAGGACCGCAACTGACTTTTGTGACAACTTTATATACCTTAAGTGTATGTGCCCTAACCCACATCCCCAGATTTCTCAAGTTAGCTAAGGAAAACATTAGAAGGAGATACAATCAGGTTATAGTCAAGATTCACAATCTAAAGCCCAACTAGTCACACAGTGCTGCCTACACCAATGGGCATTACTAGATTACAGAAGGTGATTGATTATGCAGTAAACCATTCTTCTTGGCTCCAGGGAGTCTAGGTGTGAGATCAGCCCGGTCCACTTGTCCAGTAGAGAGGCTCATTTGGTCATTCTAATATGTCGTTTCCATGACTAACAGATCTATGGTCCAAAGTTCGCTGAGAGTTCAAAATGGAATTTCCTTTCTTTCAAAATGGAGTCAGTTTAGTCATAGTAGCCTGCTCTTTTCCTCCTTCCTTACCCCTACTTGATGCTCTCAACTTCCAATGTGACCATCACCCATCGGGATGTATTGTACCTTAGGCTTTTGTCATATACTTGGGTGAATGAGGTTAATCTTAATGAGACAAAGTTGACAATACATTGGAGACTAAAAGGCCCACATAACAAAATTAACTGAGCAACTATCACAATGGTCAATATAGTTTTCCACCAATCACCCTTTATCCAGGACAAAACAAAAATCCAGAAGGAAGATCATTATCAGACATAGATTTTACTTGGCTTTTCATATCACCTAAAGCAGTGGATACATTGCCAGATAAGTCAGGAATATATACACAACAGTCAACCTTAATTACAGCACAGGTCCCTCCTTGAGCGGCTGTAAGTAAGTCTAAAGCCATCTGATTTTGAATTACTGCCTTTCTCATTTGTATTTGCTCAGTATTTAATGCTTGAATTGCCCTCAGGCTATCGTTTAGGGCTCTCTGGGTGAAATTAGTGAGGGCCTCGACCCTAATCATTTTATCTGTGGTGTCCAACAAAGGGACAACTATAGCAGTCAAATCATCATACCAATGGAAAACTGACTGTGACTATCTGGCCTGTAGTGAGGGCAAATTTACGGGCTCTTGTATTGTTGGCCTCATGTTTCCATCTTCCTACCCATCCTGGAGGTAGCCATGGCCACAAACTGGTCCCACATAGCCAGCCGGTGCCTTTAACGGCAATCCACCTGACTCCAGGGTTGAATTTCCAGTCTGTTCAAGGCCATTGGGGGGTTTGATTGGGGTCATAAGTAACTTTATAAGTTTTATAGCACTGTTCTCTTCATAGAAAGCCCATCAGTTTCAAGTCCTTTTTGTCTATCGTCTGGTTATTATATAGTGTATATAGTGTGTATATCCTGCTCCCAGCAAATGTCAGCTATCATAACAGGCTGCCCTTTTTCTGGAGTAACCCACATGTAATCATCCCATATTTGGTAGATTTGGTCAAAATATCTATTAGCTTTTGATTGTTTGGAATTACTGGCTGTCACATAATATTGATAAGCATTTTCTAAGGTAAGAGTATAATTAAAAAGAATCTTCTGACTTTCTGCCAGACTATCAGCCTTTCTATCACACCAGTGGTTGGTGGGTGTTGTAATTACAGTTTCTGCACTTGGTTTTTGTGGCTTTCTATGAAGCAGGAAGTCACATAAACTGGGCATGTCACACGTCCGTAGGGATGACAGCCACCATGAGAGACCATCCATGACGGACCTGGGCATAGCGCCACACACCCAGCAATTAGATTTCTTATGGAAGTCGGCATAGGAATGTGCCCATGAAATGAAAACGTTATCTTGTGCTGAAACTATGGCTAGACCCAGGATAATACCGACGAGCCCGGGTAGTAGTAGTTGATTATAGAGCTTCATTTCTTCTTCTTCTGTTTTAAGATGACCTTGGTTTCATGAGGATCAGCAGGGTCCTTCTGTGTAGTCCACTCGGCATCCTCCGGGTCCGCATTGGTACGCCTTCTTCACTCTCATGTGGTGGATCCGGGGAGTGACACCTGCAACTTTAACTGCCATAGGGTGGCTAAAACAACAGTATAAGGACCTTTCCAATGTCGGGCCAAGGAATTGTGTTTCCAGTCTTTGACCCACACCCGATCACCGAGCACAAATTCGTGAATCTGTTCCCCAAGGGGAAACGGTACTCTTTCTTGTACAAACTTAGTTACTTGGTTTATTACCTTACCTAAATGTTCCGTATGCTGCGAAATCCCATCCCCTTACCTGTGGCAAGTATGCTAACACCTGCCTCACTATGGGAGGGGGTCTCCCATAGACAATTTCATAAGAAGAATAACCGTGGGATTGCGGGGTTACCCTTAATATGAGTAAGGCTGCCGGAAGCAAGTACATCCCTGAACAGTCAATCTCTATGATCCATTTTGAAAGTGTCTCTTCAAGAGTTTGGTTGGTTCTTTCCACCATCCCAGAACTCTGGGGCCTATATGCTGTGTGTAATTTCCACTTAATATTTAGAGCTTTACATACTGTTGAATGAAGTCGGCTACAAAGGCAGGGCCTTTGTCTCATGCTATACTGGTTGGGAACCCAAATCTGGGAATTATTTCTCGAATCAGACAGTGAGCTACTTCAGTTGCTTTTTCAGTTCGGGTGGGGAAGGCCTCCGCCCAACTGGAGAAGGTACATACTATGACTAGTAAGTAACGATAATGCCGGTAGGGTTTCATCTCAGTAAAGTTCACCTCTAAATGCTCAAAGGGCAGAGTGCCCTTTAACTGTATTCCTAGAGACCTTTGTTTAAGTTTGGGAGCAGCATTGATCTGTGAGCAAGCAGAACAATTTTGGGATTCCATTCTACATAGGGAAGAAAGCCGTGGAATTAAGAAATTTTCCGAATCAATATTTCCATTTTGTCATGCCTCAAATGGGTTGTCTGTTGAATTTGAGACACTAGCGAGGGGCCAGAGTCTTGGAAACCAGCAACCTGCCATCTGGCAGTCCCACAAACACTTTTCATTTTTGGTGGCCCTTTCTGTTTTAGTCAATTGATCTTGGGCTGGGGTATACTGTGGGAGAGTTGAAGTTAACTCAGGCGCTTTCCAGAGTACAAAAGTTCTAATAAGCCACCCCCACCAGCCCCAAGTTCCTTAGCTGCCACCTTTGCGATTTTATCTGCCAGTCAGTTTCCTCGCACCTGTGGGGTATCCTCATTTTGGTGACCCCGGCAGTGCATCACTGCCTCTTTTTCACGTTCCCATACAGCATCTAGTAGGCTCAAGATCTTCTCCTTGTTTTGAATGTCCTTTCTGTTAGCTGTCAAGAGACTTCTCTCCTTGTAGGGCCCCATGCACGTGCAACACAATGAGAGCATACCTAGCTAGAGTCAGTGTAAATGTTTGTCTTCTTACCTTTTGATAGCTGGAGAGCCTGAATTAGTGCATATAATTTGGCTTGCTAAGCAGACCAGTGGGATGGCAGGGAACCAGCTTCAGTGATGGTTTCCTCTGTGACTACCGCATGTCCTGACAGCCATTGTCCTTGTTTCACCAGGCTGATGCCATTGGTGTATAGGACCCAGTCTGGGTCTGGGATTGGCTGGTCCCTCAGGTCAGGCCTGCTAGCATAAACTTCTTCCAAGATCTCTTTACAAGTATGTGAATGTCCACCTTCTCCCACAGGAAGGAGTGTAGCTGGGTTCAAGGCCTGGCAAGGCTCAATAGTGACATGGGGGTTCTCACATAAAGTCTCCTGGTATTGTGTAATCCGAGACGTTGACAGCCACTTGTTGGGGTCTCCTCGGAGGAGAGCGTTGACCTCATGGGGGGACTCTTAAGGTTAAGTCTCAGCCTGAAGTCAGCTTGGTTCCCTCCTGAGCCAGTAAGGCAACTGTAGCAATTGCCCGTAAACATCTAGGCCATCTGGTGGCAAGACTGTCCAGTCGTTTGGAGAGATAGGCCACCGGTCTGTCCCATTTCCCATTCTGGGTTAATACACCCATAGCCACTTTATCCTTTTCAGTTACAGAAAGAGTAAATGGCTTAGTAAGGTCTGGCAGGCCCAAGGTGGTGCCGATATAAGTGCTAACGTTAGTTGTTCACAGGACTGCTGCTGTCTTTCAGTCCAATTTAATGAATCCCCTTCTGGCCCTGTTGGAGTTCATATAAAGGCTGGGCCATCTGAGAATATCCTGGGATGCAAATCCTACAAAACTCAGTTCAGTTCAGTCGCTCAGTCGTGTCCGATTCTTTTGTGACCCCATGAATCGCAGCACGCCAGGGCCTCCCAGTCCATCACCAACTCCCGGAGTTCACCCAGACTCACGTCCATTGAGTCGGTGATGCCATCCAGCCATCTCATCCTCTGTCGTCCCCTTCTCCTCCTGCCCCCAATCCCTCCCAGCATCAGAGTCTTTTCCAATGAGTCAACTCTTCGCATGAGGTGGTCAAAGTACTGGAGTTTCAGCTTTAACATCATTCCTTCCAAAGAAATCCCAGGGCTGATCTCCTTCAGAATGGACTGGTTGGATCTCCTTGCAGTCCAAGGGACTCTCAAGAGTCTTCTCCAACACCACAGTTTAAAGCATCAATTCTTCGGTGCTCAGCCTTCCTCACAGTTCAACTCTCACATCCATACATGACCCTGGAAAAACCATAGCCTTGACTAGACAGACCTTTTTTGGCGAAGTAATGTCTCTGCTTTTGAATACGCTGTCTAGGTTGGTCATAACTTTCCTTCCAAGGAGTAAGCGTCTTTTAATTTCATGACTGCAGTCACCATCTTCAGTGATTTTGGAGCCCGAAAAAATAAAGTCTGACACTGTTTTCACAGTTTCCCCATCTATTTCCCATGAAGTGATGGGACCAGATGCCATGATCTTTGTTTTCTGAATGTTGAGTTTTAAGCCAACTTTTTCAATCTCCTCTTTCACCTTCATCAAGAGGCTCTTTAGTTCCTCTTCACTTTCTGCCAAAAGGGTAGTGTCATCTGCATATCTGAAATTATTAATATTTCTCCTGGCAATTTTGATTCCAGCTTGTTTTCTTCCAGCCCAGCATTTCTCATGAAGTACTCTGCATATAAGTTAAATAAACAGGGTGACAATATACAGCCTTGACGTTCTCCTTTTCCTATTTGGAACCAATCTGTTGTTCCATGTCCAGTTCTAACTGTTGCTTCCTGACCTGCATACAAATTTCTCAAGAGGCAGGTCAGGTGGTCTGGTATTCCCATCCCTTTCAGAATTTTCCACAGTTTCTTGTGATCCACACAGTCAAAGGCTTTGTCATAGTCAATAAAGCAGAAATGGGTGTTTTTCTGGAACTCTCGCTTTTTCCATGATCCAGCGGATGTGGGCAACTTGGTCTCTGGTTCCTCTGCCTTTTCTAAAACCAGCTTGAACATCATGAGGTTCACGGTTCACATATTGCTGAAGCCTGGCTTGGAGAATTTTGAGCATTACTTTACTAGCATGTGAGATGAGTGCAATTGTGTGGTAGTTAGAGCATTCTTTGGCATTTCCTTTCTTTGGGATTAGACAAAAAACTTTCCAGTCCTGTGGCCACTGCTGAGTTTTCCAAATTTGCTGGCATATTGAGTGCAGCACTTTCACTGCATCATCTTTCAGGATTTGAAATGGCTCAACTGGAATTCCATCACCTCCACTAGCTTTGTTCGTAGTGATGCTTTCTAAGGCCCACTTGACTTCACATTCCAGGATGTCTGGCTCTAAGTCAGTGATCACACCATCGTGATTATCTGGGTCGTGAAGATCTTTTTTGTACAGTTCTGTGTATTCTTGCCACCTCTTCTTACTAGCTTCTGCTTCAGTTAGTTCCATATCATACTGTCCTTTATCAAGCCCATCTTTGCATGAAATGTCCCCTTGGTATCTCTAATTTTATTGAAGAGATCTCTAGTCTTTGCCATTCTGTTGTTTTCCTCTATTTCTTTGCATTGATCACTGAGGAAGGCTTCCTTATCTCTTCTTGCTATTCTTTGGAACTCTGCATTCAGATGCTTATATCTTTCCATTTCTCTTTTGCTTTTCATTCTCTTCTTTTCACAGCTATTTGTAAAGCCTCCCCAGACAGCCATTTTGCTTTTTTGCATTTCTTTTCCATGGGGATGGTCTTGATCCCTGTCTTCTGTACAATGTCATGAACTTCATTCCATAGTTCATCAGGCACTCTATCTATCAGATCTAGGCCCTTAAATCTATTTCTCACTTCCACTGTATAATCATAAAGGATTTGATTTAGGTCATACATGAATGGTCTAGTGGTTTTCCCTACTTTCTTCAATTTAAGTTTGAATTTGGCAATAAAGAGTTCATGATCTGAGCCACAGTCAGCTCCTGGTCTTGTTTTTGTTGACTGTATAGAGCTTCTCCATCTTTGGCTGCAAAGAATATAATCAATTTGATTTCGGTGTTGACCATCTGGTGATGTCCATGTGTAGAGTCTTCTCTTGTGTTGTTGGAAGAGGGTGTTTGCTAATGACCAGTGCATTTTCTTGGCAAAACTCTATTAGTCTTTGCCCTGCTTCATTATGTATCCCAAGGCCAAATTTGCCTGTTACTCCAGGTGTTTCTTGACTTCCTACTTTTGCATTCCAGTCCCCTATAATGAAAAGGACATCTTTTTTGGGTGTTAGTTCTAAAAGGTTTTGTAGGTCTTCATAGAACTGTTCAACTTCAGCTTCATCAGCATTACTGGTTGGGGCATAGACTTGGATTATTGTGATATTGAGTGGTTTGTCTCATCGTTTTTGAGATGGCATCCAATACTGCCTTTCGGACTCTTTTGTTGACCATGATGGCTACTCCATTTCTTCTGAGGGATTCCTGCCCGCAGTAGTAGATATAATGGCCATCTGAGTTAAATTCACCCATTCCAGTCCATTTTAGTTCGCTGATTCCTAGAATGTCGACATTCACTCTTGCCATCTCTTGTTTGACCACTTCCAATTTGCCTTGATTCATGGACCTGACATTCCAGGTTCAAGGTGGTTTTAGAAAAGGCAGAGGAACCAGAGATCAAATTGCCAACATCTGCTGGATCATGGAAAAAGCAATAGAGTTCCAGAAAACATCTATTTCTGCTTTATTGACTATGTCAAAGCCTTTGACTGTGTGGATCACAAGAAACTGTGGAAAATTCTGAAAGAGATGGGAATACCAGACTACCTGACCTGCCTCTTGAGAAATTTGTATGCAGGTCAGGAAGCAACAGTTAGAACTGGACATGGAACAACAGACTGGTTCCAAATAGGAAAAGGAGTACTTCAAGGCTGTATATTGTCACCCTGTTTATTTAACTTATATGCAGAGTACATCATGAGAAACGCTGGACTGGAAGAAACACAAGCTGGAATCAAAATTGCCAGGAGAAATGTTAATAACCTCAGATATGCAGATGACACCACCCTTATGACAGAAAGTGAAGAGGAACTCAAAAGCCTCTTGATGAAAGTGAAAGTGGAGAGTGACAAAGTTGGCTTAAAGCTCAACATTCAGAAAACGAAGATCATGGCATCCGGTCCCATCACTTCATGGGAAATAGATGGGGAAACAGCGGCAACAGTGTCAGACTTTATTTTTCTGGGCTCCAAAATCACTGAAGATGGTGACTGCAGCCATGAAATTAAAAGACGCTTACTCCTTGGAAGGAAAGTTATGACCAACCTAGATAGCATGTTCAAAAGCAGAGACATTACTTTGCCAACAAAGCTTCGTCTAGTCAAGGCTATGGTTTTTCCAGGGTCATGTATGGATGTGAGAGTTGGACTGTGAAGAAGGCTGAGCGCCGAAGAATTGATGCTTTAAACTGTGGTGTTGGAGAAGACTCTTGAGAATCCCTCGGTCTGCAAGGAGATCCCACCAGTCCATTCTGAAGGAGATCAGCCCTGGGATTTCTTTGGAAGGAATGATGCTAAAGCTGAAACTCCAGTACTTTGGCCACCTAATGCAAAGAGTTGACTCATTGGAAAAGACTCTGATGCTGGGAGGGATTGGGGGCAGGAGGAGAAGGGGACGACAGAGGATGCAATGGCTGGATGGCATCACTGACTCTATGGACGTGAGTCTGGGTGAACTCCGGGAGTTGGTGATGGACAGGGAGGCTTGGTGTGCTGCAATTCATGGGGTCGCAGAGTTAGACACGACTGAGCGACTGATCTGATCTTATCTGATGCAATATTGCTCTTTACAGCATCGGACCTTGCTTCTATCACCAGTCACATCCACAGTGGGAAGTCTTTTTGCTTTGGCTCCATCCCTTCATTCTTTCTGGAGTTATTTCTTCACTGATCTCCAGTAGCATATTGGGCACCTACTGACCTGGGGAGTTCCTCTTTCAGTGTCCTATCATTTTGTCTTTTCATACTGTTCATGGGGTCTCAAGGCAAGAATACTGAAGTGGTTTGCCATTCCCTTCTCCAGTGGACCACATTCTGTCAGATCTCTCCACCATGACCCTCCCGTCTTGGGTTGCCCCACGGGCATGGCTTAGTTTCATTGAGTTAGACAAGGCTGTGGTCCTAGTGTGATTAGATTGACTAGTTTTCTGTGATTATGGTTTCAGTGTGTCTGCCCTCTGATGCCCTCTTGCAACAGCTACTGTCTTACTTGGGCTTCTCTTACCTTGGGCATGGAGTATCTCTTCATGGCTGCTCCAGCAAAATACAGCCGCTGCTCCTTACCTTGGACGAGGGTTATCTCCTCACTGCCGCCCTTCCTGACCTTCAACATCGGATAGCTCCTCTAGGCCCTCCTGCAACTCAGTGGCTCCCCAAAACTCTCAGACTTGTCATCGAGTTTTTGGTTGTGAGATTCTAAAAGTGACTTCTTTCCCGGACTGGTCTATCAGGCTTATGTCCTCTCTCAGAACAAACCCTATATATCTTACCTCCTCCTTGCAGACCTGCACCTTTTTCTTTGAAACCCGGTAGCCCGCTTTCATCCGCAGTTCTAGCAAAGCCTTGGTCCCTTTCCAGCCGTCTTCTTTGTTCTCAGCAGCCAAGAGCAAGTCATCCACATATTGTAACAGCCAGCACCTAAACCTCTCCAGCTGGAACAAGTCCAGGTTGGAAGCCAAGGCTTCTCAGAAGAAGGTTGGGGAGTTTTTCAATCCTTGTGGGAGGCGAGTCCAAGTGAGTTGTTATTTGGTGCCCCCTGCTGGATCTTCCCACTCAAAGGCAAAAATGGGTTGGGATACCTGGGCAAGGAGGATGCAAAAGAATGTGTCCTTGAGATCAAAGCAAGTCTAGATCTTAGCTCTCAGTGGGAGGTGGCTGAGCAAGATATAGGGGTTAGGAACAGTGGGGTGTAGAGTTATGGTTGCTTGTTTGACCAGTTGAGGTCCTGTACAGGTCTATAGTCTTGTCCCCCTTCTTTCTTAACTGGCAGAACTGATGTGTTCCAGGCCGCCTGGCATTCAATTAGGATGCTCGCCTGTCATAGCCTGTTTATATGTGGCAAAATGCCAACTCGGGCCTCCAGCGGTAGCCGGTACTGACATTTCCTGACTGGTGTGGCACCAGGTTTGAATTTTGTTACCACCAGAGCATGATGTTTGGCAAGCCAGGTGGGGAGGGGGCTTGTCTTTTGCCCAAACCCCGGGGAATTGCTGGATTAGCTCTCTCTCTTGGGCTCCAAAGTCACTGCAGATGGTGATTGTAGCCATGAAATTAAAAGATGCTTACTCCTTGGAAGGAAAGTTATGACCAACCTAGATCGCATATTCAAAAGTAGAGACATTACTTTGCCAACAAAGGTCCATCTAGTCAAGGCTATGGTTTTTCCTGTGGTCATGTATGGATGTGAGAGTTGGACTGTGAAGAAAGCTGAGTGCCAAAGAATTGATGCTTTTGAACTGTGGTGTTGGAGAAGACTCTTGAGAGTCCCTTGGACTGCAATGAGATCCACCCAGTCCATTCTAAAGGAGATCAGTCCTGGGTGTTCATTGGAAGGACTGATGCTAAAGCTGAAACTCCAGTACTTTGGCCACCTCATGCGAAGAGCTGACTCATTGGAAAAGACCCTGATTCTGGGAGGGATTTGGGGCAGGAAGAGAGGGGGACGACAGTGGATGAGATGGTTGGATGGCATCACCGGCTCGATGGACATGAGTTTGAGTGAATTTCGGGAGTTGGTGATGGACAGGGTGGCCTGGCGTGCTGTGATTCATGGGGTCGCAAAGAGTCGGACATGACTGAGTGACTGAACTAAAATGAACTGAACTTGATTGCTTAATCCCTCTGGCTTCCCTCCCGGAGGATCATGTTACCTCCATTCATCTTGAGGGGTCACCGAGAGGGATAGTAAATAGGCGCTTGAAGCCACTCGAAGAGTGGGTCTTTCGTGGAGGTGGGGAAGGTCACTTGTGCCCCCAGTTTAGACAGCAAGTCTCCTCCCAACAAAGGTACTGGGCATTCAGGGATGTATCGCAATTCATGAGTCACTTGGTGTCCCTGCATCTGACACTTTTGGGGTATGCAGAACAGCCTAATCAGCTCTTCCCCAGTTACTCCTGCTATAGCAGTGGGCTTTGTTGAGAAGGGTGCCACCGTTCAGTCTCCACTGACATTTCTGCTCCAGTGTTCACCATAAAGTCAATAATTGGGTCCCCCACTTTTAATTTTACCATGAGCTCTCAGAGACCTTGTGTCTCTGAGCCCCAGCACCCCTATTCAGTCTCTAGTCTGGCAGCCCTATAACAGCCGATGCTAAATCCTTTCCCCTGCTATTTTGGGGACATTTATTTTTCCAGTGGCCAAAGCCCCAGCATTGGGCACATTGATTTGGTTGTAGGGCGGCCCTGGGCCTTCTTGTAGAGGGCCTGCCATGAGGCTGGTTCTGGTTCAGAGAGGGCTGGAGTGGTCCAGAGAGGGATCCTCCGAGGGCTGTGGCCAGTACTGTGACCTTCTGGTCTGCTCTTTTAATATCTTCTCTCTGCCTTTTTTCAACTTCCCTTTTTGTCTCCATGTCTCTATTCCTGAATACCTTATCAGCGATCTCAATTATTTGTAAGCCAGTCATGGCCAATACCCCGTCTACATTTTGAAGCTTGCATCTGATATCGGAGCAGGCTTGAGATACAAAGGGTGCATTTATCACCATCTGAGATGCAGCAGCCCCTGGATCTACTGGCCTCACACAGTCATTCGTAGAACTCAGAGGGTGAGTCGATCTCCCTTTGAATCACTAGGAGGTTTTTGTCATATTTATAAGTTTTGGGGCCCCCCTATTGGGGCCTTGTAAAATAGCCGCCCCAAATCTCTCCAAGTGGCCCCTTCCTCCCTCTGTCCCAGTTGGGCCTCTCATCAGGGGTGGCTAGTTCTGCCCACCACTGTGGGTTTATGGAACCCTCAGATGCCATTTCTCCTAGCCATTTTCTAGCCGCAGTTAGGATCCTGTGTCTTTCTTCAGTGTTGAAAAGGGAGACTCGTAGTTGGATTATGTCATCCCACATAGGGCGGTGGGTTTGAAAAATACTCTCCATTAGTCTAATCATGGCTTGTGGTTCCCCTGAGTATGGTGGAGTATGTCTTTGCCAATTTAATATATCCATAGAGGAGAACGGCTGGTAACAATAGGCTTCAGGAGGGTGGTGGTAGTGGCCGTCTACCCTCTGAACCAGAGGCTGCTGTAACTCTCTGAGAGGCATTTGTAGCAGGGCCCTTTCCTCTGGCTCCTCTAGCGGAGCACAGCTACTGATTCTGGTGTCTCCTTGCCCTTTCCCATCAGTACGTACCAGGAGAGGCGGGTATGGCTTGGGCAGTTCGGCTGGAGCCGGATCCTGGAAGTGTTGGCCAGAGGCTTCTGCCGCCGGGATCCGAGCCGAGCCTGCCGAGGTGGTGGCTTCACGACCTCTGCGGAAGCTGGCGGGGAAGTGGCTGCCGAAGCCTCAGCAGGCTCAGGATTGGGCATCAAAGCAGCCTCCGGTCCCAGTGGAGCATTAGGTAGCGGGCGCATCATCTAGTATAGAGGAGGAGGCAGTTCATCCCCTTCCGGCTTCTGCAGGATCTCTATTTTATCATCAGTCAATTTTTGTGCCATTAATATTTTTCCTTTTCCCTTCTAAATATAGAATCTCACCTGCGGGGGAGGGTCTTGAGCCAATCCTAGCCATGAGTCAATATATGGGAATTGATCCAGGTGTCTGCTCTCTTCTGACTATTGCATAGACTGCTTTTACTATATTTAAGTCCATGGTGCCCTCTGGTGGCCATCCAACTCCCATAGAGGGCAATTCCACCTCACAGAGTGAGCAGAGTTGGTTAGGCATCATCCTCACCCCATGCTGCTGCAGCTGCTGCTAAGTCGCTTCAGTCGTGTCCGACTCTGTGCGACCCCATGGACTGCAGCCTACCAGGCTCCTCCATCCATGGGATTTTCCAGGCAAGAGTTACTGGAGTGGGATGCCATTGCCTCCTCACCCCATAATCTCCTCCAAATCTTTTCTTAAAATTCTTAATTATGCTGCTGCTGCTGCTAAGTCGCTTCAGTCGTGTCTGACTCTGTGCGACCCCATAGACGGAAGCCCACCAGGCTCCCCCATCCCTGGGATTCTCCAGGGGAGGACACTGGAGTGGGTTGCCATTTCCTTCTCCAATGCATGAAAGTAAAAACTGAAAGTGAAGTCGCTCAGTCGTGTCGGACTCCTAGTGACCCCGCGGACTGCAGCCTACCAGGCTCCTCCATCCATGGGAGTTTCCAGGCAAGAGTACTGGAGTGGGTTGCCATTGCCTTCTCCTCTTAATCA
Source organism: Bos mutus (assembly GCF_027580195.1). Taxonomy (NCBI): domain Eukaryota; kingdom Metazoa; phylum Chordata; class Mammalia; order Artiodactyla; family Bovidae; genus Bos; species Bos mutus. The sequence continues at coordinate 153,893,023 of NC_091617.1, read as the reverse complement.
TGCATTCCAGTAAAGTTGCCTTGGACTCACTTCCTCCCATCGTGCTTACCTACTCAGATCTTCTCTTTCTCCTTTTCGTTCTGTCTACGAAGTTCCCGGTATCCATCCTAAGTACTTCTGATATTTCCACTCAGTGAAACACTTGAACTGCCATTCCACCTCTTTCCAAACTGGGGAGAGAAGAGCCTTACCTGCTAGATCCCAAAGGGAAAGGGGGGATTGGTGTGATTTCACCTGCTGGTCGGTACGGTTGAACCAAAATACCACGTTGTCCAAGGTTGTTTCTCCTCTGACTTTAAGAGTCTGTTCTGCCTTGGTGGGCTTGATCAGGTGCAGATGAAAACACAGATGAATTATATACCCCATGTCCCAGGCTGTCTCCAGAAAGGCCAATCCATATTCACTCACGTATCTCCTTCCTTCTATCCTGACAAGCTTGAGGGGATTAAGAATTTCACAGCAGAAGGTGCACCTCCTCAGGGAGGGTAGAATATGAGCATACAACGACCAAGTTTCTTTCCCCAAAAGCCCTCTCACAATTGCCTGGTAATAGTTTACCCCAAGACGGCGCAGATACCACCTCCTTTGTGACATTCACAACCAAGCGTTCCCCAAAAAGCCCTCTCGTAATCACCTGGTAATAATCTACACCAGGACAGTGCAGATACTGCCTCCTTTTTGACATTCATGGTCAGCATGCTCCTATTTCCTCCCAGGGGGTTGATCAGGCCCCCTCTTCCACCCTGGGTGGGAATCTTCCTTACCTGAGCACTCAGTTCCCCTGTTGCTGTTCACCACCCGCTAGTGTGAAAGGTCTAGGCATTGAGAAGCAGAATCTCTCCAGAAGGGTGAGGTGCCTTCCCCCATCTAGGAGATCCAAGTTGCAAGGCCATGGAGTAGACCCAAATGGGACTTGTCTCCTCAAAGTGAGGAGTTTCCCAGCCAGTGCACCAAATGGTATAGCCAAGTGTTCTGGGAGACAAACTCACTCAGAAGAACAGCGTGAATAGTGGAGTGCAGTTTATCATACCGGCGGGTCTGAGGCAGAGTTTCCTCCTTTAGCCAGGGACCCCGAGTGACTTTTGTGACAACCTTATATACCTTAAGTGCACTAACCCACATCCCCAGATTTCTCAAGTTAGCTAAGGAAAACATTAGAAGGAGATACAATCAGGTTATAGTCAAGATTCACAATCTAAAGGCCAACTAGTCATGCAGTACAGCCCACACCAATGGGAATTGCTAGATTATAGAAGGTGACTGATTATGCAGTAAACCGTTCTTCTTGGCTCCAGGGAGCCTAGGTGTGAGATTAGCCTGGTCCATTTGTCCAGTAGGGAGGCTCATTTGGTCATTCTGATATGTCATTTCCATGGCTACCAGATATATCGACCAAAGTTTGCTGAGAGTTCAAAATGGAATTTCCTTTCTTTCAAAATGGAGTCAGTTTAGTCATAGCAGCCTGCTCTTTTCCTCTTCAAGTACAGGAGCTCAAAGGGATGCAGGAAAGATGGGGTCCGTGGAGTAGCCCTAATGCAAGCCAAAGCCATGAGAAGGAGTTCAGTTCACAGCCTTTATAGTTCTAGAGAGAGTTTGGTTAGGTGAGTTTTGAGAATCCTCTACTTTTCCCGAGGATTTGGGTCTGTAAGGAATATGTAATTTCCAGGTTATGCCAAGGGACTGGGCTATTTGTTGAGTGATTTGGGAGATGAAAGCTGGCCCATTATCGAACTGGAGAGAGAGTGGGAGGCCAAAGCGACAGATGATTTCTCGTATGAGAAACTATTTCTGATCTCATAGGAAAAGCCTCAATCCATCCTGAAAAGATGTCTGCTAGAGTGAGCATAAGTTTTATTTTTCATGTTGGAGGCATGTGAGTGAAGTCAATTGGCCAGTCCTCTCCTGGGATATGTCCTCCTCTGATGTACTGGGGTGAGGGAATAGGCTTTAGGGCTCCCTGCAGTGAGACTGAGGGCCAGATAGTGCAAGAGTGAGTGATTTGTTGTAGGAGTGAAAGAAGGTTAGGCTAGGTGATAAGAGGTCTTAAGAGATGATAAAGAGGTTTAGTGCCTACCTGTAGGGCCTGATGAATGTCTGTAAGAATCTGTGTGGCCTGAGATTGGGGAAGGACATAGAGGCCCTGTTTTTGTAACCAGTCACCTTGTGGTTGTGCTCCCTCTTGTACTAATTGTGTTTTTTCTTCAGGGAGGTAAAGGGCTTTATGTTGGGGATTACCATAAGTTATTGAGCTGATGATCAGAGTGAGGCTTGTTTTATGTCTGTCTGTGGCATGGTTGCCCCATGAAATGGGATCTGAGGCCACCTGGTGACCTCAGCAATGTACGATGCCTACTTCAGTTGGAATGTTAGCTGCTTTTAAAAGTTGGAGTATAAGTGGGGTGTTAGTTATGGGACAGCCTTTAGTAGATAGGAGCCCTCGTTCCTTCCAAATGGCAGCATGTGAGTGCATGATGTGGAAAGTATATTTAGAATTAGTGCATATGTTTGCTCTCTTGTTAGCTGCAAGGGTAAGGCCTCTAGTTAGCACAATAAGTTCTGCCTTTTGGGAAGAGGTTCCTGAGGGGAGAGGTTGGGATTCAATAATTTCGTTGTCAGAGACAATTGCATATCCAGCTACATTTTTCCTTCTGATGTCGTAGAGAAGCTGCCATCAATATACCAAGGAAAGTCAGGGTTATTTAAAGGGGTTGAGGAAATGTGGGAGAAATGGGATGTCAGGTCTTCTAATGAATGCCTTTTTGCAAGTATGGATGGGGGGCTAAAAAGAATTAGGGACAAGGGTGGCGGGGTTGAGAGTAGGACAGTGTTCAAAGGAGAAATTAGGAGCTTCGAGAAGGGTGACATGAATTAGCTGAATGGGTGAAGGAGACAGAACGGTCATGGATTTGTGAGAAAGTAAGTCCTTAGAGCCATGTGGTGAACAAATGACAGTGGATGCTCCAAAAATCAGCTTTTCACTTTCCTGAGTGATGAGTGCAGGTGCTGCCAGAGAACACAGGCAGGCTGTCCGTCCTTGAACTGTGGGATCTAATTGCTTTGATAGATAAATGACAGGGATGAAGCAGGGCCCAAAACTCCTCAGGCAATCTTATGTCTCTCAGTAGAGTATAAGGGGCAAGAAAGGTCAGAAAGTGTGAAAGCTGGGGCTGAGAGAATGGCTTGCTTAAGGGTCTTAAAGGCTGAACGGATATTTGATTTTAGCTCTAGGGGTTCTGAAAGATCTCCTTGGGTGGCTTGATACAGGGGTTGTGCCAAGAAAGTGAAATTAGGAAGCCAGAGGCATAGATATCCAGCTAACCCCAAGAAGGACAGGATCTCTGCTTTTGATGTAGGGAGTGGTAGGGTAGATATAAGGGACTTTCTATTGGTAGTAATATATCTTTTTGTTGGTGTTAAAAGGACTCCAAGATAGGTGACTCTAGGAAGAGAGAGCTGAACCTTGATGGGAGATACTTGATAGCCTCCATTGGCTAGAAAATTGAGGAGTTGTATAGTGTGTTGTCATCTGCATATCTGAGGTTATTGATATTTCTCCTGGCAATCTTGATTCCAGCTTGTGCTTCTTCCAGCCCAGCGTTTCTCATGATGTACTCTGCATAGAAGTTAAATAAGCAGGGTGACGATATACAGCCTTGACGTACTCCTTTTCCTATTTGGAACCAGTCTGTTGTTCCATGTCCAATTCCAACTGTTGCTTCCTGACCTGCATATAGGTTTCTCAAGAGGCAGCACAAGCTGGAATCAAGATTGCTGGGAGAAATATCAATAACCTCAGATATGCAGATGACACCACCCTTATGGCAGAAAGCGAAGAGGAGCTAAAAAGCCTCTTGATGAGAGTGAAAGAGGAAAGTGAAAAAATTGGCTTAAAACTCAACATTCAGAAAACGAAGATGATGGCATCTGGTCCCATCACTTCATGGAAAATAGATGGAGAAACAGTGGAAACAGTGTCAGACTTTATTTTTGGGGGCTCCCAAATCACTGCAGATGGTGACTGCAGCCATGGAATCAAAAGACGCTTACTCCTTGGAAGAAAAGTTATGACCAACCCAGATAGCATATTGAAAAGCAGAGACATTACTTTGCCAACAAAGGTCTGTCTAGTCAAGGCTATGGTTTTTCCTGTGGTCATGTATGGATGTGAGAGTTGGACTGTGAAGAAAGCTGAGAGCTGAAGAATTGATGCTTTTGAACTGTGGTGTTGGAGAAGACTCTTGAGAGGCCCTTGGATTGCAAGGAGATCCAACCAGTCCATTCTAAAGGAGATCAGCCCTGGGATTTCTTTGGAAGGAATGATGCTAAAGCTGAAACTCCAGTACTTTGGCCACCTCATGCGAAGAGTTGACTCATTGGGAAAGACTCTGATGCTGGGAGGGATTGGGGACAGGAGGAGAAGGGGACGACAGAGGATGAGATGGCTGGATGGCATCACTGCCTCGATGGACATGAATCTGAGTGAACTCCAGGAGTTGGTGATAGACAGGGAGGCCTGGCGTGCTGCAATTCATGGGGTCGCAAAGTCAGACACGACTGAGCGACTGAACTGAACTAACTGATATAGTGTGTTGTTGAGAGCACATGCATGAAGGATTACCAGGGAGGAGATCATCCACATATTGGAGGACAGTATTTGGAGTAAGATCAAGAGAGGTTAGGTCTGATGCTAGAGCCTGGCCAAAGAAATGAGGGCTATCACGAAAGCCTTGTTGGAGGACTATTCATGTCAGCTGTTGGGAGCAATGATTGTCTGGATCAGTCCAGGTAAAGGCAAAGAGGTCTTGAGAGTTTGGGTATAAAGGGATAGTAAAGAAGGCATCTTTGACGTCCAGAACAGCGAAGTGGGTAGTGGAAGAGGGAAAGAGAGAGAGAGAAGAGAATAGGGATTTGGAACTATTGGGTGTATGGGGCTAACAGCTGCATTGATAAGTCTCAGGTCCTGGACCAGGTGATAGGAGCCATTTGGCTTTTTGACAGGTAGGATGGGCTGTTATAGGGAGAGTAAGTTGGGTGCAAAAGGCCCTGACATAGGAGTTTAGTGACAATAGGCTTTAACCCTTGTTGATGTTTTTGGGAAATGGGATATTGTGGTTGATTGGGAAATTTAGAGGGGTCTTTGAGACTGATATGAATTGGAGCATGGTGAGAGGCAACAGAAGGGTTATTTATATCCCAAACTATGGAGTTTATTGATGAGGAGGGCAATACAATGGGGGCGAGGAGGTGGGGTTGAGGAGCAGTAGACAGGCTAGATCAGAGGGTGGGCTTGGGATAGTAACAGATGCTTTGAATTTTGAAAGAAGGTCTCTCTCAAGAATAGGAATGGGGCATTTGGGGAGTATGAGAAAAGAATGGGAAAATGGGGTATCTTGAAGTGTGCAAGGTAGAGGCTCGGTTATTCATGGTGTAGATATTAAACTGTCAACCCCCATAACAAAGACCTGAGAGACCTTGGTTTTTCTGGAGTAGGCAGGCATAGCAGAGTAAGTGACCCCTGTGCCAACAAGAAAGGAAATTGGCTTACCTGCCACTGTAAGAGTTACTCCGGTCTCCATAGAGGTGATGAGAGTCAGGGTCTGGGGCCCTGGGCACCTTTAGTCCTCAGCGGTGAGGCTGAGGAGGCTGGGTAAAGCTGGGTCAGAGGACGCCTGCTCGGGACCAGGAGGGGATGTCCGGATCCCTGGAGGGGATGTCTGGATCCCTGGAGGGGGATTGGAGCAGTGGACCTTCCAATGTCCCTCTATGCCACAGCTGGGACACGGACCTGGAGGGGGTCTTAGTTTAGGCATGAGCAGCCCAGTGATCTTCTTTGCCGCATTTGAAGCAGGACCCAGGGGGCTTCCTTCTTTGTTGGTGGAGGCTTGGAGCTATGTAGGGCAGTGGCTCAAAGGTGGTATTTGGCCTGATCTCCCTGGGCCTTCTCTAGCTTTGCCTGTCCTTCCTGGTTATTGAAAATCTTAAAAACTAATTTAAAAGGTCTCATCAAGGGGCTTGAGGGCCTTCTGCCTTTTTTAGTTTCTATTGGATATCTGGGGATGACTGGGAGATAAAATGGGTGTCATCTGAAGGGACAATGGTAACCTTTGCTGAAGTGGGGTCTAATGTTGCATAATTTTGTAGGGCTTCTGTTAAATTGTGCTGGATTTTCATCTAGTCTTTATTTTCTGGAGCTTTTCAATGTTGATGGCTTTATGCCCTGCCTTTTGAAGGCCCACAATGAGGCAAGCAACCATATGATTTCAGGTTGCTTGTGCAGGTCTCCCTGCCTGATAATCCCAGTTGGGATCATCTCGGGGGATGGCCATGTCCCCTACGGGCTTAGTGTCCTCTGTCCTGTGTACCTCATCAGCATGCGCCTGAGAGGCTTGCCATAGTGTTCCTTCTCTTCTGGGAGAAGAGTGGAGCAAAGTGTGATGTGAATATCACGCCAGGTTAAGTCATAAGACTGGGTAAGATACTTGAATTCTTTTAGATAATTATCAGGATTTGAAGAGAAAGAGTCAAGCTGCTTTTCAATCTGAGATAAACCGGTGAGGGATACTGGGACATGAACCTGAACCTCTCCACCTGATGCAGAGAGCTGACTCATTTGAAAAGACCCTGATGCTGGGAAAGACTGAGGGCCGGAGGAGAAGGGGATGACAGAGGATGAGATGGTTGGATGGCATCACCGACACAATGGACATGGTTTTGGGTGGACTCCAGGAGTTGGTGATGGACAGGGAGGCCTGGCGTGCTGCGATTCATGGGGGAGCCTTCTGCTCCAGCTGCTTCCCCTAAAGGGAGGAGTGGAGCAGGGAAAGGAGTGGGCTCCTGCTGTCAAGTTTCCTGTTTTAAAGTTGTTCAGGATTGGGTATGGGGAGGGGATCTAGAGAAGTATGGGTAAAACCATGGGACCCTCAAGGTAGAGGGTGGGGCTAAGGTTTCAGAGCTTGCCTCTGGAACAGGCAGGGGAGGGAGATTGGGAGTTGAGGCGGTGGCCTGTGGTTGAGAAGGAGGGAGGGAGGAGGGGGCATAAGGTGGAGGTTGTGGAACTGGATCTGGAGTGGCTACAATGGGATTGGCAGCCATAGGGTTAAATAGGCTGTAGTTGGAAGGGTTGAAGGAAGAAGAAAAGTCTGAACAGGGATCAGGAGACATTGTATCAGGAGGATGTGGCCCAGAGCTGGCTACGAATATTTCAAAAGTAGAGCAGGATTCACAAGGAGAAGGTCAAGAGCGAAGAAAGCCTGAACATAAGGGATTTCTAACCACTTGCTGTTGTGATGGCAGAATTTATCGAGGTCCTGTGGAGTAGAAAGCATATTAAAAAGCAGAGACATTACTTTGCCAACAAAGGTCCATCTAGTCAAGGCTATGGTTTTTCCTGTAGTCCTGTATGGATGTGAGAGTTGGACTATAAAGAAAGCTGAGCACTGAAAAATTGATGCTTTTGAACTGTGGTGTTGGAGAAGACTCTTGAGAGCCCCTTGGACTGCAAGGACATCCAACCAGTCCATCCTAAAGGAGATCAGTCCTGGGAGTTCATTGGAGGGGCTGATGTTGAAGCTGAAACTCCAATACTTTGGCCACCTGATGTGGAGAGCTGACTCGTTTGAAAAGACCCTGATGCTGGGAAAGATTGAGGGCAGGAGGAGAAGGGGACGACAGAGGATGAGATGGTTGGATGGCATCACCGACACAATGGACATGGGTTTGGGTGCACTCAGGGAGTTGGTGATGGACAGGGAGGCCTGGTGTGCTGTGATTCATGGAGCTGCAAAGAGTAGGACACGACTGAGTGACTGAAGTGAACTGATTGTGGAGTATTATAATCGAGAGCTCCATTTTCAGGCCATTGGGATCTATTATCAAGTCTGTATTGCGACCAGAGAGTGTTAGAATAGTAAATAAGTCTTTTTGGTCTTTTCTCTCCTTGGAAGCCCAAGGCTTTTTGGTTTCAGAGAAGACATCCTAGGGGAGTAGATTTTGAGGGCTGGGATTGAGAATTTCCCATTGCGGCCAAATAAGGAGGTGAGAAAAGGGCAAGAGAAAGCAAGGAGAAAGGTCTGAGAGAAAAGGCGTTCCTGTTCTCCTGACTTTCTCAGTGAGTAATAAGTCTGCTTTGAAATAGGCATCCACTATTTCAAAGTCAGATGGGGCACAAGGCTGAACAAAGGCCCGAGGCCTTGGAGATCGTCCTGACTAGCTCTAGGACTTGGGAAGCAGGCAAGAGAGAGAGGATCTGAGAGAATGGGATTTCACTCACCCTTGTGAACGATGGATGAACTGTGGGCAGGTGTGTGGATGTCAGTCCAGCAAGGCAAGTGGAGAGTCCCATCCTGGGGCTCGTCTCAGTTTCTTGGCAAGGTCCAAGGGAGGGGATGGGAGGAGATGGGCTCGTGAGAGGAGGCCACCCAGTTGTGTGGCTCTTCCCTCCCAGGTTCTGGCACCAGAATGTAAGGCAAGTGCAGAGAAAAAGAGAGCAAGCTGGGCACCCAGGCAAGAAAAGGGAAATTTATTAGAGGGAAATGAGAGGGTGACTGGCCCTTAAGGAGAACCGATGTCTTCCTTTTCTGATGGGCTCTTTCTTATACTCCACCAATGAAAAATTCTCTGAAGGGATGGTTAATTTTTAGCCTGTAGTTGAGTCCTGTGCTCACGTGACTGGAGGTCTGGAATCTGGTGGTCTTGTAGCTTTGAGAAGGTAGGCATCAGCAGGAAAACAGAATGTCATTTGGGCAATTTGGTCATACACAAGCTGACCTTAACATAAACGTGGAATGACAAGGGACTCCAAAGAGCCAAAACAATCACATGAGTCTTCAGTTCAAAGGTCCTCTGGTATGCGGTGCTAAGTCGCTTCAGTCATGTCTGACTGTTTGCAACCCTATGGATCATAGCCCACCAGGCTCCTCTGTCCATGGGAATTTTCCAGGCAAGAATAGTGGAGTGGGTTGCTGTGCCCTCCTCCAGGGGATCATCCCAACCCAGGGATCGAATTCCTGCATTGGCAGGTAGGTTCTTTACCCCTAGTGCCACCTGGGGCAAAGGTGTCTAGATGGAGATCAGGGAAACCCAGTTAAGAGAAGGGACTCAGGATCAGGAAGGGAAGTGAGGGAAGGAGGCTCATATCACATTCAGGGGAGCCCAGCAGGTAGTTCTGCAGGTGGAAGAGGAAGAGAAAGCAGGCTGGAACTGTGTAGAAGATGAAAGAGGGAACTAAAGCAGGGGACCCCAAGCTCTAGGATCTGAGGTGGATGCCTCAGATGATCTGAGGTGAAGCTGATGTAACAATAACAGAAATAAGTGTTAGTCACTCAGTCGTGTCCAACTCTTCGCAACCCTATGGACTGTAGCCCACCAGGCTCCTCAGTCCATTGAATTCTTCAGGCAAGAATAATAGAATGGGTTGTCATTTCCTTCTCCAGGAGATCCTTCTGACCCAGGGATTGAACCTGGGTCTCCCTCATTGCAGGCAAGACTCTTTACTGACTGAGCCACCAGGGAAGACCATAGAAATAGAAATAGAGTGAACAATAAACGTACTGCACTTGAATCATTCCAAAATGTCCCCCTACCCCTGTCCGTCAGAAAATTGTCTTCCACAAAAACTCCCGAGGTCAAGGAAGGAACTTCAAGTGCACTTAGCTGTCCCAGGTTGCTGGCTTAGGGAGATACTGAGGCGGGGGTGTCCCAAGAGATAGAGCTTCCCTTGCATGGGGTCCTCAACAGACCTCCAGTAGCCTTGGTGATGATAGGAGAGATTTGTTTCATTTTAAAAAAATATCCTTGTGGGATAAACTTAAAACTTAGCAATTCTGTTACAGTCTTCCTAAGGAAAACAGTTTTCTTTCTTTACTGATTTGTGAAGGACCAACTGTGAAGACCACTGTTTCAATGTACCTCACAGCATTGCTGACACTATGGATATAATTATGTGAAATTGAACTTATTCAGTAAAAATGTTGAAGCACCTTCCCTGTGCCCAGCACCTTCCCAGTGTTGGGGAATACAGTGAGAATACTCCATAAGATGCACAGCTGATAGGCACATTCTTTAAAAAAGCCTTGTACATTTCCACCATAGTTTATCATCAACATCAGCACCTGCCAGTTAATGACCATGCTGGGTAGGAAGCTCATTAAAAACCCAGGAGCCAGGGTTCCTGGAAGGATATCCCATTCTCCCTTGGACAGTCCTCCACCCTCTCTGGGTCTCAGTTTCCTCATCTGTAAAAACATGGACAACTTACTATAATTCATTCCTGGAACCCAAGTCTATTGAGGGGGAGGGGAAATATCACCCAGCCCTACTCTTAACCCTGGATGATAGACCAGATTTAAAGAAAAATACGTCATTGCTGGTTTTCAGTCAAACAGACAAATACAAAGAAACCCTGGCCCTGCAGGATTTGCCTAGGGGTCTAGTCTGGAAAATTCTTACACATCAGGAGATGGCTCTGAACTGGATTACCACAAATGAGTATCCATGCAAAAGATAACCTGCAGAGCTCTGTGCCTATCAGCCAACAGCATTTACAAGTGACCTCCTAAGGCCTTCACCAAACTACAGAGGCACCTCTGGGTTTTCAGTTTCCTTCACTTTTCTGACTCTTTTCTAAAAAAATGCACATTTCTTCATAGAATGCCACAGTGGAAGGAAAATAGACCTTCAATTTTCAGACCTCAATTTGCAAAAAACTTAAAGAGTCAGACACGACCGAGGGACTGAACTGAATTGAACTACAGGGTCTAGGGTTTTTTTTTTTTGTTTTTTTTTTTGTTGTTGTTTGTTTGTTTTTCAAATTAAACCACCACAATAATTTAAAATTTTTGTCTAATTATTCAGTTCCAAGACACCAAACTCATTGCACAGGGTCCCCATGGAAAGGCCCCTCTCAGCAGGACAGCCACGGATTCCACCATGAAAGGGCAGCAAGGTGCCCTCCCCCCTTCTTTTCTGCCTGAGCGGCCACCAGGTTTTTAAATCCATGTACCCTACTAAATTTCTAGGGTGCAATTCCAAGACCCTAACCTTTCCCATTCCAGCAGGTGGTCAAGGGCCCGCTGGGCTACAAAAGTGCAGGCAGCGGGGCTGGGCCGGCCGGCCAGAGTGAGGGTTGTGGGGTCCCAGCAGGTGAAATCACCAGGCAGGATAAATCTCGTGGACTTTCTGAGGACCTCACTGGGGGCACCAGGCTGCTTGGGAAAACTGCGTGGGACTGAGCTTTATGCAAAGGGGTAAAGGTTCAGAAAAGTCCTCAAAGCCTTTACCCCAAAGGCGAGGCCTTTCTGTGACTGCCAGGTTAGGGGGTTCTGAGACTGTGCCAAGAGAGAGGGCGTAATACGTGGTCCCCTGTTCCACCTCGTGCCACTGAGCCCCAGCTCCCTTACCTGTGGTACACCCCCTTCTGCTCCGCTCACTGGATGCTGATCGATGAGGACCCAGGAGCTCATGAAATGGGTGTTCCCAGCCACAATGAAGACCCCTGAGAGCTCGCCTGGGACCCACTGGCTAGGAGCTGGGAGGAGGCGCACAAGCGCCCCCCAGGTGCGCTCTGCCCGTGACACAGGCCAGGTTCGCTCTGCTCCTATGCCCACTTCAGAGAGAGGTGTGCAGGCCACTTCCTGGAGAGGCTCACAGGCCTCCCTACTTTGGCCAGGTGAAACAAAGCCAATATCGAGCAAAGCCACCCTACGGAGACAATTCAAGCTTTTTTATTATTAGCTGATCTGCCCTGATATCCAAGTCAATTTGAACACTATTTGGTCTATAATTTAGGGATAAAACTATGACTACAGAAAGGAAAGATGACTTGACACAGGATGACCATGATATTCTGTAGAACCAGAGAAAACTGGTTAAAATAAAATTCTTTTTTCCTGGAAACTGTAAAGCTGGTTCTTTTTTAAGAGGGCTGAGCACCGAAGAATTGATATTTTTGAACTGTGGTGTTGGAGAAGACTCTTGAGAGTCCCTTGGACAGCAAGGAGATCCAGCCAGTCCATTCTAAAGGAGATCAGTCCTGGGTGTTCTTTGGAAGACTGATGCTAAAGCTGAAACTCCAGTACTTTGGCCACCTCATGCGAAGAGTTGACACATTGGAAAAGACTCTGATGCTGGGAGGGATTGAGGGCAGGAGAAGGGGACGACGGAGGATGAGATGGCTGGATGGCATCACTGACTCGATGGACATGAGTTTGAGTGAATTCTGGGAGTTGGTGATGGACAGGGTGGCCTGGCGTGCTGCAATTCATGGGGTCGCAAAGAGTCAGACATGACTGAGCGACTGAACGGAACTGAATTAAAAACAACTACCTTGTTAAACAGCGAAGACAATGGCACCCGACTCCAGTATTCTTGTCTGGAAAAACCCACGGACGGAGGAGCCTGGTAGGTTGCAGTCCATGGGGTCGAGAAGAGTCAGACATGACTGAGCGACTTCACTTTCACTCTTCACTTTTATGCATTGGAGAAGGAAATGGCAACCCACTCCAGTGTTCTTGCCTGGAGAATCCCAGGGATGGTGGAGCCTGGTGGGCTGCCGTCTATGGGGTCGCACAGAGTCGGACACTACTGACACGACTTAGCAGCAGCAGCAGCTTGTTAAAAAGGCCTGCCTAGGGGCAAGCTTGAAGTTAGCCCTTTCCATGGCCTTGAAAAACACTGCCTACTTTGCCTGAGACCTCAGCCTTGGGCAAATGAGAAATTCAAACCAAAAAAAAAAAAAAAAAAAAAAAAAAAAAGTGGGTCAAAGAGATATTTTAAATCTTGGCAGAAAACTAGGAGATCTCTGTCTGGATTTATGTGTGTCTCATTGTGTATCTTCTGTTTTTTGATAATATTGATGAATTTTAAGTGAATTCTTAATTAATTGACCTAAAGAAAAGGAAGAACTTAACAAATCAAATAGTTCTAAATACAAGAAAAAATTAACCTAAATGAATTTCAGATTCACGTGAACTGGGAAATAGTCAATATTAAATATCTAGTATTCATGTTTGTTTGCTCCTCTAATATAGACATATCTAAGAGTCATTAACATTAAGCATAAAATTTTCATT